>NC_133782.1:14060677-14121144 GCF_003597395.2 Chelonoidis abingdonii | reverse complement strand
ATATCACGAGCACCTCGTCCCATTTTGTCGCTGTGGGAAGGGGACGGAAGGTGCGGCTCATTCCGCTTCTGTTCCAACGACGTCGATGCCGGGGAATCGGACCCCATGCTAAGGTGCGGGGGCCGTCTTTTTAAAAAAAACAAAACAAAAAAAAAAAACTTACCCCGTCCCCAGCTGCGGTCTGCTCCTGGTCCGCTCCTTTGAGGAGGCGCCGGCAGGAGCGCCGGATGGCCCGCCTCCCAGCAGAGGCTCCAGCCGGGCGGCGGGGCTTGCGGCGCTTCATGAGGCGGGCGGCCGGGGGTCAGCCATGAGAAGTGGGCTGTGGGGCTTGTCGCGCTCTCGGCCAGGAGAACAGAGGTCGTGAGGAGCTTGCGCGCTCCGGCAGAGCACGGCAAGCCCCGCGACCCGGCTGGAGCTCCGGCCAGAGCACGGCAAGCCCGCGACCACCGGAAGCAGACCCAGGTGTACAGCCAGCGCTGCAAACAGGGAGTTGCAGCGCTGGCTGAGCTTTTAAGTGTAGACACCTGCTAAGTTGCAGCGCTGTAACCCCCTCACCAGCGCTGCAACTTGCAAGTGTAGACAAGGCCTGAGTTGCCAATGACAGGGTCTGGCTATCAAAAGGGAATGCTTCAAAGGGACTTGGAGACTGGGATGCACCTATTGTTAACCTTTAAGACAAAGTAAGAGATGGCATAGTCCAGAGGAGAGTGCTTGACTGGCTAGAAGACTGGGGGTGTTAGGAAGCTGACACCCAATGATGCACAAGAAAACACCACTACCTTGGAAACAAGGATTAACAAGGTGACACACAGTCCTGGGTACTCCGAGAATCATCATGTTGGTTTGCAATTTTTTTAGATGAAAAATTGTATTGTTGTTTGTTGTTGGTATTGCAGTTGAAACTCTGGGTCTCCTGGAATGAGATCAAGGCCCCATTGTGACAGATACCGTACAAACACAGAGGATGAAATCCTGGTCGTTAGGAGTTTTGCCATTGACTTCAGTGGGACCAAGATTTCACCCATAGTGAAAGCCAGTCCTTGCCCCTAAGGATCTGCAGTTTAAATAGACAAAATACAGGGTGGGAGGAGAAACAGAAGCGCTGAGAAGTGAAGTGACTTGCTCAAGGTGACACAGCACGCCAACCGTAGATCCAGGAATAGAATGTAGGTATCTTTGTATAAATTAGTTACTAACTACACTGAAGATTTGGGATTGCTCTCTGCTCTGTAGGGGAGGCCTAATTACTCACTCAGGTCGACATCGCTTGTGATTGTGAAGCCATCTGTATCTCATGAATATAAATTCCATTCTCTCCAGTACAGTTATAGCAATATGGGACTGGCATGTTCCAGATAGAGAGAGGGAAAGTGAAACACATTCCTCTCTCTAGAAAAGCAGGAACAGTTTTCTGGCAACATACAAATGATCATGCATCCAGAAAGAGAGATTATTCCCTTTAACTCCTGCTGAGATGCAATATGTCAATTAAAATATTAACATATTTTTAATTCAGCAGATTGATTTTCACTTTGCCTTATTTTAAAGTAATTCATCTTTGTTTGCTGCCTGAAAGAGATGTGATTTTTATATTCATTGTCTAGCTGAAAATGGTGATTGATGTATGAAGCACTTACTTCCAGTCTCTTCTTCCTCTCTAACACTCCTTCCATAAACCAGTACCACTGGCAGCTTCGGCATTACAGAGGCAGAGGAATGCAATAGCAGGTGGTGATGTGCATCCTGAATTAAGGCACATTGTCAGAACCAGGGTATGGCTACAGTAGATGAGCCTTATTCTGCTCTTTCATTAGTTTTACACTGGTGTAAGTTCATTGATTTCAGTGGAGTTTTTCATTACTTAAATTGGTGTAAGTGAGATCAGAATCAGGCCCCATGTAGCTGCACTAGACGTAGCTTTACAAACAGCGGTATCTATCCATTATCTTTAGGAATATCACGTTCACATCAACTTTAAAAATAAAAATATAAAAAAAGAACTCATAGTAGTGTGAGAATATGCAAGGAAAAAATCACAAAACGTTAAGGCATTCAGAATTAGAGCACGACACAGGGAAACAGGACTCTTCTTTTGTTACTGACTCGTTGCATGACCAACACTGGGTCAACATTTTCAAGTTTAGGTTCCTAAAGCTCTGCAATGAAATTGGGAAGTGAAATAATTGACGCAGTGTTCAGAAGTGCTGAGCTCCTGCAAATCCCACTGAATTTTTAGATGCCTAATGATGTAATTAGGAAGATAATTTTAGGCACCTAAATTTAAAAATGTTGGCCTTAATCGGTACCTCAAAGGGCTATTGTGAAGAGTACTCTATGTTTCTAAGGTCTTTAGATTACTTGGATGAAAGGTTGTTTAAGAGAAAACAGAGAGTGAAAACAATAATAATATAGGGTCTAATATAGGAATATTTGTTAAACAGATCAAAAAGCATTCTAGATAATCAGTAATATTATAACTACACAGATTTTTAGGGCCAGATTTTTAGCCCAGTCATAAGACCATTCTGGTGCTCACAATTTTGTGAGCACAAACAAGTGTAGGTACATTTGTGTGCCCACAATTATTTCCAGTGGTGGTTTATAAAATTAATAGTGATGTAACATTTTTCACCTGCAGATTCAATGTCCTGAACAGAGGTACAAGTACTGCCATTTTTCAGATCTAGAAGCTAATAAGAGAAATGACTTGCTTCAAGTTAATTGATTACCTAATGGCACCTCCAGGAGTAGAACTCAGATGTCCTGACTCAGATCAGGGGCCTACCCACTGGACCACACTGCCACTCTATTTAACTGGAAGGAAAATTTTTAATGAAAATTTGTACATGAAAAATTATAAAATGTTCCTTATTTTCCAGTCAAATGTTTATCATTTAAATGTCTAAGACTTGATCCTGTAACCAGTAATGTCAGGGACAAAGTCCCCACTGATTTCAAAAGTGCAGGACTCTAAACAATTATTTAGAGAAAATCAGATACTTTAGTTTCTAAATGACCCGAACAGCAAAAAAATGTTAGTGTCACAAATGACAGGCTGAAAAACACAGGCCAATGCTGAGCAATCTGTCTGTTAGTATTTACTTTCTCATAGCAGTAATTAAACTAATGAGGAATCTATGCCTGTCACTTCGCTCACATTGGTTCCATTAGAATCAAATCTCTCCTTTAAAATGTGGAAACCTGACCACAGAAATTGCTCAACAACTGATTACCAATTTTGATCAGAACCATACTTCATTTTTGAAAGCAATTATTATGGTTCTTGACAAATGTAATATTCTTGCTGCAATCTT
Organism: Chelonoidis abingdonii; assembly: GCF_003597395.2. Taxonomy (NCBI): domain Eukaryota; kingdom Metazoa; phylum Chordata; order Testudines; family Testudinidae; genus Chelonoidis; species Chelonoidis abingdonii. The sequence continues at coordinate 14,117,830 of NC_133782.1, read as the reverse complement.
ATTAATAGTAGCAGCAATACTAAGACAAGTTGCAGTCAGAATGAATTTACTGCCAAGGCTAAACTATTTATTTTCAATTATACTCATTTTTTTGAGCAGATGATTTAATTCTCCAAACCAGCTGCTAATAAGTAGCATTTGGAAAATCAGAGGTGGGGAATTAAATAACAATATTATCCACTCTTGAAAAATGAAAGTTTTGACACAGGTATGTACAGTACTTGTTTCTCAAGCGGATTTTTATCTTTTGACTAGAGCAAAGAGACTGGGGCTACATCTTCACTACTGGCCGTATCGGCGTGTAGCAATTGATTTCTCAGGGATCGATATATCGTGTCTCCTCTAGACACGATATATCGATCCCTGAATGAGCTCCTGTCGACTCTGGAACTCCACCAACGCGAACAGCGGTAGCAGAGTTGACAGGGGGAGCCGCGGACATTGATCCCGCTCCGTGAGGATGGTAGGTAACTCGATCTAAAATACTTCGACTTCAGCTATGTTATTCACGTAGCTGAAGTTGCGTATCTTAGATTGATCCCCTCCCCTAGTGTAGACCAGCCCTGGGAGATATGCAGTGCCTAAAGTGTATAAAACATAAAGAAGTTCATTGTAAATAACCACCTTTTCAAAAGCAAGCTTTGTGTGTTGAAAATGTTGGATGGATAAAATTAGAACATCAGGATACCCAAAATCTTGGAGAAGTTTGCCATAAATATAGTGATATGATTTGCATAAAGACTTGAGGTTAATCCATTTATTTTTCTGTACTTGAGTGGGGAAGGGGAGATGTATATGTGGAATATTTAGATGAATTGTGTCTCAAATGTATCTTCAGAAGAAAAGTAAAGTTTTTAACAGCCACGTGTCATCTGAAGCTTTGTCTACAGTAGACAATTGCATCATTGCTGTTTGCAGTGGTTTTGTCATAGTGTTTCAGGTTGCAACACAGCACCCACACTGGCCATGATGTTTGGAAGTAGAGTAAGCACCACATCTAATACACCTTGCTCCCTTCTACTATTAATAGATTTGTAGATTTTTATGTGATAGTAACTTGGCAAACACATCATGGATTGAACCAGGGGCCTCCAGAGCTAAAAGCATGAGAGGCTACAGCTTGAGTTAAAAAAGTATCTTTCATCTTGCAGAAAATTGAAAAGGGTCTGTTTGGAACATTAAATTTAATCTTCAGTTCTGAACAGTACCTAGCTGGTACTATAATAGCCTCAGATCCTCTGCAGATCGGGCACAGAGGGGGACCTGTGGTACACACTCAGTAGTGTGACAGTCACACCTATCCCATGCTGCCCAGCAGAGTTTGCTGGCCCATTCCTGGAACAGGTGCATGATGTTTATGACATGGCATATACTGTATATTTTGCAACTGCTGACAGTGTTTGGATTGTTCCAGTGGATGCTGTGAATGGCCCTGTCTCGAACAAGGGTCTGTGGATGTATTGCAAGGACTAGGGATGACATCCTGCTAAGCCATCACACTTACATGTGGTATGGTAGAGAGTCCCTGGCAGCCTGGAACGTACATGATGAGTACCATATCTTTGGGTGGTGGTGCTTGAGGATCAAGGAACTGTTTTTATGACTGTTGAGAAAGTTCTACTTTACTTCCTCCCCATTTCGTGCAAGGACCCAAGACACTACAGATCATCTGGTGAAGGGAATTGGGGAGAACATTAGTTCATGGGGAATTAAGTAGAGATCTGGGATTTACTCAGGTGTGCTAGATGAGTTGTCTTGTGTATCTGTGTGTGTTATTACTAGTGCCTTGGTTCTTGTTTTCTTTTTTTCAGACCTCTGAAGTCTGTGATACAGCTGAAGCAGTTGCATCACTATGGCGCAAATCCCAATAAGGTAAGCACAGTCATGCATTGCTCTAATGCGGTCAAAGCTTGAGATGCAAGTTCTCATATCATGTTCCCATTTAATCTTGGTCTGGCAAGAATGTGGAAAAAAATCCTCCATAATCTCCTTACATGGGATTCATGGAATGTCTTTCAAGCATGCCATGCTTCAACACTGAGCTATTGGAGATAGGGCTTGTAGCTTGCATTAAACTGTCTATTGTAGGTCAGTCTAAGAAGCTTCTGTTTTGCAGAAAATTGGAAAAGACTGTTTGGAACAAGGAAAACCAAAAAGCGCCAGTTTGCCACATGTCCAATACTGACTGTAAATTCTTGGACTCCTATTGTAGCACTGTTGGGCCCAGTGGAGTTAAGCCAGGGATGAATTTGGCACTTGATGTCTTTTCTGTTGTGGGCCAAAAGAAACAGCTTGTGAGGAGGTGTTGGCCAGGGGATGAGATGACAGAAATGGCAGTCTATAGTCTCGTGTCAAACTGCAATTTGAGAGTGTCCTTCAGTAAAAAAATAATGGTGTAATCTCAATGTATGCTAGGGATGATAACAAGGAAAATCAGAGAACCACTGCTGTCACCTCAGACTTCATAACCAAATAAAGAAAAAAATGGCCTAGGAAAGAAGAGTTCTGCAGGCACCACGATTTACAATCCTGTTGACATAATTTACTATCTGAGAAAATGAAATTTTCTGTGTTTTTAGATGGATCGGAGTGTTTGGTTCTAGCAGTAGATTTCCTTTCCTACACTCCTCCTGCAGGGAAGTTTTCTGTATTTCTGTTTCACCTTGTGAACACATTATCGTTAGCTGAGATTTTCATGGAGAGGTCAGCTGGCAAACAGGATCCAGCAGTGAGAGCATTAGCCTGGTACATAGGAAAGTGGGTTCATTTCCCTGATCAGACACAGACTTCTTATGTGACCTTGGGCAAGTCATGTAGCCTCTTTGTGCTTCAGAGCTTCATATGTAAAATGGAGGTATTAACCCTTCCCTACCTCACACAAATGTGATGAGGATAAGCACAGTAAAGATAGTGAGGTGCTCAGATTCCGTGGTGATGGGGGCTGTACAAATACTTTAGCTAGAAGGCAAACTTTCTGGTTATAAAAGGGTCACAACTCTGAACAAAAATAAACATGCAGAAAGAAGGGTGACTACAAAAAGCATGCAACATTAGCAGAAGCAGTATTTAATGCTGCAAATAATGCAACCTATTGTTATATGATACAATGAGAGAGAAGGAAGGGTAGGATGAAGGTTTATAGCATATGGTCATGCAGAGGCTCCAGACAATTATGCGTATGGTTAATTGTCTAGCAATATATGAACACTTTTAAAACAGAACAAAAACCAAATCCCTCTCACAGTTACAGCCAAAAAATCCCATCAGTCTTTGGCTATTGGCAACTCTTGACAGCAAATCTATGATTATTTTCTTTGTAAATTGGAATTTAACCCACTAAAATACTAAGCGAAGTACCTCCCTTGCCCATAGCCCAGTCTGCCATTTTCCCCTACACAATCAAAACTTCTCATTTTTCCCCCAGGGCCTCTTTTCCTGTGTCCTCCCCTCACCGTTCAGCTGACTATCATTCTTCCCTTTGCACATATGTCCCCTCTAGAGCTATGCAGAGGATGGATGCTCAATTTCTGAAGGATTTTTGAGATTTCATAATTTGGCTTTGTTCTAAAATTAGGAAAGTTTAAAAATTCTCCACCAAGAAAAATTCTGAACAAAAATTTGAGTGTCAATCAAACCATTTCCTTTCAACAAAATCAAATTGTTTTGTCTTGATTTAGACCTTTTAAAAATTATATATATATTTTGCAAAATAAAATGTCATTTCAAAACAAAAAAATCAAAATGTTTCATTCAAAAAATGTCAGAGCAGGATATTTTAACGTTATCAGAACTTTTTTCTAGCTTTCTTCTAAAATGGAATTTAAGCAAAATCTGTAGTTTCACAAAGCATTTAGATAGAATATCACATTCCAGCGAATGAGATTCTGGGAAAATTTCTCCCACCATCACTAGCTCCCACTCATTGTACTAAAGAATTCAGAAAAGTAATTCCTTACCTCACTTGGGCTGCTGTGAGGGAGACATGCTGCCCCCATGTGGATCTGATGGATGTCAGGAGTAGGGTAGTGCTGGGGTGTAGTGTCTGCTAGGGTACTTCTGCTACACAGAGGAGGGACTGGGCCTTCATGCTTCCAGCTAGTCACTGGGCAGTCATGGGCTCCTCCTTTGTGCTTCCAGGGGAGCAGAATATAACTGCCATATATCTATAAGTCAGCAAGAGTCAAGATAAAATTATAACTGATAAACACTCAGTACTTAAAAAGAGCCTTAAACTGCAAAGCAAACTTTTCTGGAGCACTAATGACATTTTAATAGGGCTATCTATTTAGACAAGAAACAGCAACCACTGCTGTACTAGATATGTTGGAGGCTTCAAACTTTTGAGAAGGAACGGTGTTCAGCTCTTTGCTTGTAATCTCTGTGGAGATCTACAACATAAGGGACTCTTTTTTGCTGCAAGTTGCATATTTAGCAACTAATTGCTAGTTGCACAGCTTACCAATAAGAGAGATGTGCCATTCTTTCATCCTGTTATTAATCAAACAATGACCTGGAAAGGAGGAAGAGGCCTCTGTTAAATAGCTTGGCCCTAGTAGAAGTGATTAAAGTTTCTGGCCTGGGCACAAAGAGACCTGTGTGTAATGACTGCTTTGGCAGTGAAGGCAAAGATGCATCCATAGAGCAATGAATGGCACTCTGCACTTGGATGGTTCATCAGAGCGGTTATGAAGGTGTCTTGGAGGTTAGGAGAAGAGATGGCTTAAACACCATATGGCCAACTCATACATGAGCATAATTGAGTTCATGATGTTACTATAGACTCATAGACTCGTAGGTCAGAAGGGACCAATATGATCATCTAGTCTGACCTCCTGCACAAAGCAGGCCACAGAACCCTACCCATCCACTTTTATAACAACCCCTAACCATGAACTGAGTTATTGAAGTCCTAAATTGTGATTTGAAGACCTCAAGCTGCAGAAACCTCCAGCAAGTGACCCGTGCCCATGGCTGCAGAGGAAGGCAAAAAAACCCCAGGGGGCCTCTTCAGTCTGCCCTGGAGGAAAATTCCCTCCCGACCCCAAATATGAGCGATCAGCTAAACCTGAGCCTAGTGGGCAAGACTCACCAGCCAGTACCACAGGAAAGAATCTCTGCAGTAACTCAAGATTCCCTATCCCATCAACATCCCTCACAAGACCATTGGAGCAACTTATCTGCTGATAATCCAGATCATTGCCCAAATTAAAAGCTTCCATCATATCTCCCTCATAGACTTATCAAGCTAGTCTTAAAGCCAGGTACAGTCTTTTGGCACCACTAACGTTCCGCTCGGAAGCTGGTTCCATGAACTTCACCCCCTAATGATTAGAAACGCTTCGTCCTAATTTCAAGTCTAAAAACTCCTAATATCCAGTTTGTACCATTTGTCCTTGTGCCTACATTAGTACAAAGCTTAAATAATTCCTCTCGCTCCATACGTTAATCCCCTGATATAGTATTATATAGAGCAGCATATCTCCCCCGGCAGCTCTTTGTGGCCAGGTAAACAAGCCAAGGTTTTTGGTCTCCTTTCATAAGGCATGGTTTTCCATTCCTCGGATCATCCTGAGTAAGCACTCTCTGAACCTGTTCCAGTTTGAATTCCATCCTATCTTAAACATGGGACACCAGAACTGCACCACAAATTCCAGGTGGGGTCTCACAGCGCCTTATATAACGGTACTAACACTCCTTATCCATTGCTCGATAAATACCGTCGCCTGATGCACCCTAAAACCGCAATTTGCTTTTTTAATGGCCATATCGCATGGGCGGCTCATGGACATCCTGGGCATCCCCAACCCCCCATACCCAAAGGTCCTTCTCCTGCTCTGTTGCTTCCAACTGTGCATCCCCAATGGTATATCTAAAATTCTTATTATTAACCCTAAGTGCATGACCTTGGCATCTTTCCTATGTATATTTCATCCATATATATTACTCCCAGTTTACAAGGTGGTCCAGATCTTCCCTGTATATATCTCCGTCCTTCTCTGTGTTAGGCAATACCCCCCCAGCTTTGTGTCATCCGCAAACTATTATTAGCACATTCCACAGCTCTTTGTGCAAGGTCAGTAATAAAAAGAGTTAAATAAGATTGTCCCAAAAACGATCCTGAGGATTCTAACTAGTACCTCCTCGGCAGCCTGAACGATTCACCCTCAGTAGAACCCGCCTGGAGTCATCCCCTTAACGTGTCGGTTCATCCACCTTACACTTTCAATATCATCCACCAATCTTTTCCAATTTAAACTAACAGTTCCCCATGTGAACCGCTGTCACAATGGCCGTTATGAAATCGAAGCGTAAATTACGACTCTACGCGATTTCCTTTGTCTAAGTAATCTGTCACCCTTTCAGAAGGAGATCAGGTTGGTTTGGCACGATCTACCTTTAGTAAATCCATGTTGCAATTCGTCCCAATTACCATTGACCTCAATGTCCTTAACTACTTTCTCCTTTAAAATTTTTTCCAAGACTATATTGATTATAATGTGCAATATAACACTGTTCCTATACCGGAGCCTTTAGAAATAGCCTTTGTAAACACAGCGCACCTGCTTCTTCAGCATTTTTCACAAATGAGACACAAAAATAATGACTGATAATAGTTGTCACACTCATGTATCTTTTGAATATTGTTAAAACACCAGTTGGGCGTGTAGTTCATTGTAGCGGGGTGGTTACCTGCTCCTGCCCTCCGGCGCTTAAAACAGCCCCGGAGAGGACTGTGGCAGGGGCAAGAAGCCTGTGTTGATTGGGGAAAGTAGGTTCAGCTGTGACCAGGTCCCAATCAGGCCCAGCAGGCCCCTATAAGAGGCTGTGAGCCAGAAGCCCAGACAGTCTCCCTCTGCCTGCAGGGAGCTAGACAAGGTACCTAGAGTGGCGCAGGGCTAGGGAAAGGCAGAGAAGCTGGGGAGCTCCTGCCTGTAAAGTCCCAGGATGCAGCCTAGCATAAGGCCAAGAGGTACTGGGAGTTGCAGGGGGCAGCCCAGGGGTAGGCAAAGGCAGCAGGTCCAAACCCCTTTGCCTATGATGAGTGGCTGATACTGCGGTCTGCCCCAGTGAACGTGGCTAGATGGAGACTGGGCAGTAGCCAATGTGGGGATAGTGGGGTGGGGGTTCCCAGGTGGGGGTCCTGGGAGGGACACAGGGGCCAGAAGCTGGAAGGTGGATCACCGGCTTGTAGAGGGCGCTCTGGATGCAGCAATGAGCTAATTCCCTGAGAGACCAGCAGGAGGTGCTGTAGGGGTGAGTCTGGCCCGTGTTACATTCATACTTATTCATATCTTTATTCTTTCTAAAGCATGGCCTTCTGGAGGCAGAATGGTGCTCCTTTTGGTAAAATAGATAAATATTTAAAATACAGGAAACAAGATAAAAAGCTAAAAGGAACGAAAGCTCCTTCATTACAGCCCTAATTCAGGAAAGCATCATTATTCAGGTGAGAGATCTGTATCCATTAAACCATTACTTCAGTGGGATTTACAAACATGCTTCTGTGCTTTTCTGAATCAATGTCCAAACATTTGCCATTCATGTATTGCTTCTAGTGCACTGAGACCTATAAGATATTTTCTTACATGTTTTGGACTCAGACCAAAATGGCTTAGTGGATACAGATCTCACACAAGAAGTCCTGGTTCTCCATAATTACTTTGATACTACCAGGGCATTCACTGCCCCTAAATTGAATCTAATGTTTGATCTACACTTAAAATTTATGTCAACATAGCTACAACAGTCAGGTGTGCAGAAAAACCCAAACAAACCAACCCCATACCCCATAGCTATTCCAGTCCAACCCCCAGTGTAGATGCAGTTCTGTCGCTGGAAGAATGCTTCCATGGATGTAGCTACCATTGTTCAGGGAGGTGGTATTCCTATAGCACCAAAAAAAACCCTTTTGTTGCTGAAGGCTGTGTCTACACTATGGGGTTGTGCCAGTATAATCACTGTAGGGTAGGCATAAGCTGAATCCAATGGACAGATTTAGAGACAACTAGGACATTAACAAGTGTCATACTCTTTGGAGCTGTGTCAGAGTCACTGCCAAATTTCAGTACCCTTTCAGAAAGGAAATAGCAAACCCAGAGACCACACAGCTCTTGCTAGAGTCTGCAGCTGAAGGACTGAGCTACACATTTGCTGTTCTGCTTTGCCAGCAAACTGTATTGGGAATTGAGCTACAGTGATAGCCAGACCTGTCACACACATCTGTATGCTGAAGATGAGGCAGGCAACTGGGGGAGTTTTATTAATCACTGCAGATCCTTTTGCACAAATAAATAAGAGCACAACATTAACAAGGTCTGTTAAATTTCCTTTCTTGACTGCTTCTGATTGCTGGTAGAATGTTATTACAATAAAGATACTTTTGTTTAATTTAAAAGAATTTTTTCCCCCTATTTAACATGTGTCAATAACTGTGTCACTAGATAATAAACTATCCTAGTAAAAATAAAAGACTCCATTGATTGCCAATCAGTTCCAAAGTAGGACATGTAAATACTGAGCTAAGTTTTAATTACAATGCCGTTTACTAATGTGGCAAGTTTACACTGCTCCCTGGGTTCTTTATTACTTAACCGAATAGCTGAGGGACGTTTAAGGAGATCATAAAATCTAGATTATTGAGTTGTCAAACAGATCTACTATCAGAGTCAAACTCATTAAAAGCAAAGATCAATAATGCTGTGGCTTCTTTAACATTTATTTGTTGCATCCCTCCATGTTCTGACATTGGATGACAAGGCTTATGCGTTCTGGAGATACAGCATTGACATTCTCTGGTGCTGAATAATAATCATGTGAAGAGGAGCAGAGAGAGGATTTTAGCTGAATTACACAGTAAAGGTTATCTGATTCATTATTCTCAACTTATGTTTCATAATGCAGTGTCTGTTGTAAAGGGAGAAGGAAATCAGAGGGACAAGACTGGTGCTTCCGCTCCTTCACTATTCTGAAATGCAGTTTTGAAGCGAGTCAGCCCTGGCATCATATTTCCTGCTCACTATTACAAGCTGGAAAGAGACTGTCTTCAAAGTGGGCGAGCCTAGCGGCAATTAGACAGTGGCACAGGAAAAAAGCAATAATTTTCATTAACTTGGTAGTGCTGAGCATTTCAGACTAGAAAGATTTCTGAGTAGAACTGTACAATGATACTTTATTGGAATGAAAGTCTCCCATTGATGTAACTAACGGCTTTCTGTTTCTTGCTTTCTTTCTGCTGTCATTAATATGGCCATATGCTACACTTCCCACTATTTTCAGAGTGGTGCACACCAAAGTACACTTTGAAAATCTGACCTGTTATTTCTAGAATGGAGGTGTAGGGTAGTAGCAAATCAGGCAAATGTATAATTCTGTCATAAAACTGTGTACTGTTTCCAGAATTTCAAGTGTCCCAGTTCATATCACTCTTTAGAGTTGGATGAAATTTTTTGGACAGGTAGTTTATTCATTGGAAAATGCAGTTTCAGGGGACACCACCACCACATCCTTGGGTTTTGTGACTGGCTCGTAAGCCCACTTGCAAATCTAAATTAAAATGTTTCATTTAGAAAACTTCAATGAGCATTTTCAACATTTAAATTTTTTACCTCTTTTTCTGAACAAACCAATTTGCTGAGTTGACACAAATTTACTACTTGAATTTGTATTTTTCTGCCAAAAAATTCACCTTTCTACTTCTAAGTCATTTAGGTCCATATTTTCATAGATAATTAGGTACCTAAAATACAGCTGGATGCCTAGTGAGATTTTCAGACGTGTCTATGCAGTTTAAGCACATAACTCCCATTGATTTAAACAGGAGTTAAGTGCCTAACTCACTTAGGTGCTTTTAAAAATCTCACTAGGCACCTATGTGCATCTTTAGGCATCTAATTACTTTTTCAATCTGGCCACTGGGCACTTTAAAAACATTATCTAATATCTCACCTTCTCTTCCTATTAAATTTTTCAAGGAAAGCGGTCACTTTCTGCAAATTTCTCAGTAAAACAACCAATCTTCCATCAATAAAAGAAAAGTTTCAATGGAACATTTTTCACCAGTCATTTTTGACTTATCACATATTACTCATGTCCAACTTTTATTTTTTAGCATATTTGTCAGTGGTTTCTAATTAGGAGTGTTCAAAAGTAAAAACTAGAGTTTAACAAAATTACATAGTAAAATGATCTGAAAAAAAAATCATAATAAAGCACACATAAAGAGAAAAATACCACACTCTGGAGTAATTAATATGTTAGTCTATCTTAATTTCATATTTAAAAGTTATAATAGTGAATTGGATTATGGGAATTAAACAGCAAACAGTAAATATCCTGAGACAGCAGGTAAAGTGTGATTTCAGACAATTTGGATTGCAAATGCAAGTTTGCATACAAATTCTGGGTTTGTGGCTATAGATGGTAACATATATTTGTGCCATTGCACCAATGTTTGGAAACTTGGGTGTGTAAGCTCCGTTTATAAACATTCTTTCCTAAATGTTTGTTCTGAATACTCATAGAATATTCTCCTCTTAGTGCCTATGAAAAACTCACATAAATAGGCTTGGAAATGCACACCCCCAAATAGTGGAAAAACATTAATTTTTTTGCAAGTGAAAAAAATCACTCCTTTTTCAGGGCATATTAAAGTGAGATGGAGAAGCTAAGTGGAAGGAGGAGACAGATGGATTGACAGAAGGACTAATGTAGTAAAGTTTATTTGCTGTTGGCCTTCTTTTTTTGCTTGGCATCCACTGAAGCATTTGATTATTTATTCCAATGAAACATAAGCCTTTTCCTCCTGAATGTCACTGCGGAGTGTCTTGGCCTCTTTTTGCAGCCATTCTCCTTTGGCTTTGGTTAGCAGTTTTGTGTTCAATTTTTGTGCATGTTAATGGTGCTGGTAAAAATCAGAACTCACCTCAACTGAAGCAAAGACTCAGTACGGAAAATGTATTGATCCTATCAGTAAATAAATAGCTCAATTCCTATAGGCTAGAGTCTGCTTATCCCCGACAAGGTCTGCCATTGGGTGGTGGGGGGTAAGAGGAATAAACAGACTCTCCCCTCCTATTTGTGTCTGGGTAAAACTGCTGCCCCTGAACACAGACTGTTTCCTAACTATTCCCTAGAAGGGCATTATATTCTGAGGAAGATGGAGACACAGAATTCAGAGCCCTGACTGTGTCATCAGCTGGCTGGCTTCACAGAAGGGAGTACGCTGTATCTTTAAAGTTGCAGGGTGGTGTAAGCCCGCCCCCTGTAAGACTTCCATGTGCAGAATGTCTCCTTAGTGCTCCCACTGGGTCAGTGCCGATCTGGCCCCCATATCAATACAAGCTAAATTGCACAATCTAGACCTGGGACAATGATTTAAAAAAAGTAAGAGCTAATTTAATCAGTCTAAAGGCAGTGCAGTGTGCAACCATGCAAAGATCCAACACCCAGGCTAGTGGGTATAGCCTCTGTCTGGATGATTGTTTACAATTCCAGAATTACCACTGATTTTTAAAACCATCACTCAGAATGACCCCATGCTGCCAGCCATTAAAAACAAGACAGCTGAAGAAAAATATACCTTGGGTCTATCATCAATCAAAGGGCAGAAAAGAGTGTGTGTGTGTGGGATGTGGGGGGGTGCGGTGGGAACTAACACAGGCACCATTTGTCATCCAATCAATCTTCCATAGGTTAATGTCTGAAGCTAAAGAATATTTGGGGGAATAGGGATGGGGAGAAGCAAGGACAAATGTCTGTGGAGCCAGAAATGCTGAATAAAAGAGTCAGTCCTGATTGGGGGATGGCCTTCTTTCCCCAGATTCGTTTCTCATTGCTTCCCATTCTTTTAGAATTTGAACATTGATTTATCTGTTTGTGCCATCAAGATTTCTCTCTGTTCTGATCTTTCCAAAAATTTTAGCCAAGATTTTCAAAACTGGATGCCTGAAGTTAGGCTTCTAACTCCTAACTAACCATGAGAAGATATCTGATTATTTTAAAAGTGCTAAGCTCTCACAAGCTCCCATTAAAGTCAGTGGGAGCTGCTGGTGCTTCTAAAAATCAGGCCACTTATTTAAGCTCCTAACTAACTTTTGGTACCTAGTTTTGAAAATCTTGGCTTTCAAGTCTACCATGCACTTGGGCCTTCTGAGATAGATTCAGAATTCACATTTTGAGACCAAAATCACTGTTTATTTGACTATATTTTACTTTAAATATGTTTGGAAAGCACTGAGATTTTGTTTTTTTTATGAATGGTGATGTATAAATGGGCTAAATTTTGCTCTCAGTGTTAATTTGGAGTAACTATTTGAATAGCATTAATCTAGTTTTAGCAGAGTTAATGTAGATTGCATTTAGCTCATTGATCTATTCCAGCCTTTTACTTCCACATGTTACACGTTTTTATGCTGTTTATAAAGTGTGGTTATTGTTAGAAAAGAGACTGTATTGAGTGCCATATTTATTCCCTCTCAATAACTTCTAGGTCAAATTTGATCAGTTTACAAGTCTCAGGATGTTTTCTTTCTAACTGCGAGAGCTGTAAACTCAGCTGAGATCTGAAAGTCAAGCTGTGAAGAGCAAGGATATCCTGTTCTCTGCCTCATGCACATACATAGGCCAGGTCTACACTGCGACTTTAAATCGGTTTAATGGCCGATATACCGATTTAACGCTGTATCCGTTCACACGACGTCGTCATTAATATTCGAGGTTAACGGCTCCTTAAATCGATTTCGGAACTCCTCCCAAACGAGAGGAGTAGCGCTAAATTCGATAGTGTAACTCAGATTAGGGTTCTGTGGACGGAAATCGACGTTATTGGCCTCCGGGCGGCATCCCAGTGTGCAGCACTGACCGCTCTGGACAGCAATCTGAACTCGGATGCAGCGGAGCAGTAAACAGGAAAAGCCCCGCGAACTTTTGAATACTTTCCTGCTGCCCAGTGGAGCTTGACCAGCACGGCTGGCGATGCAGTTTGAAATCGAAAAAGCTCAGCATAGACCGTACGGGAGATACTAGGTCTGATCGCTGTATGGGAGGACAATCTAGTTGTACCAGCTCCGTTACAGAACACGAAATGCAAAGCGTTGAATAAAAAACTCCCGGATACACAGCGCTGTGTGACAAGCGTACGGGAAGCCAGAGACTCAAATGGAGCTCATGAAGGGAGGAGGGGTACTGAGGACTCCAGCTATCCCACAGTCCAAGCAGTCTCTGAAATATTTGCATTCTTGGCTGAGCTCCCAATGTCTGTAGGTTCAACACACGTGTCTGGCGTGGTTCAGGGAACAGCTCCTCAGTTATTTCCCCCCACCACGTGAAAAAAAAAGGGAAGATTGCTTGCTATGGCGTTTGCTCAAGCACTCCGCGAAAAAGGCGCCAAAGGGTTGTCTGCTACTTCACACAAGGGAGGGGTGAGGCGTGTACCCAGCACCACCCGGCTGTTTTCTGCCCCATCAGGCACTGTGCTCTCAACAGGAAGTGGGAACTATGGATCTGAGGAACAGCTACCCACAGTGCACCGCTCTAGAATCGATGGTAGTTTTGGACCATGGACGCAAACAATCGATTTCGGGATCCCATGTGGACGCGCTAAACCGATTTTATTAGATCTGTTTTGTAATATCGGTTTAAGCTAATTCGAAATAATCGTGCAGTGTAGACGTACCCATAGTCAGTTAAATTGTGCTTGCAGAATCTTTTATTACCAGAAAGAGAGACACAACATCTTAATTTTCAGATCCCAGAGTGTCTTACTCTTCTAACACACTGCAGGTTCTATTATAGACCAAAATGTTCTCAAGAAATCACAGCCCAGAAGTTCACTCTGCAAGTACTAAGAGGAGCAAAAATTGTCTTTTCAGTAAAGTCAGCAGATATCAATTAAAGATAGACAGGAATCTTCTCTCTGGTTCTTTTTTGGATTGGGGAAACAATAGAATAGGTCAAAGCTGCTGCCACACCCAGCTGACAAAGATGACAAAATGGTTTTTGGAATGGCATCAACAGTCATTATGTTAAGGGCTATCAACTTAATAAATTGACTTATAAAAGTTTATAATTTAATAACCAAACTCTTTTAGGGATGAAACTCTCCCCTTTGTAAAGGTCCCATGCCTTATTTTAATTAAATATAAGCCCTGTCTTGACAGAACAAGTGGTACATAGGCTGAGTGCTGGTCCTCAGCTTTAGGTGCTTTGAATATCATTGGTTTATATCAATCTCAATTTTCAGTAGATGAAAAAAGATGGCAAGGCTGTGAAATAGACTAATAAGGGAAAATATAAATATAAATTTCAATTATATTCTGTGCTGAAGTGGGTCCATTTTTCTCTGATTAAAAAAAGTTTTTTAGAGTTTCCTGCATTTGGTTAGGGAGGAAAAAGCAGCAAAATGTTTGATGCCAAGACAATTTGCTTTTTCTTTCAAAATATTGCATTGTGTTGTTATCCATTTGCATATCTGATTGCTCAGCCTCACCTCTTAAATAAACGTTTCTGATTATTTTCATTGACAATGGCATAGTATAATTAACACCTCTTTAATTCCAGATTTTCCTTCTTATAGTTTCCACTTATAAAATTTGTTTTCTCACTTACTTTCCATATATACAGAGCAAACTAACCAGATGTTGCTGAGAACAGATGTTGACAGGAACAAATGGATCCATGCGGTGTTTTGTGTTTTCTACCATGGATGGGGATGTGCTGGCTGCTGCTTCCCGCAGCCCGCATTGGCCTGCAACAAAGAACCACTGCCAGTGGGAGCTGCAATTGGCCAAACCAGCTGACGCTGCAGGTAAACAAACTGTCCTGGCCTGCCAGCAGATTTCCCTGATGGGCCGCATGCCAAAAGTTGCCAATCCCTGTTCTGGACCTATTAAAGTCAATGGCAAACTCCCATAGACTTCAATGGAGCGAGGAATCACTCTGGATGCTTAACAGAATCATATCAATAGTATCCATGAGACTTCCATCATGGCTACCTCTGACCTAGTGTGTTATTTTTATAGTTTGAAAATGGTTCCTTTCTAACTTTCCCTTTGTTTCCTTAGTGCTCTACCCCCATGGGGAAGCAACACACAGATGTAGCACATGGCTTTCTGGCCACCCCTGGACCACCGTGTCCTGACATACCCCCACCCCCCACCAGGGGTTGGAAGCAGGAGCCGAGAAGAGCTCCTACCCAAGCTTTATGCCAGAGTAGTCTCAGGGAGCCATTTTTGCCCCTTGTTACACTGCCAGAGTGCTAAAAGGGACATAACTGAGAATTTGGCCCAATGATTCTCACATGGACAGAAGTGGGGAGAGTACAGTAGGGGGTGGATGAATCTGATGCAGCTAAGGAAAGGAAAAGCTGTAATGTAAAACCAGTGAAGCAAAGCGTCAACATCCTGAGGAACTGCTGTCAATACATCAATAAGGACCTGTTTCTTCTTGGAGGAAATTACAAAACGCCTTAGCAATTTGATTTAACTCTTCATTGACACCACCACAAGCAGTGAGCCAGCTTTCAAAAGAAATATTTCAAAATCACTGTCTTTGCATTTCTCTTTATTCTACTTTTGGCAGGACAGCTGTTTAGCAATCAAATTAAAGTTCATTTTATCCAATGAGTTACCAACAACCAAGACAGCGGGTCTTGGGTCAGTCCCATCTTGTAAGATTATCTGAAATATACTAGATACTCCTTCATTAAAAAAACAAACACATTTTTGCCTATTTGTCTAAAAGGTCTGAAAACTTTCAAACCACATGCCAGAGTGGATTCTATACAGAGCACTCTATGCTGAAAGAATGCGAGAACAAGTCCTTTAAAAAGCAGGACTTCTCTATATTGAGCAGCACTATACAAGTTAGAGAGGAGCTGACTTCTTTCTATTCACACTGAAGTTCAGTCTGTGAACAGCAGGCAGTCTGGCCTTCTCAGGCATTCAGTTGGTGCCAAAATGCTGCATTATTTTGGGACTCTACAAACAACCCCTTAGGAAGGGGAGGGTTTCCCCACAGTTCCTTTGAGATTTTGTTCCAGATCACTCCCTTCTGCAGAAATATTCATGGCGAAGGAATAGGGGTGGGGGAAACTGCTTTCAGGACCTTTCCTGGTGTCCCTGTCAATTGGATGTTTTGCCCCAGTTTTAGTAAGCAGACGACAGCTGCTGGAAGGATCCATTGAGAAGCTGAGCTAGCACAGCTGATGACCAAGCTGGCTGAGCTTACCTCAAGAACTAATCAATAACCAGGCTTTTCAAAACCAGCTGTTTTCAGCTCTGTAGGTCCCCTACCTCACCACAGCTTCCAGAATAATCCTGTGCATACCACTCTGACATTCTGCAGCACCCCACCCTCCTGCCAGCTACCCTGTTTTTCACTATGAACATCTGGTCATCCTAAGCATATTTGTGTTCCTGATGCATATGTGTGTATGTTAACTTCTGTTTAATCCAGAGAATCATGGGTTAAAATGTTGAGCTCTGATCTTCCACGAAGGAAAATGCTAATATTTGCTTACCAAACAGAGCAAGCCCATCTTTGAAATGCTCATCTTGACATTTCTCTCCATATTTAAAATTCTCTTATCTTATTTGATCTTGACAGTAGACCCCTCCTTCATCTATAATTCAAGGAAAAATCTTGTAGACTTTGAATTTAAATCATTGGGGTTTTGTTTATTCTCACATGAAAAAACTGATTCAACCCTGTTTTGACTAAGCTACAAGTACACAAAAGTAACTCTTTCCCTTTATAGGCTAGTTTGCGGATCCATTGCCCACTGGAGTCTTTCCACTGACTTCCAGTGTGCTTTGCATGAGGCCCGAATAGTTCCTTTTACAAAACTCTTCCATCAGTTATGGAATAACAGACTCTGATTTCAAAGCTGTACAGAGGTTTGTAGGATGACCGCATTTGGTCCTCAGCTGACATCTTGAGCACAAAAGTGAAAACTCAAGCCAATGTGCACTATCAAATATTAATTAAATAAGCTGCACTACCCAGTGTAAAATATGCATTGCTCTCATTTTACAGATAAGATTTTGGTGCCTCAATTTACCTAACTGATTTGTCCAAGGTCATCGAGCATGTCAGTGGCAGAACTGGAGATAGAAGTCAGTTCTTCTCCTTGATAACTCAACAATACTGCCTTGCAGAACTGTGCTATTATCTGTATTCCGTCACATTAGATAAGTGACTTGACCTTAATTTCCCTATTTCCCCATATTTCTGCACACATACCTTACACAGCCAGTGTTAAACTATCCTGTGTTCTTTTGTCTGACCTCATGCACTTCTCACATCAACTCGTTCTTCCAACCCGCTTCTTGTGATCAAGTATGCTCTGAGGCATGAAATGTGCATGTCTCAGCCATGAAGAATTACTTTTAGGGTCCCATTGTGTGCTGCAGTGCATCCTTCTCCCCTTCCCCCACCCCCGGTACATCTTTTTTTCCCTCTGCTTTTCACACTCTGGACCACTATGGACTTGTTTTCAAGATTGTTGCTGTACAGCTACAAATTCCATTTGCTGCAGCCCTGATTTTCCAACATGACCGCAGACAAAAACGAAACAGGAGCTCAGGCTCTTTGGCACAGGGACCACCTTTTTGTTCTGTTTCTACAGTGCTGAACACGATGGGGTCCTGGTAAATGACTGGAGCTCCTAGGTGCTACTGCAATACAAAGAACAATAAATGTGTTAGGGTGATTACACTTGGCAGAAAGATGTTGGACATTTTCCAGCAAGAAAATAGAATGGAATAACTGATCGGTTTACTGCCTGCAAGTCCTGCTTGGCTATAGTGGAGGACTGGAGCTGGTAATTACACTCCTGACATTTCCTTGGCTACTAGCTCTTTCCCCTACCCTCCCTGGTCTCTCCAAATTTAGCAGGGGTGGGGACTTAGCAGTTGTGGGGAGTGCTGCTGCAGCTCCACTCATCCTGAGCAACACAGACACCGTCTACTGCTGACAGCCTCCCCACCTGAATCGTGTGAGAAAGCAAGCGTCACACTGATTCAAGGATAGAATGGATGCACTCAGTTGGTTAGAATACCCAATTGCTCTACCACAGATTGATCTTTCTAGGGCAGACATATCCCTAAATGGGTTATAATCCTAGAAATGAAATAAAACACAAAACTAGGTGGAGGACATATTTATCCTTTCTGCTTGCAAAGTGTCAATTAGGAATAGCTGTTTGATTTTCTGTTGCCACAGATGCTCATAGCACACCAGTTCATTGTTTCTTTTAATTGCTTCATTGGTTTAAGCTTCAGCAAGCATCTGAAAATATTTTCTATTCAAAATTACAAGAAGCTGGAGATGTACCCTACTTGATTTTGTTTGTTTTTATTCATTAGAGAATAGTGGTATTTTTGCCTTTAAAATAATAGAAAACAGACTGACTTTGCTCAAGGAGAGTAGATCTAAACACAGGCCTCCTGTAGACTCTCTTTAAAAGACAGAGAGTCAGGTGTTTGCCTAAGATAGGAATGTCTTCTGAATAGCAATGCTTTCTGTACTCATAAGTCTCCGTCTGGCCCCAGGAATCTGACGCTGCCTTGCCCACTTCCAGAATAGATGTAGGATTCTTGGTAATCTCAAATGTTCTGAGACTCCCAGATGGCGTAAGTGGTTCAGCATCTGACACAGAATGTGCTTCCATTCTCTCTCTTTAATGATGAAGAATGGAGAGGGTTGCTCGATAGAGAGGCTCTTTTGGTCTGTACAAAATATGAACCTCTGTTCAAATACAAAGAGCTTCTTGGATATATCTGAGCAGGAATGTTCAGCTCAAATATAGGCTATGGCTAAAACAAAACTGGTGTATCAAATGCACTGCAGAAATGAACTGCTCAGAGTCAGTCAAAATATTTTTTTTTCTGCAGAAAAATTCCAATAAAGGAAGTTTTTGAAATTTTCAGCCACATTGTTTGATGATGTAAAAAACCTCCAAAAACCTGAAAATCAAAATTTTCAGCGGATGCTAAAAAAAAAAAAGATTCTTCAAAATGTAGTTGTAAACATTGTCAGTTTCAACGAGCCCCTTTCATCTATAAAAGCAACACACCAGGTTTTTCCATTTGCTTTAATAGTTGTAGGGTTCACAGAAAACTCAGTCCTGGAAGGTTTGCTTTTGTATGTGAACTGACTCACTCAGCTATACTCTTTTGTCCTGGTCAGTGTTTGGAGAAATGACATCTGAAAGATTTTACTGCTCAAGGTGTCACCTTCCATGTGATAGAAAAAACTTGGGTTGTCCATAACTCCTTGTGTCATTAATGATCTCTTGACACTATTCTGAAGAACAAAGTATTAATTCTTGTGTCCTGGACAAATACTATGTAAGTAATTACGTTTCACTTCCTTAAATCCCACCAACAGAACTGAGTTTTTCACTCACTGTATTCAACTAGGTTTATCTACATGAATACTTAGTTTGTGGTGTGACCCTCACACTAGCCCACTGTGCCCTAAGGGTATGTTTCTGTGGCCTGTGGCTGTGAGCCTCTGAGCCTGCGTTGACAGATTCCAGCTCATGGGGCTTGTACTACCACACTAAAAATAGTGCTTTCTAAGTTGTGGTTTGGGCTCTGAAGCTCACCTCTCTCCCTCAGCTTCAGAGCCCAAGCTCCAGTCCAAGCTGCCACATCTACACAGCTATTTTTAGCAAGGTAGCACAATCTTGAGTCCTTTGACCCTGGCTCGGAGGCTCACAGCCACAGGCTGTGTAGACATACCCTAACTGGCCATGTGCACCTCAGCAGGGGTCCACAAACAGCTCATTAGCACACTTTGCAAACTCCCATTTTGAAGTGGGGTGGTTCCAAGTGGTGGTGGTGGTGTATTGAGGACTGCTGGAACTGCAAACTATCATGATAAAAGTGGGAGGGTTTCCTCGTCCTGCTTGCAGGATAGGGGGCTCAGTGGCAAGGCATATGATCAGAGTCAGTAACAGCTTAAATAAAGGCACGGTGAGTAGTGCCTCACTGCTTTGG
This sequence comes from Chelonoidis abingdonii, assembly GCF_003597395.2. NCBI lineage: Eukaryota > Metazoa > Chordata > Testudines > Testudinidae > Chelonoidis > Chelonoidis abingdonii. The sequence continues at coordinate 14,097,830 of NC_133782.1, read as the reverse complement.
GGAGCAGTCTGTTATCTCTCTTTCTGGGTTCTCATGTGTATATCACTAAATTCTACGAAATAAAGCTATGTAATGTTACAATCCTCCAGCAAGAGTATTTGTTTATATCTGCTTTCTCTGTGTATGCTGTGAACATAACAGTAATATGATGGCAAGGAGTCTGTGGCACCTTAAAGACTAGCAGATTTAGTTGGGCATATGCTTTCCTGGGTAAAAAATGCATGGAGTGAAAATTACAGTTAGTCTTTAAGGTGCCATTGGACTCCTTGTTGTTTTTGTGGATACAGACTAACTGATACTTGTGTAATGTAATGGTGACTGTGTGTGTCTGAGCACAGTATGTTATCCTCTTGTGGCTGATTGCAGAGAGAATAAAATCCGTACTGCTTCTGAGAACTGAGATTATCTTGTAGCTAAAATGTGTTGTGTTTTAGGAACAAAGGACCAGATTTTTAAAGGTATGTAGGTGCCTAAAGATACAGATAGCCATCTCGTGTGCTTTTAAAAATCCCACTAGGTGATATCTTTAAAAATCTAGGTCCCAAATTCCCAGGTTGTGTCCATTTTGGCATGTATCTGTGATTTGTGCCTATTGTTTCATTGAGGACTGGACTGAACATGATGCAAGTAGATACAAACCAGCAAAGCATGCACAGGATTTATTGCCAACAATTTTTTTTAAACAAAACTGTGTATTCTGGAACACATTAGAATAATTTTAGCCATGACAAGTTAGTAAACACCACTGCCTTGATTGCCCACTTTAAAAGACCCTCCAGAGTTTCTTGTTTGATTTCCACCTCCATCCCCACCGCAAAACTTGTTGAATGAGAAGATGCTATAGCTTCTGGATTTATCTGGAGGTTTTTAGACTGAAACTAATTACTCCTGAGGGCATTCTGTGCCAAAAATTAAAAATTCCATGCACGATATTTTGAAATTCTGCAAGTTTTATTTGTCAATAAATAAATGCAGAGACTCCAGCATAGAAGTGGGGAGCACAGGCTACTGGCTGCATGAAGGTAGGATATCAACCTGCAGCCCTCCCACCCTGGGACATAGAGGCTGCACCCAACTCTGACACAGCACAAGGCGTGGGCCTGTCCCAGAAACCCTGGGGCCCTTCCCCTATGTGCCAGGTACACCAGGAGTGGGGCAGGCAGGCTTAACCAGGCAGGACCCAAGTGTGGATGGGCTCTGTGTGGGGGGATCCAGATGTGGGGTGAGAGGATTCTATGTGGGACAATCTGGGTGCAGGCAGCTCAGTAGGGGGTCTAGGTGTGTGTGGGGATCGCTGGGAGGTGTTCCAGGTGCTGGGGCAATGGGACTCTGCAAGTGCTTCCAGGTAAAAGGTTGGGGCTCAGTGGAGGGGTCTGGGTGTGGGGTTCTCAGAAGCAGAGTCTGGGTGCTGTGGGAGTGGGACTTGATGGGGTGGGGGTCTGGGTGCAGCTAGCTGGGGGTCAGTGACATGAGGGTCTGGATATGAGAGCTCAGGGTGGTGCAGGGGGTGGGCTCATCAAGGTGGGGGTTTGAGTGAAGGGAGCTCAGTGGGAGGTGGTCTGGGTGCAGGACTGGGGGTCCATAGGCAGGGGGTGTGAGGGCAGGGGGGCTTTAGATGCAGGGGGTGAGGTTCAGTGGGGTGGGGTTTAGGTATGGATGGCTAGGGGAATTCTAGATGTACCGTGTGAGGCTTTGCAGGGATGTTTGGATATGGGAGGTCTGGATGCACAGGGGTTGAGTGAATAGGGGAGCAGCTCCCTGTACAGTGACCACTCCTCCTACAGTTGAGGAGCGATGGGGACAGGAAGCATGGGAGGATGCTGAGCTTCCTGCAGCTGGGGGAGGTTTTTAGGGTGGGTGTGACACAGCCCCAGCAACTCTTTGCAGGAGAAGAGGAAGTTCTGTCCTCTCCTGCCTCCAGCACAGCCAGACTAGCAGCTGATTCCAGCTTAAGGTAGGAGACATTGGCTAGGGTGTCCCCAGCCCTGCGATGATTTACCTCTCTGCTGGCTGCTCCGGGTGCCTGAAACGATGTACTTGCAGTGCTAGGGAGTGGTGCATGTCTGCTCTTGCAGCTTCCCTTTGCTTTCCTGTCAGAAAGTCATTTTTTCCTGTGGGAGACATGAATTCTGTGCTCGTGCAGTGATGCAAAATTCCCCCAGGGGAACTAATCAACAGAATTTTGTGCATAGCAATGATTTATGTTGTCAGAAGTCCCATGTTCAGCAAAGTCCAGTGTTCTTGTCCCTATGCTAGATCAATATCCCTATCTGATCACTGGTGGAGCTAATGTGAACTGCTTAGAAATCCCAGCACACTAAGTAAACTAAATTAACTCTCTCTACTTCCTTACAGTGCATAGAGTGTTTAAAGTAATGACTTTTTTTTCTAGAAAACCAGTACAAATCAGAAGTGTCCACAAATTAGACAATCAATTTTGTCCAGAAGAGGTTGAGGTTGGTAATACTGAGATACACATACCTCTAATGGATAAGCCTAAATCAAAACTTCAGTCATACATCAGCTGATCCACTGAGAAATTACAAAGATGGTGCAGCATGTAATAGTATGTTAACAGTATTGTCAGCCTTACACAGTCAAATTGTGAGATTTTTAAAAAATTAATGTCTTCTCATTTGCTTTGGGGTTTGTGAGTCTTTCAGGTTCACACTTTCCAGCTTTTCTCTGCTACCATGAGGGCTAGAAATGTTCTTTTTTCAAAATGACAGCTGAAATTCTGAGTAATTGCATGACTCCAGGAGCTGGGGCTTAAAGAAAAACACTACTTGTTGCAAGGCTCACAATAAAATCATGAGCTGGCAACACTGCAATTAATGCCCCCAAATCCGTTTAAAACATACCAATTCCATTTGATTTATTCCATTAGATTATTCACTGCTGTCTGGAAAGATCAATCACTATTGAAAAGTGCATCCTAGATTCAGATGGGTTCCTAGTATAGAATGAAATCTTATAGATCAAGGTTGTTAACTGAAGAATTCTATACAATAAAACAAAAAAGACACTGCTTTTTCAAAATTGTAAATCTTGCTTGTAAAGCTTTCAGCTGAACCTTGAAAACAGGTAATTGAACATATATGGTTATTCGGTGCATTTGCACATGCAGTTAACCAATTTGCAAGGGCAATTCTAATAAATGCATGCCATTGCACATCTTACATAACTAAAAATCATGTCTAATACAATTTGAAATGAACTGAGAAAAGTCCAATGAATGCCTCTGGGGCTTACACTAAATATTCCACAAATATAATGACCTTTTAAAGAAGTTTGTACCTCAAGCAAGTCCCATTAGAATCACTGATTTAATATAGGGAAGTTTAAACAAAAGTAATGTTTGAATTAAAGTTTAATGTTAGGGAAATGGACTGTCAGGACGTGTACAGGCTGAGAAGGAAGGGCAGCACTTTCAGATTGTAAAATGTTGCTAAATGTCATAGCAACACTTATTTTGCTGTGGAAATTAATAATGTGTAAGAGCTTCTGCAGCCATAAGTTAAGCCGTGACTGGCAGCTAGAGTTTTTTCTGTCAGTCAAGACCATCTCCCTTTTAGGTATTCAATCCTGCTCCCACTGGATTCAATTAGAGTTCTCCCAATGACTAGCTACACATGTTCAATTAAGACCTGATTTTGTTCCCCTAATGGCTTAACTTTGTAGCATACGTAGGGCAGAGGACAAGACCACAGGTGAAGCTTTGGTAGGCCAGACTTTCTAACAGTGTAAATTGACATTGCTCCTTTGAAATCAGTGGAACCATGACAACTTCTATGAGCTGAGGCTCTGGAACAGAAGCTCATACTAAATAGTATGAACAGACCTCACTTGTTCAGCCACACAGTCACTAACTATTGCTATTGACATAGAACCGGCATATTTACCATTTAGAGGGCTCCACTGATATTCAAGGATTAAGATACTGGATCCACAAAGTATATAAGCATGTGCTTAACTTTATTACATGAGTAGCCCTATTAATACTGGTGGGACTGCTCACATGCTCTGAATTGCTGAATCAGGGCTTTGCAACCTTCTGTGGAAAAGCTTGAGGGAGGGCAGGAGGAAAGTACGCTTGAAATTCTCAGGGGAGAAATTAGTACTTCCCCACAGAAAAACCTAAATAAATGCTAGACTCGCTAAAGGCTGGCCCTGAAGGGTAGCGCATGTTAAAGAATGTCAAAAAAGCTCCATCTGTCATATGTTTCCATAGCTGCCCCATCCTCCAATATTCCTGTTTGTCTGGAGCGCCTTTGCCTTCTCCCATGCAACTGGAGCACCTGGTTGAAAAGGGACCATCCCCAACCCGATGAAAATGAGTGAGTGAGGGTGGGGAAGAGCGAGCGACGGAGGGAGGGGGTGGAGGAGTAGGGGCAGAGCAAGGGTGTTCAGTTTTGTGTGATTAGAAAGTTGGCAACCCTATATGCAAGTTGTGGCTTAAGAACCACATGATAGCCCTGAGTAACTTGCCCACGGTCACAGTCTCTCAGTGGCGGAGCTCAACAATTTTGAATCCTACTTCCAGGACTTAGAAAACACTTTTTACTGCACTTAAAGGAACTTAATGGAGTTCAGCATCCAAATCCCATTGCAGGTTCAATGGGTTGGGCTTCTATGTCTGTTAGACTCTTTAAAATCCCAACCGAAGTGAATTATTTCAAATATATGAATGTCTAAAGTTCAGACAGTTTAAGTTGAGACTTTAAATAGAAGGCTATTGTGATGTGCTTAAATGTCAATACGAGAGAACCTGGACAATTTTTCATCTCTGCTTCAAACCTTCAGACGGTGCCAAAGGACAGATAATGCTGCTGCAGCAAGAACAGGTACTATTCAAGCTGACTGTATTTCTTTTAAAATGTATCTTAATTCTAACACCTCACCAGCATTTTGTTTTCAAAGAAGAGCTGTGAGCTAGATGGTATATTTCATAAAAGCTGCTCTTTGAATAACCATAACTTTGGTTTCAATAGATTAAGACAAAAGATAACATTGATTAGTAAACAGAAGTTTCATAGTGGGAGTCCTGCAGTCTTCTTTTCTTTCAGTACTAGATAAAAACTCCTTGTCTAGCATAGCAAATGAAGATGAATAAATAAGGAATTAAATCATATTTATCAGGAGCACAGTGCATTGGACAAAGCACGTAGCCTGAGACATGAACTGCATGCCCCCAAACTGTCCAAATGCCATAAGAATTCCAGCTTACTCTCCAAAAGCACACTGAGCAAAGGAAGAAGACAGAGGCCAGTCTATTTACAGCAAAACACTTATACCCTGTTTGTACATCTATTGCATACTAACCAAACATGAATTCATGCACACAGAATACTGTGTACACTAATCAGTCTTGGGGCTAGATCCTAAAAGAGGATTTAGGATTATGTTAATGCAAACTAGATACTTTTATAGTTTGTGCCAGCAGCATCCACATGGGGCAGTTCTGAGCACGACACTGGTGCACCTTGCAGTTTGCATGTCCACAGCCCACACTGTGCTGCAGCATAGGCAAGCCCTTGGACTCAGCATTGCAGTGCCTTACTCTTAGATGTTCTGCCATCTCGTGGAATGCACAGCTCCAAGGTAGGTGCTCAGGATCCCTATACAATGCCTGGGGAGAGCTGGACCCCTAAGAATGGGACTCTCAAAAGCCAACATGCTGAGTGGGAAGCGATCTAAACTTGCCAATAGGCCATGCCCCTCTTTTCAACATTTCTTAAGTCCTACCCCTCAAGGGGATGTAGACTAAATTGGAGGCACCTCTCTCTGCTTGGGATTCACAGCTGAGTTAGGAGTACAAGCTCTTTCTTGGGCAGGTACTCACATGCAGGTGCTCCTCCTATATCCAGTAGCCCATGAGTTACAACACTTACCCAGGGTGTGGGAGACCCAGGTAGGTTCCCCACTCCCCCTGATTTGAAGCAGACATTTGAGCCCAGGTTTTCTCCCCTCTTAGGTGAATGGCCTAACCACTGAGCAATGGGGAGTTCTGGGTGGACCTTTCTCAGTATCCCTTGTGGAAGCTGTTCCTTTGTATAAATAACTAAGTAGTCATTGGAACAGACTTGAACTTAAGTCTCTACCATTCCACTGGACTATAGTCACTGGGTGAAAGAAAGAGTGACTAGTAAATGCTCTCTGCAAAGGGACACAGCTTTAATGGGAAAAGACCCACCCTAGAATACCCCAAAGCCCCCAGGTTAGGGCACTCTCCTAGGAGATGGTATCTGAACCCAGGTTTACCTACTCAATGTCAGGTAGAGAGGGTATGAATCTGGGTCTTCCACACCTGGAGTTTGTGTTCTAACTATCAGGCTAAAGGTTTTAAGTTTCCTTTGTTTTGTGTGAGGCCTGATCCACTAGGCATGCTCTGAGCACATCTGTCAAACTGAGACCACAGACAAGGTAGGTCGGGATCCCACTGGAGCTTTAAGGCAAGAGAAGGGGGGTACCCAGGTAGCTTGTGCATGCCCTGTGGCAGAAACATAGGCATTTAGACCAGTGGACTTTTAGGTGCGTGCAGGGCCAGGTAATCACTGAGTGAGAGTTTTGAGGCTCTAAATTTTGGATTTTCAGGCCTAAATGGTACTTTGGTGCCTAAATCCCTTTAAGAGTCCAATTCTGTGAGGTTTTGAGCACCTGCAAAAGTCTTAGTGCCATGAACGGGCGTTAAAGGTGTTCATTATCTTGCAGGATCAGACATTTACGTCCCTTGAAATTAAACTGAAGAGAATGGAAGGGGCGTTGTAGAGGCATAATGGAGGGAAGAATTTGATTGTACAGTTCTAAGGTGACAATACATTTTGCTGTAATCAGTTAAAGCCACCAGTGTATCCTAATTTTTGTCAGTCCTCTACATGCCAAAAGAGAAGGGCGTGAACTATGCAGTTGGAACTAAGTTTAATTTATCTGAATACAGAATTAAAATCATGGAAGCAGGAACAAATGTAGGTCCTGACTTTGATACAGTTTAGGTACAGAACAGTGTGCCTATATTGTACATACAGGGGAGACTTTCCAAAGGAGATTTGTCCTCCTAAAACCCTTAAGCCTTTTGCTAGCACTATGTTACTGAGGTACATACATATTTCTGAACCCTTTTTGAGCGCAATACACTTTAGCCATCTTTAGTATCATGAAAATATTCCTCACATTTTAAATAAAATTGTGACACAAGCTCATGCCAAGGCCCTGGGTCTTACTGAACAATGACAAATGCATGGCTGGAAACCAATCTGCTTCATCTCTATTGTGGAAATAAACATTAGAGTTATAAGAACGTGTTTAGTATTTAAACTTTTGGAATGGTTGGAGGATGCGGCATGTATTAATCCTACTTATAGCTGTGTACCATGTTATAAGGTAACATTTACATGTTTGCTCTAACTATAAAAATGTTTATGAAGACTGTAAACTTCCTACAGTCAGGTGAGAAGTATTACCAGCTGGGCAATGCTAGCTTACCACAAGAGGCATTCTCCCCAACAGAAGAAGGTCTACAGACATCTGACAAGCCATTGTGCACAGGAGACTATGCTGATTGCTTCCCCCCAAATCCCTACAGAAGGTACATGAACAAGCCCTTATCCCATCACAGCTTGAATGCTGGGGGAAGGGACTCAGAGGGGCAAGAATTCCTATACATGGACAAGTGATCCCAATGCTGCTTGGCTTGCGTTAGCCTTAAAGGACATAACACTTGCTTATTATAGAAACTTCTGTTATATTTTTGAACTTAAGATTGTGTGTATATGTTTAACTGCTTTAGCCTTTCAAATAACTCTGTACTGGTTCGCTGACTCATTTCTTTTTTTTCCTAGTTAGTAAACCTTTAGTTACAGGATTGGCTTCAGCATTGTCTTCAGTTTGAGATCTGACCTTGGGTAAATGACTGGTTCTTTGGGACTGAATATTGATATTTTTGGTGTAAGGGACCATCTATCACAAAAACAGGCTTGACTGTGTGGCAAAATAGATTGGAGAACCCAAGGGGACTGTCTGTGGCTCCTTATTAGAGTACCTGAGGTGTTCACACTTGTTACTTGGTTGGTGAAATCTCAGTATGGAACACACAACCAGTTTGATGTTCATGCCCTGTTTTTTGACAGTCTGCCTTGAGTTTGACACTTACGGTCATGAGCCACTCCAGACAGCGTGACAAAAATAATACCATCTAACAAGCTCCCAAACCTTTATGGAGCCAGGTTGTGAGCAGTGCTGGAGATGGAAGGTGCAAGGAGAGAAGAGTCATTGGTAGTGTTCCCTTTTAATTATACCTATTAATTTGAAAAAGTACCATACATACACCTAAAAGCCATGTCTGGGGGACAGTCATCTCCTGCTCCCCATTAGCCTCACAGTCCCAAATCATGAGCTAAGTACCTTTGTTTTGAGTAAGAGGAATGTCATCATATTGTCCAGGTAATTGCATTTCTTTAGTTTGTTTAGTTTGTCTTTTAGTTAACGATTGACCACAATGTTCGCTTTCAGATCAACTTTTACCTTGAAAAGTAGCAAAGAACATTCATGAATCTGGGGCAGGTTTTCAAACAAATTGGATGTACGTTTTCACATGCAAATTGCCACAGCTTAGCCACTTTACACACAATTGTTACTAAGAAGTAGATTGAGTCTTCAGGGTCAGACAATATTAAGGGGAGGAAAATAGCTGCAGTGCCCCAGAGAGCCTTACAAAGACACTGTGACTCTTGAGTCCTAATTCCTGCATTGAAATCCACCTTGCTCTATGGAATAATAACTTACCACATTCCTTTACTGGATGCAAGTTACACTGCCCCACATGTGACATTTTGGAAGAACAGCGTGGGAGCTAAGACTACCATACTCTGCCCCTTCCACATTCATCTGCTCAAGTGGAAGGAATTCTGGTGCACAACCCCTCCATTTCCCACTTACAAGCCCAGCCACATTGCTAGAGCACTATGTAGGCATGGTTGGGGGTTGTCTCAACTCCCCTTCCTCCCCTGAGCCAAAGATTGGACCAGTCATGATCTGGTCCTGAATGAGCAAATGGGCACTTCTACTCCCTTGAATGTGAAACCAGTTGAATTTGGGTGTGCAATTATGGAAAATAAGCTTACAGTTGCAAACCCAAAGCCTGAAAATCTTTTCCAATATTTATTGATTATAAAGGCAGTACATAAAACCTGTCTATTGTGTGAAATAAGACCATTAGTATCTTTTCAAAATGCAATCCGCAAATACTTTAATTAGACAATTTATTTTCCTTCTACCATTTAACATCAACAAAAAATTGTACACTTTCAGGCATAATTTATCAACAGACATGCAGCAATAAATGCTTAAATATGCATTGATTCAAGATAAGAATTTGCCTTGGAGACATTGTTAACACAAACATCAAATTAGCTTGACATTGATTCAGTAATGAGTATTTAGGGCAAAACAAACTTCACTGGAATCAGTCAACATTAGGAGACCTATAAAGATAAATGTGGAAGCTTAATTCATAAATGAATTATTTCTATATGTTCAAAATTATATGATAGAATGTGAGAAGCTTTCATCAGAAGTGGTGTTTTCCTAATGATTTTATTAAATTTATGCTTTATTTAAAATGAAACATGAATGTTTCTTTGCCACATCAGATGCATAATTGTCAGGTTCAAATAGCTAGAGGTCCCTTTTAAAACTAACAAACACCACCAGCTTAAGCCCCTACCTAGGATGTCTTGGATCACTAACTACTTTCCATGCGTGCCCTTAAAATAGGCAATACATCCCAGTTTGCAATCTGTTGTCTCTCTGTGTGCAAGTGTGAATTAAACAAGGTAAACTTTATTGGGTGAATGTTTCTATGTTCCCTGTCTATATAAAGAAAACACCACCCCACAGTAATTCTGGTAATAGCCCATTAACTTGGACTCCCACCTGCCACTGAATGTCCAATAGGCAAATATCCTTTCACCACATCACTTCCTTTTCCTGTCCATGAAACCCCAGCCGGTTTGGTGTAAGTGGGTAGTGAGTTCCAATGTCCTCATGTGCATTTGGGCAGGTCTGTCTCAAGTTCATTGACATGCTAACTGATCCTGTTCTGAGGCTCTACCACCTAAACCAGCTATGATTTCAGCTTTATTCACTGGCTAAGAAGGGGCCTCACTACAATTCACTCAGCTCTGCTGCTTTCCTCTGCAGCTTCAGCAATGAGCTATCTGACTGCTGCACCTGGCTGATGCACTTCCTCTGTTATTTCCTGTCAGTCTTCCCAACAGCACAAGATCCCCAGAGAGGAACTAATACCATACAACCACGCCACTGGGGATACATTTCTCACCACAGGGGAGATGCCCATATTTTCCCCTCTCTCTGTCAGATCAATTCTGGTACACAACCAATTCTGAATTTCTGTATAGCATGGCAGATCCCACAGTGCTACTAGAAGAATTTGGGGAAGAAAGCTTATGCAAATGAAGCACTCATTCTGTAGCTACTTCCACCTGTTCACCAATAGAGGAAGGAAGAGAGCTCCAGGGCCTCGGGAGCATCAGCTCACAGGAATCATATTGATATAATTATGTAGGACTTTATGAACAGGATTTCACTTTGAGGATCAGGTTTTTCAGGTTGCTGAGACTTCCAGAAAGAAATATGGAAACCAAAAGGGTGAAGTTCAGCACTTGATGTTTACTCCACACCTGAGGAGAGAGGTTTTAAGACAACGACTTGCAGAAGTGCTCAGCAACTTGAGCAAACCTTTACCAGAGTGGTGAGAATCGGTGAGATGGGGTGGAAGTGGTTGTGATGGGACAGAGATGGCAAATGGCCACAACATATGTGCCGTGAGTGCAATCCAGTGCATAGTGGCCATTTTAAGGATTTTTAGTTACTCCCACTGCCTGCCAGTAGCAGAGGCTACATAAGTGTTGTCAAGAGCGGCACTTAGAAGGAAGTGAGCCAGATCCTTGGCCCCTCTTGTGGAATCACAATAAAGCAGCCATTGAGCTCCCCTAAAGTTAGCTGTGGATTTGCCTAGCATAGGAAATTCCCAGAGTAGCCTAAAGTTGAAATAGCTGGCTTTATACTACCCGCTCTCCTCTCTCCCCTCACAAAAGACGCATGTTTGGGTTGAACAGAGCCTCTGGCTACCAACTGCTAGGAATTCTAGCCTTTGACCTGTCCATAGAGGAAACATTCCTGCTAGTATAATTTAGCGTGTTTTTAGGATGGGATTTGGTCAATTGAACGTGGGGTCAACCATGAGGGCTGCTGATACAGAAATGTACCAGAAAGTTCTGAGCAAACACTAACCTTCAGCCAACTGTTGGTGCCTCCTCATGAAAGTCAGGTACAGTGGACCTGCTAGTCCACCAGCCTTCAATGTCCACACCTCTCACCTGACTTCTCCTTAGTAGATCATGAGTAAAAAAGCACACTACTCAGGAGGTCTAGTGGGGGCTCAACACCAGTCCCACACAACTCTTACCAACACGCGTGCAGGATCCAGCTCTAAAGAAGCAATAGGATGACCCTCTTTATATTTTATATTAGTATGTCATGTAATCTTATTTTATGGATACACTTTCAAAATGGGGTACAGGGATTTAGCTATGCAAGCTCCGCTGACATTAATGTAAGTAATGCAGCTAAATACTCACACCATTTAACATATCTGTCTCTTAAGATACAATGTCATAGATTAGAATTTGCATTTTGCCATTGCTGGTGCCTGTATCTCCAGAAAAGTTGCACTGCTTCCTTGTTGGTTGTAGTTGGTTTTCTATAACTACAGATTTAGGACTAATCCTGGGAATAACGCTCCTTGTGCTGACTCAGGCTGAGAGAATTACATAGACAATGATCCCAGCCACCCGGAGAAGCTAGCCTGTATCAGTCAGAGCTTTCTCTTAGCAGCCAGTTCAAAGGAAGCTATCAGTCCTGGAGCTGCGCTCTGATATGCTGTAGATTCTGATGAATTACATACTGGAAAGAGAAGAATGGATGCTGATGACCTTGTGATCTGACATTCAGTTCTACTTAATTCCTGAGTCACTGTTGTGTGGCTGCAGGAAGGTCCCTTGACATATATCCTCAGGAGATGGAGGATGACAAAGTTGTTCGGATACTTGTAACGTGTCAGAGAAACACAAAGCAAACAAAATAAATGTTTGGTTTCTCAGTAGGTAATATTACCCAGGATTCAAATGCATTCACTTTGCCTGCAGATTTAGTCAGTATATATTTATTTTTATCTTAACAGTCACCATTTTGACAGTAATTTTGTTAGACACACAACATTAAAATCAGAAACACAGCTTCCAGTAAAAGGACACATTCCATTTGCTGCTGTTATTTTTAATATATGCTGTCTTGCCCCACTTTGGCCCATATAAAATAAAAATATTTGAACGGGACAGAGGCAAGATAATTATAGTAACCTAGGACTCCATAAACTGGCATATCAGCCTGGTCAATAGATTCTTTCTTTATTTTCATAAATCATAACAATACAAGGTGTTTTCAGTGAGAGTTTTTTTCCCAGTTGTGCAATGGGTAAATACTTCTATTAATTCATGACCATATGTATTTGTTTTTTTAAAGTTAGGTCGGCAGTGAGCTGAATTTGTATATGCTGTCTCCTGACTTGCAGGGGCAATCAGAGTAATTTCATTCAAACTTAGGTCCATATTTTACTTACTTCACATTCTTGAAAAGCTGGCAATAAATTAGGACATTAAGTGGGTTCTAGAAAAAACACTCCATAGATTTCCAAATATAAGGGAAGAATGGAGGCTCCAAAGAATAGCCCAATTTTTAGGGCTGCCCAAATTTTGTGATCAGAAAATGACTACTCTGCCAGAAATATGTCCAAGTAGACTTAGGGATTCACAGTCTTTGATCACTCGTGGCCATGGTTAACCTTGACTACTCCTGTATGTTCACATATATGAATTTGCTATGCCTAATTCTTTTTCAACAGCAACCACCACAATAACCCCACCGCACTGGCTTGATAGAGGCATAATTCCAGGGCTGAGCCAGGACATCTGCCTTCCTTAGACCTTCCAAGTTCTACAGTCATCCTCTGCAGAAAATGGTCCACACCGATCATCTCAAGATAATGACAATAAGTGTTCTTGGAGTGAACACTGACATTTTCCCAAGAAATCCTCCTGGAGTTAAGTCTTTTATGTCCGATGTTAATGTTGCTCCATCTGCTTGCTCAAATCAGATTAACTGGATAGCTGCATAATTTGGGAAATTCACAAAACTTTCCTATAGCCAAGATAGAGCTATTTTTGGCCTTGTTTAATCAGACAGAATAATTAGGTAGAAGAAGGCTCCCCCTTGATTTTCTCTTTATATAAAAGGATGTCACAAACAGAGAGGATAAAGCTATGCAACCTGGTTAATTCCACGCCAAGTAAAGAAACCTGATACAACTTTACAGTCTCTCAAAGGCCACAACCTTCTGTATTGAAAAGAGTGCTTATTGGGGACAGATTTTCACCAGTCAAATTACTTACAAATTTAATTAAATAGACTTTTGAGTTACTAAATGTTTATACACACTAGCTTTGCTCTCAGCTTCGTTCCATATATCATATAAGAGATAACCAGTCAGGAACAAAGGAACACTTGCAAGGTCAAATTCTTTTCAGTGTGTGTTATATCTTCTCTTCTAACACCAAGTCAACATTCCTCTCAAATCAAGTTAGGATGTCTTTCTATGTGCACTAGTGCAACCAAAAGTTGTGGATGTTTGCAGGAATTACTGGATGAAAATTTATTTATTCCCTGTGTTCTGCAAGAGGCCAGTCTAGATGATCATGATGGCCTCTTCTGGCCTTAAGAACCTCAGTGGGGAAAAAAAGTCTTGGATCATCAAAGACAGATCCGTGGTTTATGTAGAAAATATTACTATGGTATTACCATTACTGTCATCTGCTTTCATAGCAATCGTACAAAATGTCAAAGGTAAAATTAGAGAGCTCTCTTAGCTGAAGAACTTGTTTCTCATCATAAGAACATAAGAATGGCCATACTGGGTCAGACCAAAGGTCCATCTAGCCCAGAATCCAGTCTTCCGACAGTGGCCAACGCCAGGTGCTCTAGAGGGAATGAACAGAACAGGTAATCATCAAGGGATCCATCCTCTCTCGCCCATTCCCAGCTTCAGGCTAATAGCCACTGATGGGCCTATCCTCCATGATCTTCTCTAGTTCTTTTTAGAACCCTGTTATAGTCTTGGCCTTCACAACATCCTCTGGAAAGGAGTTCCACAGGTTGACTGTGCGTTGTATGAAAAAATATTTCCTTTTGTTTGTTTTAAACCTGCTGCCTATTAATTGCATTTGGTGGCCCCTAGTTCTTGTGTAATTAAAAGGAATAAATAACACTTTATTTACTTTCTCTACATCAGTCATGATTTTATAGACCTCTATCATATTCCCCCCACCCCATCATCTCTTTCCCAAGCTGAAAATTCCGTGTCTTATTAATCGCTCCTCATATGGAAGCTGTTCCATACCCTCTAATCATTTTTGTTGTCCTTTTCTGAACCTTTTCCAATTCCAATATATCTCTTTTGAGATGGGGCAATCACATGTGCATGCAGGATTCACGATGTGGGCATACAATGAATTTATATAGAGGCAATATAATATTTTCTGTCTTCTTATCTATCCTTTTCATAATGATTCCCAACCTTCTGTTTCCTTTTTTGACTTCTGCTACACGTTGAGTGGATGTTTTCAGAGAACTATCCACAATAACTCCAAGATCTTTTTCTTGAGTGGTAACAGCTCATTTAGACCCCATCATATTATATGTATTACTTTGCATTTATCAACATTGAACTTCATCTGCCATTTTTTTGCCCAGTCACCCAGTTTTGTGAGATCCTTTTGTAGCTCTTCACAGTCTGCTTGGGACTTAAAAATACTGAGTAGTTTTGAATCATCTGCAAATTTTGCTACAACACTGCTTACCCTTTTTTCCAGATCATTTATGAATATGTTGAATAGGGCTGGGCCAGTACAGACCCCTAGGGGACACCACTATTTACTTCTCTCCATTCTGAAAACTGACCATTTATTCCTACCCTTTGTTTCCTATCTTTTATTCTGTTACCAATCCACCAGAGTACCTTCCCTTTTATCCCATGACAGCTTACTTTGTTTAAGAACCTTTGTTGAGGGACCTTGTCAAAGGCGTTCTGAAAATCTAAATACACTATATCCATTGGATCGCCCTTGTCCACATACTTGTTGACCCCTCAAAGAATTCTAGTAGATTGGTGAGGCAGGATTTCCCTTTACAAAAACCATGTTGACCCTTTCCCAACAAATTATGTTTGTTTGACAATTTTGTTCTTTACTATAGTTTCAACCAGTTTGCCCGGTACTGAAGTCAAGCTTACCATCTGTATTGCAAGGGCCACCTCTGGAGCCCTTTTTTAAAAAAAATGGTGTCACATTAGCTATCCTCCAATCATTTGGTACAGTAGCTGATTTAAATGATAGGTTACAGGCTACAGTTAGTAGTCCTGCCATTTCACATTTGAGTTCCTTCAAAACTCTTGGGTGAATACCATCTGGTCCTGGTGACTTCTGTACCATCTGTTGTTTAATTTATCAATTTGTTCCAAAACCTCTTCTAATGACACCTGGGTCAGTTCCTCAGATTTGTCACCTTAAAAGAAATGGCTCAGGTTTGGGAATCTCCCTCACATCCTCAGCCATGAAGACTGATGCAAAGAATTAATTTAGTTTCTCTGCAATGGCCTTACTGTCCTTGAGTGCTCCTTTAGCATCTCAATTGTCTAGTGGTCCCAATGGTTGTTGTACTTAATTTTTTTTGCTATTACTTTTTGAGTCTTTGGCTAGCTGTTCTTCACATTCTTTTTTGGCCTTCCTAATTATATTTTCACACTTCATTTGCTGGAGTTTATGCTCCTTTCTATTTTCCTCACTAGGATGTAACTTCTTTTACTTTGTTGTTTAGTCATGGTGGCACTTTTTTGGTTCTTTTACCAAAAGGTGGGTCCATGAGTTAGTCTATTTAGGGTATGGAGTAGAGAAGTGGAATATCACTGTGGAGAAAATAGCATGACCTAGGACCTGCCTTTTCCAATACAAAACTCTATCTGAGGTAGTAGGTAAAGCAGGAGTTGACTCCTTTAAATATACCAGCGTTCTGTCCCTGGTCCCATCAGCTGCATTTAATGCAGATGCCTATAAAAGCAACTCATAGTTACAGGGCTACAGGCCCAGATGGCAGACCACACACCTACACTCTCTGCTTCCATGGCTGTCAATGAAATTATAAAACCTTATGTGACTGGCCAACTTGTTGCTGGTTTGATGCCAACAGTATGCTTAGGTCTGTACAATAGACATTAAAAAAAGCAATCCCTGCCTGAAAAATTTAGTTACATACCTAGAAGGTACATTCCACATTTACTGTTGATCTCTGGTTTTCAGTGAATCTTTTCTGGACTACCTTGTAGGCATCTCCTCAGCTCCTCTATAAGAAGGATGTCATTGCAGTAATCTGGCAGTCTGTGTAAAAGGGACAGGTATTTGAGTATCCTCCTACCCAGACAATGGATGCTTGTGTTTAGAACTGTTAACAGGTAGTAAAGGATGCATTTTTTAGGATGTCCAGTTTTACACAGTGAGCAATTCCTTCCCCAGCAATGAGGTGTATGAATAAGTCACTTCAACAGTGATGGTGGCGGTGCCTGGAGTTCTCCCTTTCCTCATTTCATTGTTATGCTCAGCAGTGCTTGCACACATCTGAAAACAATGACTATCCACCAGCTGCAGCATGCTGCCCATTGCCAGCCAAGTTTTTTTTCATTGGGACAGCCACACATTGCCAGAGTAAAAGTGGCATATGTCTGTGTGACATTTCTACCACTTCCACAGGGCCAACGCTCAGGTTACTTTCAGTCAGAGTCTGGAGTGGTGCCAGTTGACATTTGTTGAGGCAGCCAAGAAACTTTCTAGGAAATGCACCTTCTTGCAGAAAACCACAGGTCACCACCACCTGTCTTGAGAATTGCTGGACAGCCCCTGCTGGACAGCACTGGTCCTTTCTTACGTGGATCTTAAACTTGGTACAGCCCACACACACAAAATAAATAAAAATGAGGCTAAGAGCCTGATCCAATGCACTTTGGAGTCTTTTTGTTGTCTCCAATGGACTTTAAATAAGGCCCCAAAACCGCATGTCAGCTTATACTCGGAATTGTATATAGATGCTGAAATATTGTAGGACAGTATCACTTTCAGTGGTTTTAAGGGTGATGTGCACTTTTTTTTTGCTCCCACTTACCGTGGTGTGGGGGGAGCGGACTTGTCCGTGGCTTAATGTGTGGCATGTCAGAGTATGATGATACAGTGGACTAGCTTGCTGTGCACCATGTTGACCTGTGGACCCTGATACTGAGCATGAAAAGTTCTCTAGCATGCTTTGACATACTATGACCTGTTTCAAAGAGCTGTATGTCAAAGCATGCTCCAGAACTTTTAACTAAAGTAGCTTGTTCGAAGTGGTCAAAGTACTATAGGTTTACACCTGAGCTCACCATTCTGCCCCCTTCTCCACCTTTTCCCCTCAAGGCCCTGCCCCCGCCACTTGCTTCTCTCCCCCACTCCCTGGATCATCTCCACTCCTACTCAGCTGGACTCCCTCTGCTTCGGGGCTGGGATGGGAGCTGATACAGCCTGACAAGGAGCCTGCTTGCAGGTAGGAGGTGGCCCTGGCCGACCAGGAGCTGGCATGAGTCAATCACCCAGTGCCTCCCCACCCTAGGGTGACCAGATGTCCAGATTTTCAGATCTTTTTCTTATATAGGCTCCTATTAGCCCCTACACCCTGTCCCATTTTTTCACATTTGCTGTCTAGTCACCCTACCCTCCCACCCCACAGTAACCGGACTTTTGGTGGCTGGTCAGTACATCCCACTGGACACTGCCAGGGTCCCCTTTTCAACCCAACTTTCCAGTCAAAAACTGGGCAACCCTAATTAGGGCACCCAGACACCAGACTGTCCAGGTAAAACCCACACAGGTGGCAACCTTATGCTCAGCCCTATAAAAGGGGGAAAGAGAGACTGAAACATGGGAAATGAGAAGGGGTGAACACGACTGAGATGATGGTGAAACAGGGGAAGAGACAGAAGAAACTGGGACAGCTTAGAAATAGACTTAATAAGGGTGAAGGTAGGTAGTGAAGAAATAAAAAGGAGGAGTAAAAAAGAACAGCCAGGAAAGCTAAGTCAGTCCAGAGTGTGTGTTTGTATTTAAAGGGGCCGGGCAGAACATGTAGGGTACTGGGAGAAAGAGAACAGCTCACAAAGCAGCAACGTTTTTCAGCCAGCCCTATTCCACCAGGCTCTCTCACCCCTGCTCTCGTTGTCTCTCTTGCACCGACCATAATTCTCCCTGGGATCCTCCCCACAACTTTCCCGTGCGTCTCCCTGTGTACAGCCAGGACTGCTGCTTCTCCAGGTGCAGCCTCTGCTAGGTGGGCTGGCCGGGGGGGCTTTCTGCCCCGGTGGGGAGGAAGGCAGAGGGCGGATCCCGCTGTTTTGCAAGAGGAGAGGAGTTGGGCTGAGCTGAGCTGGAGCGCTGAGCTCATTCCAGCCGGCAGCGCTGTCAGCTGATGCAGAAGGGTCCTCTAGCCTCTTCCCCCCTCTCCTGAGTGGATTAAAACTCTGGCCGCTGAGTTTCTGGGTCAGGAGGATTATTCCAAGTGATGTGAATCATTTCAGCTACCGACTGGATTCAACTTGGGCTAGCGGCTCCTCCCCACAAAAAGGATGGCTGCCAATTTTAATGACATAGTGAAGCAAGGGTATGTAAAGATTAGGAGCAGACGTTTAGGTGTAAGTATTTGTGCTTTCCCTTTCTGTTTGGTTGTTCCGTGTGACATTAGTTAGCATTCTTGTTGGCCAGGGGCTGGAGGCAGCACGCGCGAGGGCTCCGATTGTCATTTCTTTTGCAAACTGCTCGGTGGCTGTCTAGGGGGGCGGGGGGAGGGGAATGTTGCCTTTTCTTTCTGTAAAGTGTGAGCTTGGGAAACGTCTGTTCCCTGCAGCCCCCAATTCAGATCGCTGCTGTGTCATCTGCACACCACAAATATAGGAACAGCTTGAGGTGCCGCGCAATAGGCTGCTCTCTGAACAGCTGTACTTTGGGTTTGGGGAAAGGGCAGACCAGAACTTGGACTCTGTCCTGCTTAGGAACACAAGCAAGATCTCCATTGCCAAAGGGCTCTAGTTCACTTAACTTTGCAGTGGAGCTGCAAGTCTTCAGGGACGGTGGCTCAGAGTCTGACAGTAACATGAAGCTATAAAAGAATCTGAACTGGGAAGATCCCTTCTGAAATGTAGAGAAGGGTTGGCTTTTGGTGACTTCTTTTAAAACAGATGTGTGTTTTGGGGAGTTGTTGAGAATCACTGGGGGCAGGGAGCAGTGACATACGTGGAGGGGTGTTAACTAAAACTTTCTCTAGGATGCTATTGGAAGGCCTGTGTGACTGATTTTTAGAGCTTGTGTACAGGGAGAAAGTCAGGAAAATTAATCCTAATTAAGTAAAGGTGGGAATTTAGTGGATTAGTTAACTCCCATTAAACCCTTGTGTGGATGCTCTTACTCAGAATTAAAGTGGCCTTAATTCAGTTTATTAATCATTAAGGCTGCTTTAGTTCTGAGACAGAGCATCCACACATGGGTTTACTAAAACCACTTTAAATGCATCCCCTTAGTTAATCAGGATTAATTTTTCTGAATGTCCCCATGTAGACAAGACCTTACTTCCTGCGATGCAAAGTTGTGCCTTTTGAACTCAATAACATTTGTGGCTGTCAAAATCATTCATCTCACCTGGATTTGCAATTGCAGCTGCTCTGATGCCACACTGGATATACCTAGGACTGATCATCTGCCCATTAAAAGTTGGCATTTGTGATTTAAAAGCTCAGGTGTGTTGGGGAGAGGAGGGAGATTTGTACTAGTCTTAAAACATTCTAAAACTCTCTGCATTGAGTTTGGGGGGTGCACAATAAATTTATACTTTCTGATATTTTTTTCTTCTGTCTGCCACTTCCTTTTCTTTTGCAAATATGCATTTGGTTACTATTGTGAAATGTTTATGGATTTAAATGTAGGTGTGATACATATAATGTAAGCAGGCCAATTCTTTATGGAACATCTTTTGGCTTTCATTTTCCTGACATGTGATTTATTTCCATTAGCATTATTGAGAATACGGTGCTGCTGTCTCTCTTCTGGGTATCAAAGCATGGCAGCTACCTAAAAGCTGCAGTTAATCAGCCTTTCAGGCTGCAAAGCATGATTCTTATTGTATAAAATATGCAACCTAGTTAGAAGGTAGTGCAAGGTAGGGAGTGCGAGGTTCTCAGAATAGATTTTTCTTTTGGATGTAGTTACCCTTTTGTTATGAGAAGTTTAGAGTGCCTTCTGGTTTTTGTTGCATACCAACATGAATAGCCCTTGCATTACTAATCCAGTCACTCCTAATGATTCATAATTTGAAGCTTACATGGAGGTTTATCACATGGGAATTTATGTGAAAGATTCTGCAGATATCTAAAAGTTTTTGCGGGTTTATTACAGTTATGATTTTTTTGATCTATATTTACTTGATATATAAACAGTGTTACAGAAAAACAGGCACTCATGGAAGTATAAAAGGAGAACTTTCCATAAGTGATGCATGGAGTTTGTACAGTGGAGTCTTCTGACAGCTAAAATATGATATTGCTTGTAATTTCCTCATGTTGATGGAATCTGCACAATCTGTATAATTAGTCTTGGAAGGATTAGCTTTTTATCAGTAAATGTTGGTAAACGTTGATTCACTGTACACACACAAACTAATAAAAATATTTATATCAATAATCGAAATGTACAGGTAGCAAAGTAAGACAAGTACTGCTTAAGAGCTTATTAGTTTGATTTAAGGATATTTACTTTGTAGATTTTGATACGTGATATCAATTTGTGCTTTACCAGTGATAAAGCTTTAACTTCTTGAATCTCAACATCTACTGTCATAAAAAAAAAAAACACCTGACACCTTCTCACCGCCCTCTAATTTCCCCCCAACTGCAGAAAATTTAAATTGATGACAAAAAAAAGTTCCAAAATAAATATAGGTATTATCCATTGAAATTATTAAAAATCTAATTCTGCCAAGTATATGTATAATATATACAGTAGGCGTGACCCTTCGAAGAGAAGGATTTAATTTTGGGCATTCTCCGATAGACTTATTGGGCCTAATACATCTCAGATAGAACTCCATGACAGCCATGCATCCAGACCTTTATTATGGGTAACTTTTATTGTATTTATCAATACTGGGGAGGGGAAAAACACTCGTAAAACAGAGGAAAATGAATACCGTGTGCGCAATTTCCCATTGAAACAAACAAGGAATATACCATGCAGTTCACAATAGATGAATAAACAGACCAAACTTCCAAACAGCAGCTAACTGTAAAAGGGGTGCCAGAGAAGGTGGATGGGCATGTAAGCAAGCCCAGTCAGTGGTTTAGTGTTAGTAAGACAATGTGGAACTTCACTTATCGCTGTGTAAAACCTTGCAGCTGCCTCACTCTTTATGGAAGAGTATTCTCAGTCCCTATAGTATGTAGACTGAAATTTTCCTCTTGTTGGTTTATTTAGTTAAGATCCATAGAATTGGAATTAATCTCTTTTTAAAAGGTTCTCTCCTTTACTTAACCTGATTGCCTTTAACCAAGGTAAAGAACTTTGCAATTTACCGTCACCAGTTGATCTAAGACAGGACAAACATGGTGTGAAGAGTGCACTTATAATTTGAAAGAGTCAAAAGTTGAACAGGACCAAAATTTGGACAGTGACCTAGACTGTAAGTCAAACACCCACATTTGGACCTAAATTATATCCTTGCTAAGCCACTGACTTTTCAACCCAATGGGGCATAGGTAATAGGCTTGTTACAGCTACCAAATAAGCAGGTTACTCCTTTAGCTCAAGTGACCAAGGGCTGTGCGGAGGAACTGAGGACCAGGGGTGGCTCCAGGCACCAGCGCACCAAGCGCATGCCTGGGGCTGCCTGCCGGTGGCTGTGGGAGTGGAAGTCAGGGAGCCTTCGGCAGCATGCCTGCGGGAGATCCGCCGGTCCCACAGCTTTGGCAGCAATTTGGCAGCAGGTACGTTGAAGCCGTGGGACCAGGAGACCTCCTGCAGGCGCGTCACTGAAAGCCGCCTGACTGCCGTGCTTAGGGCGGCAAAATACATAGAGCCACCCCTGCTGAGGACCCACCTTCAAACTCCACTGATGCCCCATACACATGCAACGAGTAATTTTGCAGTGTGTAATATTCTCTCTACTACTAGTTCAGACTGCTAACGCTAGAAATAACTGGGTTTCAGATTTTTTACCACTTGCATTTACTGTAAATGTCTCAGCTTTCCAGTGCCAAGATTTCAGATTCCACTGCATTCTAGTAATACTTGCAGTAATTATAATTAACGTAAGTACTTAAATATAAGACCAGCTTGTGTAGAGTGCTGGAGAGACTAAAGATCAGTACCACACCCACTTGTCGCTCTGAACCAGCACATATGTATCAGCATAATTCTGCTTCAGCCAAAGCTTTCAATGGGTTGTACTGACCCCTGGAGCTGTCTGTTTTAGGTACCTATGACCCCCATTAATGTAGTATCCGTGCACCTCACAATCTGGGATGATTTTTATCCTCAAAACACCCATGTGGGAACGGAAGTGCTATTTTATACCAATATGATACCATCTTACAGATGGGGAACTTAGGCCTAGATCCTCAAAGGCACTTAAGTGTAACTCTGCTCGGCATTGCAGCTTCTAACCCATAGGCAGCTTGCTGTCTAGTGAAACGCACAGCTCTGTGGGTTAGTGCCCAGGCTCCCCATACAATGCTTGGGAAGAGTTGGGCACCTAAGGAAGGATACCTCAAAAGCCAGCAACCTGAGTCGGGAGCCTCCACAGGTAGCTAGAAGGGAAATACTGAAGAGAGAGAGGCTTATGCACAAGACTGGGACCTTTCTTTGCTCAGGATCCCCTCCTGGAGTCAGGTGCCTATGCCAGGTCAGATAGCTCATGCTTCAGCAGCCAAAACTGAGACCTTTCTCTCTCTGGTTGAGAGAGAGAACCTCACCCCCTGCCAATATCCTGATGGTTAGGACACTGATTCAGAGCAGTCATGGAGGCAGGTCATGCAGAAGGTCTGTGGTTGAAGCAGGGACTTGGACCCAGGTCTTGAGACATCTGGGCTAGTGTCTTGACCACAGGACAATTCTCCCTCCTAGATGGGGATACAGTCCATCAAATTATTACTTTCCATATATTATGGCATGCAGCGGGCAACTCCTCTAACCTTATCATAGTGAAAATGGTAAATACAAGCGGCTCAGCACTCGCAGCTGAGCCCAGATTTTCACTTCCATATCATTTAGGTGTCTACACAAGAGCTGAGCTCTTTGAAAATCTGGCCCATGAGTAACTTGGCACACTTTGTGGGAAGTCACATTAAGTTCAGTGTGGCTACTCATGTGCCCAACTATGGATTGGATTGTGGCCTTAGTTTGCTTTATTTTAGAGAGAGACAGAATCCAGATGAGTAAAAGGGCCTCTTCTCTTCTTTCCATATATTTATGGTTATGATATAGGTCTTGCAGTTCACTCAAGCACGCCTTGTTGACAGCAGTGATTAAGCTAATTTGGAAGAGGGTGGTTACACACCAATATTATCCAGTCCCACTTTATTTTGGTGATTTCTAGCTTGGTGTGTTGGACTACAGGTGTATTTTCCTGTTGTATTCTGGAGTGAGATACATTTAGATTGGAGAAGTAAAATACATAAGTAGATGTGTAGTGACACATGTTCTTGCTTTCGTCTTCACAATAATCAGTTACAAGTGCTATTTTTATGGATACAGGGTTGAGTTGTCTGGTGTTACTCTGTTCGAATCCTGACTCGGACGCTGAGTCTGTGGTCTTGAGCAAGTTACTTCAGCTTTCCATCTTGGTGAGTCTTGCTGGCTAAAGTAAGACTCTCATCCAGTCGCCTTAGCAGAGGCTGGTGCTGGTTGTATTGAGCCCTGTGCAGGTTGAAGGGCAGGGAGGAGTAGGAGGTGAGCAAATACTGGTGAAATTCCTCAGAAATAAAGCTGGCTGAAAATTGTCTGAAATATTTGTGCAGCAAAAGAGGGTTTACCTGAAAACATCAGTATTTTTCATGGAGAGACTTCTATTTTGTGTGTGTATGTGTGTTTTGTTTTCTAACTTGATTTATTTTGAAACAAAACTTCAGGGGGGAAAACTGTTTTTTAAATTGTGGTGTTAATTCCACTTTCTGATTGTTTTCTAATTGGGAGAAGGTGGGGGAATAGTAAGTGTGTGTGATGGTGGGGTGGGGAGACAATTTTAAAACCACAAATAAAACTTTCAATACAGGATTTTTCTCACTAAAACTTTAGTGGGGAAAACATCCTTGTTTTGTGAACCGCTGTCTGAGGGCTCATTCCAAAGTGGGAAGGATTCCATCACTCTGTGGTGAGATGGAAGACAGAGAATGGGTCTAATGTTTTTCTCCAAGAAACCTGGCATGTGTTTAATCAGTGAATCGGCTCTTCAGGCCATATTCTGCGCCTAGTTTCTCCAGTGTAAATCTGGGCTAATTCCATCCTGAGGAAAAATGGAAGCAGACCGTACAACTTCTCTTAAATTCTGACATTTCTACGAGAGTGCGGTGAAGCTGATGCTTGTGTGTGTGTGTGGTTCTTAAAACTTGTTCAAGTAATTTTGTTTGAAAGCAAACCTTTTATTCAGAAAGCAAATCAGAGGACACAATTCTGGAAAGCCAGTGTATAACTTGAAATCTAATTTGGGTCATTTACGGTTTTTTACATTGTCTAAAACCTGACAATTTACATTTATGTAATAAAGAATAGTTCCCATAGCAACATTTTTATCACGTGCTTCCTCTGCACAACATTAACATCTCCCAGAGTCTTTCCATCCTTATGAAAAAAAGTCCTTTAAACGATGACATACGTCCATCTCACTTTCCAGTAAAACTGAAATACACAAGGGGTTGCAGCTGGATTGTACTGCTGGTAATTTTTTAGTATGCAATATTTTAAAATTCATTTCATTCCATTGATCACCTGCTCTGTGTTAATGGACAGCAGTTGTTCCTTTGTATTGTGGTAGTACTTACAAGCCCCAGTAATGGAGCAGGACTCCAGTTCCTGTTTACAGTCTGTTGTGTGATTCTCTGTGATTAATACACAACTAATCAAAAGCATTTGAGCTGATTAAAGCAATGTTTGCAAGCAACAATCATACATTTGTGTCACAGTATAAAATGTGTGGATCTTTTTAATCCAAAATAAAATATTGTGGGTGTGACGGGTTCCCCCTGGGGTGCCACCTGAAACTGGGGTACTGCCGAGCCCTCTGACCCACCAGCTTGGGCTCCCTTTCACCCCGTACTACTGTGATAAGCTGCAAAGTCCTCTGGCCTGCACTTTCACCAGCAGTCATACAGGTAGGGACACCACCAGCTGCAGTTACATGCAGGCTCTCTAACCACCAGCTTCCCAGCTTAGGACCCCAGAGCAGTACCGTCCTGCACTGGTCAAATCTGGCCAGTGTACGGATTTAATACCTGGTCCGCCTCTCTCCCAATGTGAAGAGAACAATGCACACTTGTGATAACCAGGCAGAGATTTTCCCCAAGTACTCCAGTCAAAGCTCACTGGTTTAGATTAAAACAAAAATAAGTTTATTAATTCCAAATGATAGATCTTAAGTGATTATAAGGGATAGCAAACAGATCAAAGCAGATTACTTAGCAAATACACCTCTTCCTCGATGTAATGTGACCCGATATAACACGAATTTGGATATAACATGGTAAAGCAGTGCTTCAGGGGGGCTGCGTACTCTGGCGTATCAAAGCAAGTTCAATATAACGCAATTTCACCTATAACGCGGTAAGATTTTTTGGCTCCCGAGGACAGCGTTATATCAAGGTAGAGGGGTAAACAAAAACACAATCTAAGCTTAATATACTAGATAGATTGGATATGAATGAGCAGATTCTCACCCTGGGAAATGATACAAGCAGGCTGCAGATTCTTAAAGCACAAGCTGCATTAGCTTTACAGCTTGGATTTCTCCTGTCTTCATTCACAGGCTAGAAATCCCTTTAGCCTGGGTCCAGCACTTCCCCCAGTTCAGTCTTTGTTCCTCAGGTGTTTCCATTAATCTTCATGTGTGGGGAGTGAAGAACCACAGATGATGTCACTCCCTGCCTTATATAGCTTTTGCATATGGCGGGAACTCTTTGTTCCCAAGCTTGGTTCCCAGACTAGTTGGTGGAAAAATAGTGACCTCCCAAAATGGAGTCCAGCATCATGTGGCTTGTTCACATGTCCTTGTAGAGACATAGCAGCCATCACTCTCAGGCTGTCTGTTGTGTTCTCAGGAAGACTCACCAGATGGGAGATAAACTTCTCCTAGGGCCTTTTGTTCTTTCAAATGGCCCATTTCTCTGAATAGGCCCTTCCCCACCCACTATCTAGCATGTACATTTGAAGTACAGATACAAAAAATTATACATGCATACAAATAGGATAATCATACTCGGCAAACCATAACTTTTCCAATGACAGCTCACATGACTTATCTTGCATAAACTACATCATAATTATTCTATAATCATATCATAATATCACTATGAAGAATATGGGGTGCAGTGTCACAGTGGGATGCTGTCTCATTAAATAAGGCCTTGTGGTCCTTTACTTCTTGAAATGTAGCTGGTCATCCTACTGCCTGGAGATGTACATTCAAATTACCAGATCAAATTGGACCAGCAGTCCATAAAGTCTGGCATGTAATATAAATAATTGATCATGACAAAAGCAGATCTTTGTGAAATAAGATTCCTCTTGTACTTGGGAGACATGAGAAATACAGGAGATGCCAGTCAGGTTACACTGAAACTGATCTTGCCCTCTCATTTATCCTTCTGAAAACAAAGATTTCTGTCTTGCCACTGAATAAGCCAAACCAGAAAAAATGTAATGAGAACTTTTCAGGTTTTTTTGACTGGCAGTAGAGCTGACCAATGGCTCAACTCTTTTTGAAATATTAAAAGTAATCTTTTAAATATTAATAATGGTTAGGACCTTACTGCCATTGACTTTTTTAACATGTAAGGTGCTCAGGTATAGCAGTGATAGACCGCAGTGTAATTCTCTAAGATAGGACTGTAATAGACAGCAAAGGCCAAGTCCTTATGTCAAGCTCTACTCAGTGTGGGGGTGGGGTGGGAGAAGTGGCTGTAAGCCACTTTTCTGCTCCCCTAATGCAGGTGTTGGCTGGGGTCCAGAACACTTGAAGTTAAGGTGGCAGGAGCACTTCTGTAAGGATTGCTGGATCACAGGATGAACTTTGTTTCTGGGGGCAGGGAGTGGGTGGTGTAGAGCTAGCTAAGTCAGTTTTATGTCCCTCCAGGATTTTCACGGTACTAGGGAATTTCCAACTGCCTTATTAGGGCATCTATGCTGCTCGAGAAGCTAGCCCAAAGACTCCTTTGTTCAAGATCCACATTAGCATCATGAAATATCAGAATTGATATACATTTGGTTGTTAGGTTCAGTGTTTGCTTTGGCCATTGCGATTGGTTTCCCTTTGCCTTTAATCACTGGACAAGACTATATCCACCAATGAAGATACCCTATATTCATTCTACTTTTAACAGCTGCTTCATGACCCTGAGAGACTACTTGTGTTGGCTGCTGGTGGGTGGATGTGTAACTTGTAAATTCAGATTGTGTACTTCCCTGAATGTTGTGAGATTTTTAAACTTACCGTATTCTGTGACAACTCTAGACTCGCTTGATTTACAGTATCATAATGAAGGAAAACTCGCCCAGATTAAAGACTAGTTGTCACTAGAGATGAATTAAAAATTATTAATCTTCTTTAAATATCATGGGAAATACTGTAGAGCACTTTCATATGCAAGATAATGCCCATATGTTAGATGAGGATGTATTAGAGATTAAATTTGATTCTGAGAAAAAGCCTAGTTATTTAAATCAGCTTTGACTGTCTCTCATATCTTGAGGCCAAACGTATATTAATTCAATTCTATAGCAGTATATACACAGACAATTGTGTCTGAATCACTCGCCATTCTAAATTCTTTGGTCATCTTTGCCATTCGGCCTAGTGCATTTGCTTTGTAATGTTTCTTTAATGTCTACAAGAGAAGAGATTTTTGCTGGAAAATATATACAGTTCAGTAATCGGCTACATAGTATGGTTGCAAGCCAAAGAACATCCTGCAATTGAAAATAATATGTAGCACTTTTAAAACCAATGGATAACTATAAAGAAAACTACTACTGTAATATATGTAATATCTGATTTTATAAAATTATTTTTTGCATTGTATTGAATGGGTATATGGAGATTACAGGGCAAATCATCAAGTACCATAAACTGTCATAACTTCATTAAATCCAATGGAGCTATGATACCTTACAGTAGCCGAGGATCTGCACTAACTAACTTGTGTACTGGTGCACTTCATCCTATGATATGCCAAGACATGGCACACAAGAAAACCAGCTGCTTATTCCCTTAATGTGGGGTTTGTTGAACAATAGGAATGCAGTCTGCGTCTTGTAGCTATGTCTTGGCACCAGTATTTACCTTGATCACATCTTCTTCCCGACTGCTCACCGGAAGTTTGTTCTGAGTCTTGTGAAATCTACCACCTCTGCACTTGCTAGGCCATTCACTGAGATGTTCTCACAGTTACCATGAGCCTGTCTGTCAGTATTTGTAATGATTAAATCCAGAATCACCATATTCTGTTTGCATCTCACAGCTGTAGTCCCATCTGCTGATGGGACGCCTTTGCTGTGTGAAGAAACATCCACCTTCCATAGAGTTAGAAAGTGGATCCTTCTTTGGGAGTCTGGCTGAGATCCTCAGAAGTATTTAGGTTTCTTACCTCCATAGGTCTCCTCCCTTGTCACTGCCTTCCTGAACTAGAGCATTGAGTTAGCCAGTTTAGAGGTGGGATTGCCCTACAAACTACAGTTATAAGCAATCAACTGGCTTCATGTGTAACTTACTAACTGTGATGGCTAGACACTAGTTCATAGAGATGAGTACTGATAACTGTTCTTGCGGAAGGAACAGCCCCAATGTTTAGTCCACTTCTAAAATATCAGTTGTATAGTTTGTGCTTCAGATCCAAAAATTAACTTCCCAAATAGGTTTTACAGTTTAGGGAAACTTCCAAATGAATTACATACAGTTCCAATTACAAGGCTGGCCTTGTGCAGACACTTTGAACACAGCTCTTGGGCATCTAAATGTACAAGTGGCTAGGCCTTCAAAGGAAGTCAGCATTCTGTAGCTCCCATTCTTGTCTGTAGGAGCTGCTGGGTGTTGAATGCTCTTGGAAAATCTGGCCACTTCATTTGGGTGCCTAAGGGGAAGCTGAGCTTTTGAAAAATCCTGGCTCAAAAGTGGATGCCCAACACTTTCAAAAGCTTGACTTACTAATGAAGAGGTTAGATCGTCAAAAGACTCAAAGCCCAGCAACTGTCATTGAGAACAAAGGGGACTGGGTAGACGGTAAACACTTGGAAGCCTTGGTGGGAGCTGTTGGGTACTTGGCTCTGTAGAAAATGTAGGCCATTTTGTTTTATTTTTTGCCAGGGAGGGAGGTGGGCAAAAAATTCCCATTGTTTCAGCTCCATCAGTGATAACACTAGAGTAAAAAAGGCTCCTCTGGTACAATTATCTTAATCATCATGTCCCCTAATCTGGATCAGAACTAGCCAAAACAAACATTGGGCGAAATCCTGGCTTCCAGTGTCCTGGAAAATCCTGGCTCCCAATAATGTCCCAGTGTTTAAAATGCTAGTGGTTGCAATAGCTTTTGTCTACACAACATCTCCCACTACTGCAGTCACTGGTGGAGATGCAACAATGGGAATTTTTTTGCTCCTAGTGCAGACAAGTTCACTGAGGACTAAATTGGATCCATGCATGGCTGTACTTTCCCTTTGTCAAAAAAAGTGGACCATATTCCTCTCCCAGAAACCTGCAGCCACCCTTTTCATTGTTGTGACTACCGCCTAGATTTAAAGAATTGTGGATCTGCACTCAAATTCTGTTCTGGGAATTTGGTTTTCGAGTGAGATGAGGGTGGGGAGAGGGAAAGCTGATTTTCTTAACTGTCTATCACTTACTTATAGCTAATTTCTAGGAAGCAGTTGTATAATAAGTAGAGTAACATGAAATGCTCTGAATGCCAGATGTTTCCGGATTGATTAAAGATTCAAAAGAAAGAGGAGTTCCCCAGGCTTCTGGACTGTTTAACTAGATTGATGTGTTACCCACAGGATTACAGATTCTTCTTTTATCAGACTTGCATGGTACTGAGAGGCTAATGTCATCTTAAAAAGCAACACAATATCACCTAAAAACTGACAGATGTGTATTTTTAGCATGTGCTAATTGACCATGTTGAACTTGGAATTTACCAACAAATCTCAGCCACACGGGCTAAATGCTAGATTTAAAAAATGTGGGCTGTACAACAATTTCAATTTACTATGAGCCACTTAGAAAATAAATTATCACTGTTGTTGCTATTTAGTTCTTAGATTGCACTAGAGCTAGCCAGGAAACAGTTTTGTTCCAATTTAAAAAAGTTGATGGATCTCAACATTTTATATCAAAAGTCTTGGGGTTTTCATGAAAAATCCAAACATATGAAAGGGGTAGGTGGGTGGGTGGAGACAGACGTTTTTAAGCTGAAATTTTTCATTTATCAAACTGAAATTTGCAGGTTTTTGTTTTTTGACGCCTTTAAAATTTCTCAAATAGAGAGTTCCTTTTTAATTGGGGGGGTGGGGGGTGGAGGCATTATTCTTTTGGGGATTTGTTTTTTTTCAAATGAAATTTTTTGACCAGCTCTGTGTGGTGAACTTTGTATCCTTGTCATCTTACAAAAAATAGGCCCAAATCCTGCAAGTTCTATGCGAGTGAACTCCTGTGTAATGGGGAACAAAGTGCAAGTTTGGGGTCATAGTGTAAGAAAATTCATGCCCTTACACTCATACCAGATAGTTATAACTTAAACTTTAAGATGTGAAGACTGAATCAAAGGAGATGAGTGCTGGAAAAGCTAAGAACTGCAACCTGCAATATGTTAAATTGTTGAATGATCATATTTTTAACAAATTATAAAATGTAAGTGTTGGAACAAATCTACAGCTATCAGGGATTTTGCACCACTTAATACGTCCCAGTGACAGCAGGGATAGAACTCAGAACTTTGTGCTCTAAAATCAGAGGCCTCCAACCATTTAACCCTCTTCCATATTTATGGAGTAATGTTGTACCCTGTGAGTGTATACATGTTCTGATAATTCAAGAACTAGCGGGCATCCAACTATGCTGTTTTAGGAAATTGTCATCTAGGCACATGTGCACAATTCAGCCCAAAAAGAAATAGCATGAAAAATATTTTTTCTGTATCAAAAAAGTATGTGGAGGTACAAAGTGCAACATATTTGGGGTACGTATCTTGTATTTTTAGTAGTTCTGTGTAGGTTTGCTTCTAGTCAGAGTATCTTGTGTTGCAGTAGTGATAACTATGCATCCTTCACTAAGCAAGCTGTTTGTTTGTTTGACATAAATGTAGTTTGTACATGCTAATAGATAGTGCATTTCTGGGGTAATGTTGTACTCCATGAGCATACACGTTGTGATAACTCATGAACTAGTGGCCATCCACCTATGCTGTTTTAGGACATTGCTTGTGCTTACTGATGATGGTGAGTGGCAGTGCAAGTGGTGGCTTCATACAATCACCTTAAGGTAGAAGATACTCCAAGGAGGTGTGGAAATTGCCTCTAGGCACACCTGGAATGAGAGTCCTTCTAGTTCTTTCAATTTGCTAGTTAAATTAATTTTTTGCTCAGAACATTTTTTTTTTTAATATTTGAAGTTTCTGAATGCATTTGGAGTACAAACTTCCCTTATGAGACAGTTAATGTAATTTTTTTCTAGACAATGAATGAAGATTAAACTGAAGGAAATCTTTTGTGGATAGAGGTATAAATCCTATGGCACAGCTGAGCAGGGTTGATTCCATTTGGTAAAGGGTGGTGGGTAGGCATGCATGCTATTGCTCTAGGACATTGTTAGGCTGACTTATTTGGAGATTAAGAGGACAGTAATTATGTGACTGCCACCATTTTGGCTAAAACAGGGAATTGAACAGGGGGCCTTCAGAACTAAAACCATGCATTGCCACAGACTGAGAGGAAGGTAGCCTTGCCATGTGAGAGCTGTAACAGTCTCATATCATCTGTGGACTGGAGACAGAGCAGGACAACACCCTGACCACTGGGTTACAGTTGCAAACTGATGATTAAATTACATTTTATGACATAAATTAGTAGGATGGTATTTTTGTTTACAGCCTCAAGCACTAGCCCTGTGAGTTGTTCAGGGTTTTTGTTTGCAGGAGTTCAGGGGAACCTGTTTCTCTTCACATGGTTTTCACCACATGATTTTTCAATTTGCAATTTTAAATTATTATCCTAAACTAAATTAATGATTTCAAGAGGAAGCTATGTGAAACTTAAATTATGAGTCTAGATGGATGTGACCATGTCCACTCAAAATTTGACCTGGGTACATTTGAGCTTTGCATAGTTCAGGAGTTTTCAGAGTGTAAGAAAATCTTAATCAGGTGAGTTGCACCTAGTTCCCAGTTCTATTAAAATTTCATAGCTTCTTCAGGTCACTAGTTTTGAGCTTCCTAATGTCATCCATGGTTATGCTGTTAATTTGTAAGGTGGTGGTTACCATTAGTAGCATCTGAAATGCTGATTGGTGATAACATCATAAGCAAAGGATGCTAAAAAAAGCTCCATGTTTGCCTGCAAAAATCTAGCAGATCTAAACATACCTTCTTTATGAATATCTAAAGATGGAGGATTATGTAGAAGACTTTTATGCTATGGTACATGTTAAAAGCCAACAATGAAGCAGGAATTTGTAGCTTTTTTTTTTTTTTTTAAAGAATAGGAATTACTCATTTTTCTAGGTATTTTTCAGCATGTGTTTCAGACTGAGTTGAGTCCCCCATATTTCTCTGGGTTTTCATTGTTTTGATGTAAAATTGGCAGTAATTCCAAATGTGAGCTCTTCCTCAACCCCCACCCCCCTCAATAAACTAAAAAGACTCCCAAATGAAGGGGGAGAGCGTGTGTTTAAAAATCCCAAAACAAGAACACCTGATTACGATGCTTTTAATCTCAGGGATTCAAAGTAACTCACAGTGCCCTGTGCAGCAGTGAATATATAATCAGTGATTGTGCATGATGTTTAATAAGGACAGTACTGATGGAGAATAATGGAATGGATGAAAATCCTTCATCTTCTTGCACTTCATCTTTATACAAATGAGATAGTAAACAGTAGAAAATGGCTAACGAGAACCAGGCTCTGTTGTGAGCAAAGTTGATCCTTCCCTATCATAGAAAGCCACCAGCCAGTGTAACTAACCATTATATAGTCTAAGGTCAGGTCCTCAGCTGGTGGAAGCTGGCATAGCTCCATGAAGTCAATGGAACTATATACTATAGACCTGCAAGCTATATACGTCTTTCAGTGCCAGTGAAACATCTTGGGGAAATAACAGATGGAGGGAGTATGATAACTAAGTCTGACATCTTGATTTTGTTTCTATAGTTTTAGATCCATTATGAGAGTTGATGGACTAATTTTGTAATTTTTTTTGCCTCAGTTCATCACGTGCTGTCAGAAATATCACTGGAGTACCAGGCTGTCAGTGAATCCGACTTTATTTCCTATACTGAAAGTAACATAATTTGTTTTTAATTAAAAATTGATGAGTAGAATGACTGCAGCATTTCTCTCCTCGTAACCGCACTACCGCAGATGAAATTGCCCCTTTACCTAGCATGTTATGTTCATCTGGGGAACAATACAATCTCCATTGTCAGCAAAGGAAAATTTTGTTTTAGTGCTCTCACTTATTTAGGTAAAGCATCTGCAAGATGCAGAGGATAAAGTGAGCTGCAAATTGATTGTACTGAAATAATTAATGCCTGTATTTTATGTGCTGCTGAACTACACTTACAGTACAATAGGAACCAAAGGCACTTCTTGCCACACTGTGTTCACATGACAAAGTACATGCTATTATTTTCCTCTCTGTTTAGTCAAATAATTCAATTTGTTGTGTGATGTGAAGATTCTTAATGAAGTAAGTGTTGTGCGTATATGTCATAGTCTATGGGCCTGATTCTAATCTCATACCCCTGTAAATCAAGAGTAACTCCACACAAGTCAACTGGTTTTAGGCTGGTGTGACTCCATCTAAATGAAATTGGGTCAGGCCCTAAGCATCTAGTCCTGAAATACCTAAACTCCCTGGAACTACCTGAACTACCCCATTTATATCCTGGGAGGACCAACTCATTCTCCTAACTTGAGATGCATGTAGTTTACACTGTCTGGATATTTCAGCTGAGACCTAAAAACTGAACCTTTGTGTAATAGTTTCCAGATTAGCTGCACCTCGGACCCCCTTGTGGTCTCTATGAGGGCACCCCACTTAAGTCTCAATCACTAAGCTTTTTCATGGTGGAATCCCACATTCTTCTCCCTCCTAGCAAGGGTCCTAAGCAGTGGACTCCAGCAATTCACTGACATCACTTCAGCAGGTTAAAATTCAGATTAGCACCTGCAGTTTAGCGGGTTGGGTGCAATGTTAGGTTACCAGTGACCAGGAAGCTTTCATAAAGCAAAGTGAAGTTATCCAAAACAAAAGCATTACAGGAGCTAAAAAACACATCTTAAAAGCAATAGACAGCTTATACACACTGGTAGACTCTGGGAGCAGGGCTGGCTCCAGGGGTTTTTGCCGCCCAAAGCAGCCAAAAAAAAAAAGCCGTGATCGCGATCTGCAGCAATTCAGTGGGAAGTCCTTCGCTCTGAGTGGGAGCGAGGGACCCTCCACTGAATTGCCGCCGAATACCTGGACATGCCGCCCCTCTCCGGAGTGGCCGCCCCAAGCACCTGCTTGCTAAGCTGGTACCTGGAGCTGGCCCTGTCTGGGAAACATAGGATATGTTTACATTGCAATTAAACACCCACCACTGGGCTGTGTCAGCTGACTCAGGTTTTCAGGAGTCGGGCTGTGGGGCTATGAAGTTACCTTGTTGATGTTCTGGGACCCTCTCAGGGGAAAGAGTCCCAGAGCCCGGGCTTCAGCCCGAGCCTGAACATCTACACTGCAATTTTACAGCCCCACAGCCTGAGCCATGTAAGCCCAAAATGTCAATGGATTCCACTGGCTCATTGATTTCCACGGGAGTTTTTATATATGCATAGGATGCAGGATCAAGATCACTTTAATCACACATGGGCTCTACTGTGTGTCTTGGTTCCACTTGAACAGCTCTTTGATTACTTTGGTAATTTAGAGCCCAGATGGGGCTATAACTCTTATGTCATCACATCAAAGCACTAGAAAAAGGAAATACATTTTGATAGTTGTGGGCTCTGCTTGGCAACAGAACTGTGCCACAATCCATTAGTACGTCCAGTACTTCATGCCAAGTGATCTCAATTACCATTCTGATTTTATTTGCTGTGAGGCAAAGCTAAAGTGCTTGTTAGTATGATTTAATGGACTATAATTCTGTCACTTTTAAAAAAGCAAAATGTTGTTGTTTAGGGTCAGCTTGCTGTGACTCACTTGATGGCATTATTTGCTATTTCATGAAAATAAATATCTTCCCTTGATTTGAGTCAGTCATAAATACAAGTGTGGGGGGAACCATGACTCACTGCACAGCTGTGATAAGTCTCAATGGGAAAAGAATAGAAAAGTGAAAGGAAGTAGTTGGCAGGGTGTTTGCTTTGGGAGGTCTGCTCCTGCCCCCATTGAAGTTAATGGCAAACCATCCAGTGATTTCAGTAGAAACAGGATTGGACTTTAAAAGTGGACCATTATACTCATCGTGTGCTAATAATACTTAGCTCTCCTATAACATTTGTCATCTATGGATCTTGAAGCAACTTTCAGTGAGCATAAATATTGTTAGAATTTATCAGACTGGAAGGTGGAGACAGGTGAAATGACTTGTCCAAGGTCATGTACCAGGTGACTGGCAAAGATGAGAAAAGAGCATTTGTGTTTTGACTTTCACTCCAATGTCGTGTCCATGGCACCTCATTGTCTAAGGCAGGGGTCCCCAAAGCGGTGCCTGTGGATGCCATGGCGCCCGCAGGGGCATCTAAATGTGTCCGTGTCCTGGCTGGTGATGGAGCATCTGCCGAAGGGCATCATCGAGAGGTGTTGCCGCCGAAATGCTGCAGAAATCGGGCGGCATTTCAGCGGATGCTCCACTGCGGCCATGGTCTTTCGTCTGGCGCCCGCCAGACAAAAAGGTTGGGGACCACTGGTCTAAGGAAATACACTGCAATAAGGAAAATATTAGTACTAATGTTAATTAAAGGTCTGAAATCAACCTAGATCCCTTTTCCCATGAAATCAACATCCTTGAATGCTGATAATGTTAGGTGTTAGTCAATACCTATAGGCTTATATACACACACCACTTGAATAGGTACTATGCACATGGTATTACTAAAGTGTGTATGTGTTGGGTCACCAGGCTAAATTGTACTATGCTTATTCTTGATCACTTTTGCTGAGACATGATACCCCCGTGACATGTATTGCTCAGCACTTGGCCTAGGAAGTACAGAAACTGTCAAAAGCTAGATGGACAAGGTACAATGTGGAAATAAAGTAAGATGTATGAATGCTTTGTATTAGAGAGTATCTTCATGCTCCTTAATGTTTGGAATTTAATATTCAGAATGAGAGCAGGGGAAAGTTCCAGGAGGCCTCAAACTCAAAGCTGGTGCTAGCTAGCTGTTCACATCACTAAGATTAACTAATGCTCATAAACTCATAGACTTTGAGGTCAGAAGGGAC
>NC_133782.1:14042817-14060652 GCF_003597395.2 Chelonoidis abingdonii | reverse complement strand
TAACAAACCCAACCATTGTCTGAGTTACTGAAGTCTACTCAAATTGTGGTTTGAAGTCTGCAAGCTGCAGAGAATCCTCCAGCAGAGTGAACTCTCCCATCTGCAGAGAGCTGAAAAACCTCCAGGGCCTCTGCCAATCTCCTGAGAGAATCCATCTCAGCCCCAATATTGCGATCAGTAAACCTGAGCATGTGGGCAAACTACACTAGCATAGCATCCAGAAAAATTTCTCTTAGTACTAGATCCACCCCTCTAACATCCTCATAGTAACTGGGCATAGCTTACTCTGATAATCAGAAGATAATTGCTAAATTATCGCAGAATTAGGCCCTATTCACCATCAATACTCCCTCATAACTTATCAAGCTTAGTCCATTTGACGCCAGAGTATGTCTTTGCCCCCACTACATCTCCTGGAAGCTGTTCCAGAACTTTCACTCCTTAATGGTTGGAAACCTTCGTCTAATTTCAAGTCTAAACTTCCTAGTGTCCAGTTTATATACATTTGTTCTTGTGTCCACATTGGTACTAAGCTTATATAATTCCTCTCCCTCCCTAATATTTATCCCTCCAATACATTTATAAAAAGCAATCCTATTCCCCCTCAACCTTCTTTTGTTTAGGCTAAACAAGCCAAGCTCTTTGAATCTCCTTTCATAAGACAGGTTTTCCTTTCCTCAGATCATCCTAGTAGCCCTTCTCTGTACCTGTCCCAGTTTGAATTAATCCTTCTTAAACATGGGACACCAGAACTGCACACAGTATTCCAGATGAGGTCTCACCAATGCCTTATATAATGGTACTACCACTTCCTTATCTTTGCTGGAAACACCTCGCCAGATGCATCCTAAAACTGCATTAGCTTTTTTAACGGCCACATCACATTGGTGGCTCATAGTCATCCTGTGATCAACCAATACTCTGAGATCCTTCTCCTCCTCTGTTACTTCCAATTGATGTGTCCTCAATTTATAACTAAAATTCTTGTTATTAATCCCTAAATGCATGACTTTGCTGTGTAAGGTGTAAATTCTGTGTGAGGTGAACTGAATACACTGCGAGTGTTCGCTTCCTGGGAAGTACTGGTGACGTATCAACTCTTTCTTTCCTGTACGTATTGCTTTGGCTGAGCTTGGTTATTTGATCTCTTGAACATTCTTAATATCGAACTGCAAGTATAGTCAATTACGTGGTTGTGCCTTTTTAGTTAGGGTGACCACCTGTCCTGATTTGGGTGGTACAGTCCTGAAAAGCAGAGTCCAAGTCTCAGTCCCTAGCTGAATGACTCTGGGACAGCATTTGTCCCATATTCCCTGTGGTGCCATTCTGTGCCTGCCTAAGGCTCAAGGGGCAGCGCCAGCCTTTTCCTGGTGGGGAGGGTGGGGCCTAAGATGGGCTCTGAGCTTCTGGGGTGGGGGGCAGAGACACAGGCCAGGAACTGCTCTCAGGCATCCGGCACCTGGCTCAGGGCAGGTGGAGGGTCCGGGCTCCCCACAGTGGCCCCGGCTTCCTGCCTGGTCAGGGGGCAGGGCCTTGTCGGGGGGGAAGAGAAGGGATAGGGTTAGGGTCACAGGCCCTTGCATGTGTCCTGCTTTTGCCTTTTGAAAAAGTGGTCACTCTGCTTTTAGTCAATATAGCAATCCAAATCCAGGTCTGAGTGAATTTTGCAAATAGCTCTGAGCCATGTTGGCTAAAACAAAACCTCTGATCCAAACACACCTGAACTTTAGGGTGTTGAACTTGAGAACCAAACGTTGCGGCCTGTATTTATATTTGCCTTTATAAGTAGCTAGATTTGGGAGATTGAAATAAAGCTGTTGTCCCATTGCTTTAAGAAAAGCTTTTTGCATGCCCTATGATTGTCATGTGTCCTGTTGATCACTCATAGTTATTAGGTGCCAATATATTTGTGGCCTGCATCCTATGTGTTAATTAGTGCGCTCCATGAATTATTAACAATGGCATGAGCACAGCTCTTTTTTTCCCCTCTAGCTTCTCCCTAATCAAACAAGCTCTCAGATGTTTGCAGTCCTAGATGGTCACAGCTTTATTCACAATTAACTAGTCCATTCAAACACAAATTGTATGCCAATCTACTTGTGAGCTGGTCCTTGATTTTTTTGTACCTTGCCAGCAGGCAGCCTATATTAATGGCCTGATTCAGTAAAACAACATATCTGGCTTGTGTTCTGATGGAAACTATGACCAAGCTAAGGTAGCTTTACTGAGTCTGTTTCCTGTACTTTATGTGGCTTTACACAAAAGCCTGGAGTTTTCTTTGACTCAGATCATACAGTGTGACTGTTCACCCCATTTAATGCCTAGGACTGGCACAGTTTAGATTAGCAGGGAGGCATTCCATCGTGAGTTCCCTTAATAACTAACAAGATGGAGCTTCTGTTTGCTGGAAATGGTCCCTAGTTCTAGAATACGCTTCCCTCTGTGACCCACCAAAGGCTGGATTTGTTAGCTTTTTCTGGGTATGCTGAATAGTTGGCCATCTTTCCCCAGGAGGTCGCAGGTTGGTAGGTGAATGAACTGGAGACAGATGATTTAGGTTGATGTCTGTTACAAAGTAGTTGGGTGCAGTGGCCGTTAGGTTTTGAGGGAAGAGTCTCTATTAAAGGGGGAAATTGTAACTAGAAGCTTGATTTAAGCGTTGTTCAGAATCTCTAAATTTTTCTGTGTTAAATTCTGGAGAGATAGAAATAGTAGAATAAAGCCTTGGATAATAATTGCTCCCCGCCGTGCCAATCCAAAACATTGCTCCTCTTTTTAATCTGCATCCTGGACAGTAGATTGATTGATTTATTTACTTACAGGAGCTCCTATGGCACTCGTCATAGAGTCTGAACATCTCACTGACCCTACTGAATTCAATACCCATGTGAAGTAAGGAAGTATTTATCTCTGTTTTATGGATGGGGAAGCTAAAGTGAAAAGAGGTTATGGCCTCAGTCCTGTAATGGAGCTCAGTGCAGGATCATGGTTTAGTGTCTTACCCAGGGCTTCACAAGGACTCTGTAGCAGAGAAAGAAACCAGATGTCCTGCATTTCATTACCATAACCCTTAAGACTATCTTTCCTTTTGTCAGCCCTATACATCCTACAACCTGGATAGTAAGAGATCAAGCTGATTATAACCAAATGAAGGTGCCCTCCACTGACTGTTTGGAAGCATTCATTGAGGTGTCTTTACAATAAAATATCTTTCAACTGTTTTGTGCATCAACAGCAATTTCAAGTTGATATTTTGCTTTTAAACTAGCTTATTAACATTTGAAGTGATGTGTTGCAAGGGGCTCTTGGGAGTTCCCAGGTGCCCTTTTAAAATTTGTCTCCAAACTGAAGGGAAAGTTGGAATCGTTTTCCTGCCTTTGAATGAGTTCACTACATTTTTGGATCCTGCCATGCCAGTCCTGCCAGAGATGATTTATTCTTGAGTCTTAAAAAATGTTTCTGATGAGCAACTTTTTAAAACCTTTTGGAATGCATGAGACTACACCAAAAGTCATGTACACCTTCATCTTCCTGCAAAATTTTACTCATGCTTCCCTTTCCTCCACACAAATGCTTCCTCCAAGCATCTCCAAGAATCTGGCAAATGTTGTTAATAAGAGCACTGGACGGGAACTCAGAAGCTTTGGGTTCTATCCCCAGCTCTGCCATGGGGTTACTGACTGACCTGGGGCAAGTCACTTCACCTTTCTGTGCCTTAGTTTTCCCCTCTATCAAATGGGAATAATGATGCTTGCCTCCTTTTGTGAGAGCTTTGAGATCCACAGCATAAGATCTAGATATTTAAAAAAAAAATCTGCAAAACTCCTATGAGGTAGGTTAACCTTTTCTTACATATGCATAAAGTGAACCCCAGACAGTCCAGGGCAACACAGTGAGTGAACAACAGAACAGTGACTAGAATGTATTGGTCTGATATTGGGACATAGTCAAGACACATATGTTAAACTTTGCTGCCAAAATTTCTGGTGATGTGTCTACTTTCTGTGGGTTAACACTTGACTATTGAAACTCACTCCTTAGATTTCAAGCTTAGCTGATGCTGGACAAGTAAATTGGGATGTGGAGTTAGTTGGAAACTTTT
Source organism: Chelonoidis abingdonii (assembly GCF_003597395.2). Classification (NCBI taxonomy): domain Eukaryota; kingdom Metazoa; phylum Chordata; order Testudines; family Testudinidae; genus Chelonoidis; species Chelonoidis abingdonii. Next base: position 14,056,550 of record NC_133782.1, on the reverse strand, counting down.
ATCAAAATATTTTTACTTAAACAACTTTTTTGGAGGGGTGGAGGAGTGTTTCAGTTTTGACCATGTAGATTTTGCTGAAATTTCAAAATGGAAAAAAAAATTAAGAAAAAAATCATTTTGGAAAACGTAAAAAATGTTGTTTTCAAATTTTGTGGGTTCTCATTTTTGTTTTTGCATGGTTTCACAATATGGCCATAATGTGAGGAAATCTGGTCTAGAAAAAAATTATAAGGTATGTGCACAATTGATTGAAAAACTATACTCCAAGTAGTTTTCAGTGGTTTGCTGTCAAACTGGGAGAGTGTATCTAGTGGGGTCCTGCAGGAGTCTGTCCTGGGTCCAATACTAGTCAATTTTAAGACTTGGATAATGGAGTGAAGCATATGTTTATAAAATTTGAGGATGGTATCAAGCTGGAAGGGGTTGTGAGCACTTTAGAGGACAGGATTAGAATTCAAAACAATGTTGAGAAATCAGAGAATTGATGAGAGATCAACAAGATGAAATTCAGTGACGACAAGTACGAAATACTAAACTTAGGAAGCAAAAATCTGGAAAGCATCTGGGAGTTATAGTGAATCACAAACTGAATGAGTAACAATGTGATGCAGTTGCAAAAATGGTTAATATAATTCTGGGGTGTATTTAACAGAAGTGTTGTATGTAAGGCATTGGAGGTTACTGTCCTCCTCTTGCAGGCACTAGTGAGGCCTCTGCTGGAGACCTGTGTCCAGTTTTGGGCACCACACATTAGAAAAGATGGAGAGTGCTCAGAAAAGAGTAATAAAAATGATTAAAAGCTTAAAGAACCTGACCTACAAGGAAAGATTTCAAAAACAGCATGATTCTGAGACTGAAGGGGGACCAGATAAGTCTTCAAATATATTAAAGATTATATTTATAAAGAATGCATGGATCAATTGCTCTCTATGTCCACTGAAGGTAGGACAAGATGTAATGGGCTTAATCTGCAGTAAGGGAGATTTAGGTTAGTTATTAGGAAACCTTTCTATCACCAAGTAGACTTAAGCACTGGAATAGACTTCTAAGGGAGGTTGTGGAATCCCCATCATTGGAGGGTTTTGAAGAACAGGTTGGACAAACACCTGTCAGGGATGGTCCAGGTTTACTTGGTCTTGCCTCTTTGCAGGTGGGCTGGATTTAATGACCTCTCAAGGTCCCTTCTAGCCCTATATTTCTATGATATGCTCTACTACTACTGGCACGTCATTCTGACATAACAGCTGAAATGTTCTGTTTTTAAAATCAATAATGGCAGCTGCTAGTTAGTACTAATTGCAACATTTGAAGGAGCAGGTTCTCTTAATGATTTTTTTAAAAAGAATATAAAAATTTTATTTCAAACCATATGGAATTGACATATCATAACAGGCACTATTACTGACATGTCATGATGTAATGTAAAATAATAAAAATTATAAAACCATCCAATAAAATTAAAAACAAAATTTTGAAATTCTGAAACTGAAATTTCAGAATTTTCATTTCAGTTGAAGTTCAGAAAATTGTTTTTGTTCCAAACTGGAATGTCAGTTTTCTGAGAATGGAAATGTGGAGTTTTGATCAGATTCTTTTGATGAAGGGTGCTAAATAGAATTGATCAAAAATGTTCCCCTGCCCCCCTTAAAAAACACATGCATCATTTTTGGTTTTAGTGGAAAAATTTAAAAATGAGATTCTCTTGATATGATTTTTTTTCTTTAAATCAAGTCACTTTAAAATTTCATTTTGTTTTGGTGAGACAAATCCCAGTCTTCTTTGTACTGCTTCCCCCTACTTTCCACTGGGAAAAAAGAGAAAGTAAAGGGGAAAAAAAATCTCATTTTTAATTTTTCCACCTTCTCCAGTGGGAGTAGGTTAGGGAGGGAAGAGATTTTTATTTTTAAAGCAAAAATGAAAATTATCCATACTTCAATACAAAAATGCTGAAAATTTCCCCACAAAAGTTGAAATTTAAAAAAAGTTTTGAAATTTCTTTGAAAAGAGATGTATGACGATATTTTTTTTCAGGAAAAATATATTCAACACCCTATTTCTTATTGAAAAAAAATTTCACTAGCTCTGGTACTAAACATGCACAAAGAATTATCACTATCTTGCTGTATTCTAATATCAAATGCTATACGGTATGCTATTTTGAACTACTAGGTAATAGTTTCTTTTGTTGTATACCTGTTACACTGATAGTGATGTTTCATTTTGAGATCTTGGGTTAAAAGGCTTTCCTCATGTTTGTTATGTGTTTATAATGTGATCAAAAAAGACATTACAGACATATCTAGCAGTACAGTGCTAAACACTTCCATTTATTGTCTGTTGGAGAGACACACCTCTGCTTTACTGATCTGAATTCCTACTGACATGTCTGTGGGAAGACAGAGGCTTTAGATTCCCTCTGGAAACTGTGCAGTACAGAGCAATTTTCATTTATGCCAGATGAGATCTACAGAGAATTATATAAAAATATAATTGTTCGTTCTTTCTCTATTAGCAAAGAGCAGATTAGACTAATTTATCCTAACCCTTTTGGTCTGAACACACATATGAAGTGAGCTTCTCATGAGATTTATTTCAATTTGTATGCATTTGTTTACCTAGGAAAGGAGAAGAAATGTACATAGTCTTCTGTAAAACAACCTTGATTTATATGGTCATTACAGCCTGATCACTGTGAATAATATATCATTTATGCTCATAACACCGTAACATTAAATAGGTATTACAGGAAAATAAAGTCCTCTGTACTGCCAAGTGCAGTTACGTTTTATAAATAAAGTACAGTGTCAACACTCTGTTTGCCAAATCAGTGAACCAATCTGCATTTGCATGCTTTGTTTGTTAGGTCTATAACAGTCTATTTCTGATTATACAATAACAATATCTTTTTTCCCCCCTTCAGTGGGAGGGTAATAATAGTGTTATGCTAAACAACCCAAATTGCAGCTGAAATTAGTTTGCAGCTGTGTAATACCTGCGACTTTTCTGTTTAGTAATGATTGTATTTTACATTTGTATAGTGTTTTCATTCTAAAGGACCACATAGTACTTCACATAGCACTGTATACATATCTTTTAAATAACAAATGTTGTGGCTGCTGTGCCCAACAATGAAAGAATAAATTTCTCCAATATCTGCCTGCTTGTAATTATCTATTCATGCGGAAGTGCAGTGATAATACTCATTCAGATCAGTTTGTAATGTAAAAAAGAGAGTGATTGTGTTCAGTTAAAAGGAGACCATCCTGCATTCTTAATCTAGAGGACATTTTCTCTAAAATATCTGAGTCTTATACTACCAACATACCAACCTTCATCTTTGACATTATCAGCATTCCGTGGTGATAGCTCCACCAGTTTTCCTATCACTATTCGTAACACATGAGAAGATGCTCCCAATGCTTTAAGGGAAGAGGTATCTCTTGACTGCACCGTTGTGTGAATGAGCACTAAAAGACAAAAGTAGAAGTCAAAGCACCAGCATTTATTGGAATTCTATCCACTGTATATTCAAAGGAAAAAATCATTGCTTTTGATCAGAATAAAATTGGAAGTCCTGCTAGTTTAAAAAAAAATGCAAGTTAGCCCCTGCCATAAATAATTTGAGCAATCTGTCTAACTAGATGTGGTGTTCTTTTGTGGTTTGGGATTTTATTGTGAAAAATATTAATGATGGGAAAAGACGTGGAGACAGATCGTCAGATAGTGTAGGTGAGGATCTAGCCCATGGAGTTACACAGATTTACACCAACTAGGGATATTGCCTGTTGTATTTTGGAAATAGCACAAAGGAATTTTCCATTGCCATATTGACTGTCTTGTTCAGGAACTGAAAAGATAATGCAGGTAGATCCTTTCTGAAGATAAAATATTTAAACGTAAATTAATTTGTATTGCATACTGCCTAGGAATCCTTGTCATGGACCAGGACTCCATTGTCCTAGGTGCTGTACAAACGCAGAACCTCCAATTGCTTACAGTCTAAGCAAAGAAGACCCAAAGAGTTGCAGTATGTTTGTCATATCAGTTTTATAGAACATGCATAGGGAAAATTGAGGATGTATTGGCTCAATCTATTTTTGAGAAATGTGGGCCAGATTTTTCAGCTGGTGTAAATCAGAGCCAATGGAACTATATTAATTTGCACCAACTGAGAATTCAGTGCTTTGTGTTCAAAGTAAGGTGCAGTGTATTAATGAAAAGCCAAAGCTTCTCGGCCCTCGTTGTAGGTAGATCAGGCCTCAAATCAGTTAAGTGATTGGTCATTGGTAATTCGTGTTGATCATAGGAAAAGTCCATCTAACTGATGCCAAAAATGCTAGCTATTTGCATCTTTGTTTAAACTGATCAGATTCAGTTCTTTCTTCAAAACAGACATGTTTATGTTTATATTCAGTGTTCAGTACGGATATTATTGTAATGCTGGGTGTGATATGTTCTGCAATTATTTGCAGGTGCAGATCATAGTGTCGGGCTGAATTCTCAAAAATGTGCTTTAACAGATATCCAGTACTCATAAATCAAGTATACATAAGTGTGCACTCCTGAAGATTTATCTCTAGATGACTGTATCCAAAATGTTACTGCACTCACAAAGCAGGTAGACAGCTCTCCTGGTCCATCAGAAGCCAACTTGAGTCTGTGTACAACCTCACATGGACAAATAGAAGTCAGAGGGCTGCATATTTCAACTTAATTTTAAATTCCAGGAGGTTGCACACATGCAAAGCAAATAGATGTTTGCTTTTGAAAGTTTAGAACTTAGACTGAGTCCAGTAGGAATCTTTCGCCAACTGAATTCAATGGCAGAAGTCCGAATATACTAACACTTGCCATGTTAGAACTCTGACTGATGCCATTTTGGAAATGTCTGTAAATATACTGTTTATGAAAGAACTACTTAATCTGAATCTAGGTCACTTTATTGGATTCCAGTTCACGAATTAGATTGGCCAATGGATTTTCCAACCTACCATGTCTCTCTGTCTGTGTTTGATTGACTCTGTAGTTGGCAACTGGATCTTCCGGGGTGTGTGTGTGTGTGTGTGTGTGTGTGTGTGTAATTTTTTTAAGCGGTTACAAAATGTTTAGGTTCTGCACTTCTAATAATATCTATCTACAGTGCTTTTCATCGGTAGCTCTCAAAGCACATTACAAAAGAGGTAAGTATAATTATCCTCATTTTACATATGGGGAAACTCAGGCACAGAGAAGGCAGCAAATGTCCAAGGTCGTCCAGTATGGCTATGGTGGATCCAGGAATTGTGTACAGGTGTAAACTGTAGAGGTTGTTTAAAGAGGCTTCAGTACTCCCAGTGCTACTACAGTTGACTGAAAGTGCTGACTCATTTAATGTCTCCAAGGAGCAATTCCACGGTAGGTTCTTTGTAGCCATCTGTTCATGTGGCGTCCCTATCTGACTTTGAATCCAAGAACAAATTCCTCCGCTGTATTGTTTGATGGAATATGCTCAAGCAAACTACGTTGGAACCCAGTAAAATTAGCATTTTATATTTTCCTTTGTATTCTATGCGAGTTACACAGATGGCTTTGCAGATGCTTTTGGATGCAAGGAGTTTTCGTGTGAACTGAGTATGTTGGTGTTCATAGCATCAGATCAGATTCCCTGCACACAGCCTGAGAATAGGGATATATCAGAGATTGGTGAACAGTTAATAATCTCATTCCTATACTGTAGTTATGAAGCATTAATGGAATTGCTCCCCAACTGTGACTGCAGCCCATGGGACTCAGTAACGTTTGTGGTATATGTGCATGGTGGGGGCACATTTCTTAGGGCTTATGTACACAGGACCATCACAAAAATTAATCTGGATTAATATTTAAAGTGAATTAGTTAAACTACATTGAATCCCTGTGTGGACACCTTTATTCAGGGTTAAAATGGCCTTACTTCCAATGTGAATTAAGCAAAACTGAATTAAGACCACTGTAATTAGCTTCCAGAAATAGATCTAATGTGGTTTAACTAATCCATGTTAAAGTCATGCCTTTAGTTAATTCAGATGAATTTGCTGTGTGAGAATCTCCAATTATGCAGCATAGCCGCAAAGGATAGTAAGAGGCAGGATTTACTCCTTTATGCTAGTAATCTCCAGAGTTAAAACTGGTGGTTACTATTTTTTTTTATCAATATTTTGAGTTTTGCTTAACATCTGCCAGTTAGAGCTTATTCCTTGGTACTAACTCTCCATATACAATATGATTTGAGAGGAATTGGTAGGGTAACCATCATCAATAGCATTAGTAGTGTAAGAGAGGCATTAATTAGGTGTCCACTTGTTTGTGTGTTTGGCCTCACTGAACTGATGAATTCTTACCTCTGATAAAATGGAAATAGACAACAGAAAACTTTGACCATCTGTTTTAAGAAGCAGGCTAGATTGGACAGTCTACATACAAAAGACAACTGTTTTGCCTTTCAGTAGTAACATGCTGTAAATGCATGTAAAGGGTAACAGCTATTTAATGTTCTATTTAACATCTTATTTTAGGGTCTACAAGGTAAATAAGGTTACATTAGGGTGTCGTGATACTAAGCAGGAGAAGTCACCCTTCTGCACACAGTATTCAGTTCTGTAAGTTTTACTTACTGTTTTACTTGTGTGATCCCAAAGTTCAATGTGACAACAGTGTGTGTGGAGGGGGTAGGGTAAAGACTATATCAGTCTGTTTCATTAGGAGATAATGTATCCTATTTATGATATATTGATTGTCATTGTATTTGAGCACTAACACAAGCTATATAAGGAGACAAATACATTGTCTCCTCCATCCTCCCTCACATAGGCTATGGGAGTGTGCTTGGAAAACATGTCCCCTCTTTTCCTATCTTTGGGAAGAGAAACTAGGCTGTCCTGGCACTGTTATTGGGGGATAACTGATAAGTCTTACGTACACATGTGTTGGTTTTTTAGGGTGCAGCCCAGAGCAGTGACTGGTTGTGTCACCACTTGTCCTGTAATCTTGAGTGCCTTAAAATGCCCTGCTGCTGTAGCTCCCTGTCTGGATGCTCCCAGCCAGCATACAAGCATGCAGTAAGTGTCTCTATGATAAGCAGGCCCAGTTTTGCAACTCTGAGTCCAGCAGCCTGCTTGTTACACCACAGCCATACTCTGGTCTCCACCAGCCTTGGTTAATACTAGCCAAGTGACCCCAACACACCCACAATCCTGAATTTCCCCCCAAACCATCTGCCCTGAAATGTCCACCAGTCTTCTGTTGAAACACTTAGGGAAGTAATAAGGTCTGTTGCTTCTTTCAAGAGGCAGATACAGCAGTTTGTTGTGTTAACTGGTGTTAATCACTTCAGTTCAAACACAGTAATGGGTTGCTTTAGATTCAAAGTAAAACAAGTTTAATAACAAAGAGAGAGGATTTTAAGTGAGTTCAAGTGTAAGGGACAAAGTCGGAGATGGTTACAAACAAATCAAAGTTTTAAAAATGCTTTCCAGTGGCTAAGATTTAACAAAACTACATTCTTGGTTCAAAGTAAGATTCTCACCTCACTTTATTCTAGCAAGATGGCGGACCACCTCCTTGGTCAGGATCTCTTTTAAAGTCCAAAGTGCTCAGTTCCTTTGTCATCTTCAGTGAACGAGAGAGAGGGGCAAAGAACCCCACATTTTTATAGTCCAGTGAACTTTTGAAATGTATCCTTCTCAAAATCCAGTGCCCCTGTTCTGAGGAAAATTGCCAACGAGTCTGATGGAGAAGGTTCCATGCTGATTTCTTCCCCACTGGTGCTTTTTACAATGCAAATTGATTTGTCCCTGCAGTCTCCGACATGCCAACGAATGGCCACTTTACTGATTGCCAGTTGTCTGTGATTATACCTGAATGAAGGCATCAGCCTTGTCTTGGTCTGGAAAAAAAACTTGTTTATCCATTCCCCAGACTCGTCTGGTTCAAACACATTTTAGTTCTATATTTCCTTTGCATTTGAACAGTCCTTTGGGTGTTTACTGTACATGCACCCCACAAGAATATTAATGATCAGCATGTTGGTTTTCCAATGGTACCTTATATGACATCTATTAGATGCAGATTGTGACATTAATGAATTGAGGTACACTGAGCTGGTCAGGGCAACTGAAACTCGCTTCCTGATGTCAGGGAGCCCCTGCTTTCTGGCATTGCTTCCTAGGGTCACAACATGTCAGTCCCATTTTGGTTGTTGGCTCTCTATATTAATGAATGAGTGCCAGTGGGAACCAACATACTTTTGCTATTTAAATACATATTAATACACACCAATGTAGGAGTTAAGAATGCCATTGTATGCAGTTTATCTTGTGGCAGACACTGGTGTAGCAAACAAAAGGTTTTTATACCAAGGCTGCTAAGGACACAGGGACTCTAGAAAATTGATTCTCAGCTCACAGACTGAGGAACAGGGTCTGTGTGAATTCTGGCCTGGATTAACCAATCACAGAGTGTGCTGCAGACTATATTATGCAATAAAACATTAAAGTGATAGTCTGTAAATTAATAATTAAGGGTGCTCACTCACTATCACCCCAGGGGAACATGTTATCCAGCATTCCTAGTTTATGAAGTGTAAATTCCAACAAAGTACCGTTTAACATTACCATTTGGTTAGTGAAGTGATAGAACCTTGCTAGCTGCAGATTAATTTGTTAATCCATTAATATACATAACTAATTGCCTTTCAGCAGCTGTTTTTGGGGGCAATGATGCCTCAAAGTGAACAATTTAAATGATCTGTTTTAAAACTTGCATAGCACCTTTCTCTGACTTTGACCAAGTCTGCTCATTTGATCAAGTCTGGTCACAAAAACTGGCTGGGAATTATTTTGGGGGCGTTTAGAAAGTGCTGAATTATAACTGATACATTTCTGTGAGCTTTCATTGGAAAGAATTTTTCGGGTGCAGGATGGAATTTGTTTGTGGGGAGGAGGAGGAGGGAAGGGAGAGAGACAGACAGACTGACTTCCCTTTTCCCACAAATAGCCAGGTGATTAGAGTATTCACCTAGGAAATCCAGGTTCAAGTCCTTGCTCTGAGTTAGGCAGAGTGAGTACTTGAACTTGGGTTTCCAGCATCCCACTTACGTGGTCTAACCACTGGGCTATTGGCTACTCTGGCTTGAGTGGATCACGGTGGGCCTTGAAAAATTACAAAGGTCTCTGGCTTATGCCAACTCAGAATGAGAAAAAAAATTGAAATTGCAAAGATTTTTGCAGGATGGGAAACCAGTTTTCCCACCCAGCTCTGCTTGTTACTGACTGTAGTACCGTCAGAGGCTAATCTTGCTTGCCATGCATGACCATGAAGGTGTGAATTGCAGCGTACGTAGTACGTGTTATGTTTTATAAGTGTGGTTGAGGTCTGGTCTCTATTTGCTTTGCTAGATTGGAGACAGAGGGCTCAGCACTTTACTGGATCATATCTATAAACCTGACAATATGTAGCATTTATGATGATTAAAAAAATAGTTTTAATGTGGATGCGCTGATGCTGACTGTTCTAATGCTTTGAGTTTGTTTGATTCATATCCTTCATGAAAATAACATAACAATACCAAAGCAGGATTAAAACTCTCATTCGACATACCCAGGAAATTTGATACTTTTTCCGTTCCCTTGTACTGATCTTCACAGCTCTGTCCATGAAATCACTAGTGATTTTGATACTATCTCATCAATTTCCTTTTTGACTGGCTTCTTCAATGTCATCTTTTTTTCTCTGGTTCTTAGTGGTCTAGTCAAACATTGAGCTGGGAGGAATTCCAGGTGCCTCAGAAGTCTTTTGTCTCAATGTCCAAATTTGACTTCAAGATTTTTTTAGTTGTGTAAAGCTTTTTGCTGTAGTAGCTCCCAGGTGTCTGAATCAATATAGAAATGTTAGAGTGTTGCTTTGTTCCATTTTAATTTAAGCATCAGATAAATTATTTCTCTGAATCTGCACTTAGGGAGCCATCAGTGTACTGTTAGTTTTCCGTGTCCTCATTTTTTTTCTGCTTCCTGTTTATTCGGATGCAAAGAAAATGAAGTGTGAGCATGGATTTATTGATCTGTCTGTCGAGGTATTTATAGCTTGCTCATTGCTGTGGTACCTGAATTCCCAAAACATCTCCTTTCTCAATTATTTTTCTTTCAAATCTTTTGATCTAGCCACATTTCTCATAACTTTGGTCACTTTGCTGCATATTGAGGATTTCCAGAGAGCAGACATGTCTTGTGCCGAGTAAATATTACTTACATTATACATTTTTCTCTATCACACCCTCCAGTGATCAGATGTTGGCACCACTTGCCAGAAATGTTACAGACTACTACTTCAGTGATTCTCAGACTGGGTCAGGACCCCAAAGTGGGTCGCAACCCCATTTTAATGGGGTTGCCAGGGCTGGCTTAGACTTGCTGGGGTCTGGGGCCAAATCCTGATCCCATCACCTAGGGATGAAGCTAGAGACCAAGGGCTTCAGCCCTGGGTGGCTGGGCTCAGGTTACAAGCCCCATGTCTGGGGCTGAAGCCCTTGGGCTTTGCTCCCACCCCACCTCCCCAGGGCAGTGGGGCTTGAGTGAGCTCAGACTTCAGTCCCATCTCCTGGGGTCATGTAGTAATTTTTGTTGTCAGAAGGGGGTCATAGTGCAATGAAGTTTGGAAACCTCTGTACTACTGTAGCGTCGACAGACCCCGGTCGTCAGTGGGTGGGATTGAACTGGGGACCTCTGGAGCTTAGTGCATGAGCCTCTGCTGCATGAGCTAAAAGCCAAGTGCTTGTTAACTAAAGCTGTAAAGCGGACTCATTCTCTCTCTCTCTCTCTCTCTCTCTCTCTCTCTCTCTCTCTCTCTCTCTCTCTGTGATCTCGGTGCCATTAGATGGGACAGAACATAACACTCAGGAGGTGTGTGGGTTACACTACTTCATTCCCATGAGTATAGAACCTATATTTAATGCTGTAGTGGCAAATGTGAAGTCAGCAAGTATAATTGCAAAATCTGAAAATACCTTCTGCTTTGGATGGGACATTAGAATGCCATGTGGACTTAAACACTCCTCGTGTCACAGAGGAGGTTCCATAACTATTTCTCTTGTTTCTCTGGGCTTTAACAAGATGGATTTTAGATATGCACATTCCTGTATGAATAATACATTTTATCTACTTCGTGTTACACTCCTAATATATTTGTAAATTGCTGAATATTAGAGTCAAAAGGCTGTAGCAATGAAGAAGATAAAGTTTTATAGGGAAACCCATCCTATTTAGTAGAACAACTGCAAATGGTGTAACGATCTCCATTGATAAAGTTCAATCCATATTCTTGTTAGTATAGCTGGATGTTTTAAATTCATTTACTTTCTCCATCTCAGATATTTAGGTAAAATTACATGGTTTTCTTGGCTGGAAAGATAACTAATAAAGACTCTCTCCTGTTCCAGTAGCAGGCTCTTTAACTTCCTCTGAAGAAGCAACAACTGGTCATAGAATTGTTTGATAGATGTGTGGCTGAGAAGGCAAGTGCATCTAGAATAGGAAAGACACATAGGTACATATCAAACCATTTAAAATGTACAGCTGTAATCATTCTAGCCAGCATAAGAAACATAAATTTTAAACCAAATTAATCAGATTGAAATCAAACTGGACACTAATTATTGTAAAATCTTAAAGCCAATATGCAAGACTAGGGTTGGAATCCAAAACAGATTCATAGTCCATAATCTTAGTGCTGTGCTCTAACCTCTGTTGACTGTTCAGTCAAAGGACCTGTTGCTATGTAAAAGTCTATCGTCAAGTGACTCAAACCCTTAGCAAGCATTAAGAATAACTTGTAATAATAACATTGTGTAATCTTTTTTAAGAATGGAAAGTTTAACTGCTTCATGTTTAGTATAATATCCTATTGATCAGAACAAACGTTCTAACTTGACGATGTACTAGCTGCATTAGTATGGAAAATATGTATATTGCAATATGTACTTGGAAATTTGCAATGTATGCCAGAAAAAAGTGGATATGCGTAATGGTCCTTAATGTAAAAAGGGACTTTATAGATTGTCGACTGTCTATCTATAAAAGAATGTAAATTTGAGTTAATGATTGAATTGGACAAGACTAGGATCAGACTGTCATCAGCTGCAAGCTTTGGTTCCATAAGGACTGTGTATTGTATATCTCTTTGTTGTACATTGTTTTTAAATAAAAAAGACAATTTTTAGTAAGAAAGGCAATGAAATTTGACTACCTTTTCTCTCTATTTTATTGTAACTGGCTAAGACCAGACCTCTAATCAATTTTTTGTATAAAGCTAATGCCACTAGCCCAGTATAATGGTTCTCATCAAGACTGTAAGGCTTTAAAAAAAGAAGTACTATGGGACTTTTATTTTCCAGTTTATTGAGCTGTAAAGTTTCTGAACTGAAATGGTTGTTTCATTTGTAAGTGAGGTAACAAACCGGGATCAATACTCAAAAGATATATAATAAAAATCTCTAACTATTTTTTTCCCTACTTGGAAGACAGTCTGGTTCTCCAACCTCTTCTCTCATTGGGAGAAGGATTTGAGGAGAATATTGTCTCAAATTGTAGGAGTTATATGGTTAAAATAGACTAAGCTTTTCATGGCAGGATCCCTCTTGTTTGTATAGCATGGCACAATGAGACCCTGTTCTTGACTAGAGCCTTTAGGTGCCATGGTAATACAAATAAGGGGAGATTTTTCAGAGGCAGAAAGGGGAGTCAGGTACTCTACTCCTTATTGTGGCTATGAAAATCTTCCCCATAACAAATAATAAAGATGCTCAGAAAAAACAACAGTTGCAACACGTGTCCTAATTGCAAAGCCCAGGTAAATGCAGAAGAGTTTTTTAAAAAGTCTTGACGTAAGATCTATTTTTGCTTGATTAAACACAGGGTTTTCATCTTGGTCACTCTTTAGACATCCTTGTACAATGCAATTCACAAATGCTAGTAACTCTAGTGTTCAACAGAATGTGTTCTTGAATTGCCAATAAACTGGAAAATCAGAGAGAATTCTCAATAGGCTGTAAATGCGCCTGACTGTTCTTCAATGGGGAAGGGAAACAGTAAAAGTTATTAGCAGAACAGAGCAATACTCAGAGGGAAAAAGGATAAAATGGAAAGCAGGGTAAGATTGAAAAGCAGAGGAAAGAAACGTAATTAGTCAACAAAATAGTCACTGTCGGAGTTAAAATGGAGAATCTGAGGCTACTTCTCATAAGCCACATTTGTATCTGATGTGGGACATAGGTCCTGAGCAAAGTACTTAAGCATGCACTTAAAATTAAGCATATGAGTAATTTCACTGAAGTCAATGGGGTTAATCCTCTGCTTGAAGTTGGGCACATGCTTGTTGTATGGAGTTATAGGCTGAGATCTTCATAAGAGCGAAAGGGAGTTAGGCACCCAGTGACCAATAATTTCAATGGGAGCTGGATGCCTGACTCACCTTTAAAGGCTCAGCTGTCCTCTCTTCTAAGTTATTATGCAACACAGGTTTCCTGCTTTCCATCTTTATGACATGATTTGGTTTACATTAACAGTATAGAGGTGTAAAAAATCATTTAACAGAAATTTCTGGTTACATCCAAGGGAGAGGAGCGGATACTGCTCTTCACTGCTGCAGCATCGCGTCTACCAGCAGCATTCAGTACACATAGGGTGACATTGAAAGTAGTCAAGAAATGATTTCTTTCCCTTTTC
>NC_133782.1:13988882-14042140 GCF_003597395.2 Chelonoidis abingdonii | reverse complement strand
TGGAGTACAGAAATCGATTTAAAGAGCCCTTTATATCGATATAAAGGGCGTTGTAGTGTGGACAGGTACAGCGTTAAATCGATTTAACGCTCTTTAAATTGATTTAAACGCGTAGTGTAGACCAGGCCTTAGCCTTAGAGCAGGTGCACAAGGTGGACTGAGTTTTCTCTGTGGAAGATGCTTTGCAGGTGTTTTTCACATGGATGTGGCAAGTGTGTGTGTGTGTAAATACGTAATGGGAAATGCATATTAATCGGTTTCACATGCACACGACTTTCAAAATAACAGGCCCAAAGAGTGTGCTATATTTTCTTAATGTAATTCCAGATTGTGTGAAATTCTTCCCTACAACCCAACTCCGCCCCAGTTTGTTTCAGTCCAAAGATTTATCCTGAAGTCTTTTCTCCAGCCAACTTCTCATTCATTTCCCTGGGAATCAGCCACAGTGAGCACCATGGATTAGTTTCCAAAGGCCTGATAGAAAGCCCATTGAAATCCATGGAAAGGTTCCCATTGTCTTCAATGGGCTCTGGATCAGGCCCCAAGTTAGTGTCTCCATCAGAGATGTCAGACAATTCACTCAGGCAGAGTGCATAAATTGAATGCCCCTTGTTTCTTAAATGCAATTAATATTCTTTGGTTTGGTGATCTTCTCCAGCAATGTTTTCTTTTATTATTTGTAATTACCATAGCGTATGGACCACGACCCTGTTGAGCTAGACCAGGAGTTGGCAACCTTTCAGAAGTGCTGTGCCAAGTCTTCATTTATTTATTCTAATTTAAGGTTTCATGTGCCAGTCATACATTTTAACGTTTTTAGAAGGTCTCTTTGTATAAGTCTATAATATATAACTAAACTATTGTTGTCTGTAAAGTAAATAAGGCTTTTAAAAGGTTTAAGAAGCTTCATTTAAAATTAAATTAAAATGCAGAGACCCCTAGACTGGTGGCCAGGACCTGGGCAGTGTGAGTGCCACTGAAAGTCTGCTCGCGTGCCGCCTTCAGCACCCATGCCATAGGTTGCCTACCCCTGTGCTAGACACTGTACAAAAAGTGTAAAAGACAGTCCTGCTCCAAAGAGTTTACAATCTAAATATCCTAATCCACCGCATGAAATAGTTCTGCTTGAGTTTTCTGTATGTTCTTGTTTCATAACATGGCCTCTAGTTCTTGTCTTCATTACCTGCCATTGTATTTTGTTAGGTTTAATCTGTGTAGACATCTGTTGATCATAAAATACATATGGATCCATTTATGAATTTTTCTACACTAAGCTGTCCTACATCCTATATTTTACTACCTTGAATTTGGGCTTTAAATTGTATTAGTGTGTATATTCAATCACTAGGCTTTAATTCAAACTTAGATCAAAGGAGACTAGAAGACATTATCTTCAGTAGTACTTTTATATTTTTTCCTAACCTTTTAAAAGTATCATAAAGATGTCTGCTTAATGTTTGAGATTTGGAAGGTTATCCTAAGTAAATTGACATCTTAATGACTTGGTTAGCATGTATCCCATAAACTCTGAAACTAAGTATTGTAGAAAATTATTTACTAACCTCCTGCTGTCATCCAGAAACCATCTCAAACATTCCCAGATGTAAAGTATAAGCAACATCTGAGACTCTTTCAAGTAGAAAGCAGCACAAAGTAAGTGTTCTCATTGCAATGTGACACCAGAGCTAGCCTGTAAGTAACTATTCTTATGTTTAACTAGTAAAGCTTATGGTACTCGGGCAAGAGCACTATGATAATAAATAACTCTAGGCTTTTTCGTTCCATTGTTCTTTGCAATCAACATCCTGATGTGTCAAACGCAAGATCTGACCCAAGAAGACAATAGGTCAGATTTTCTGCTGGTGCATTTGGCTACCGTCAATGTTAGGCAAGTCTTACGTGCAAATAACAGTGGTGAATTTGGCCCCTTAATTCTTATTGCGTCTGAGCTGTATTCTTTGTTCCCTTAGTTCGACTTAGGGTGTAACCTGCCAGACTCTGAATATTACTTAGAAGTACTATGCTATAGATATGGAGTCTGTATAATTGCACAGTAAACGGATCATTTTGTTAGAAGTGTGTATCTAATGCACACAAACATTTCATTTAAAAAATGTAGTGGTGCTGATCACCTTACTGCCTGATCACCTCATGAACAAACATCCTCAAAACACTTCTGTGAGATAGGAATATTTTATCATTCAGTTTTTACAGATGACGAAACTAAGGTACACGGATGACTTGCCCTGGATAACATGGGAAACTTGTAGCTGAGCTGGCAAGAAACCCTGACTCTCCCAATACTTATACTGGCACCTTAAGCACAAGACCATCCTTCTCTGAGGCTGTTTGCTTGGAAGCATCACGAGAAAGTGATGGATGTCTTCAAATCTTTTCATTTTCCCGATGATCCATTGCGTATCTTCAGTAGCATGCATAATAGCTGTAATTTATATAGTGGATGTTAAGAACGGAGTACGAATAAGTGGATCCAAAAGGTTTCTGAAATACTGCATTGTGAAAATGAGTGTATTTTTACTGATTGAATCTGAATGCACATGCTCTAGAATAGTTGGGGAGTTTCCATAATCAGATACACTATTCTCTAAATACGTCTCCATAACTCCCAGTGGCAGAATGAGAGAAACACAAAATCAAGAACTATGTGCCCATTCGATCACATGATGACATGACAATCTCCTCTGACACACAGCAGATTAATGATCCATGTAACGTAGCATCATGTCTCCACTGGTGGGATGTATTTGAAAAAGACGCTCCTCCCCACTTCATCTGATAATGCACCTCAGAGAGCATAGACAGTGCCAGGATGCAGACCAGACAAGGACACCTGGAGTGAAATTGTGCTGCACTTTTAAGAGGTGAAGTGCAGGACTTGCAGCCTAGAGGGAGGATGGACTAAGGTGTGATTAAGCCTCTTTCACACACTCTTGGCCCTAAGTTGCAATGGTCTCTGGTAGATAGCACCGAGGGCCTCTCAGATAAAGCAGCCTATAGGCTGCAGAGCTGCCCAGAATCTCTGGGCTTTGCTACATTCCAGCCCCCAGCATACCTTCCTGCTCCTGGTCCCACTCCCCTTATGCTGGGGTGTGCAGGAGTATCCTTAGAAGGCAGTCTTATAGCTGTCTTTTGCCTGCACCAGGGTAATCCTCCCCCAGGTAGAACCAGACAAAGAAGCAGGAACAGTGTCCTGCTCTGTATCTTTTGAAGCACTAGTTAGTGTCAATGCTGGTGGTAGAATAATGCACTAGATAAACCCAATGATTATATTTATAAATAGTAAAAGTTGTTGTCTGTAAAGTGCCATACACACTAATGGTATTATGTATACAAATATACATACAAGATGTCAAGTACAGAGCATCAGACTCAAATCAAGATTTATAAATGTATAAAAAATTTATTAGTATTACTGACTTAAAGAATACCTTCCCAGCTGTTACACTCAACAAATAAATACATTTCTCTTGTCTGTTAACTTTCCAGATTCAAATAATCACACTTAACCTTTATACTTAATCTAATGGCTATTTTAATAAGGCAGAAATTGCTCATCCAACTTCTGGATCCTCTAAGTCTGTAATTCTGCTTGTATTTGCCTAGCTGCTGAAAACAATTTCCTCTCAAGAATGCTGCAGTTGCTGGGATTGCTCTGTGTTTTTAAGTGATGGACAGTATTGAATTCATTACAATTTAACTCCTCTTCTCTTCTTAAATGCTGGTCGTGCATTGATTGTGCACCCAAAACTGCCACTTTGTTGGTGCAAGGTATACAGGGGTAAAGTAGTGGTAGGAGGCTAGTGAGGAGGAGGTTATAGTAATCAAGACAGGAGATGTTATTGGTGTGAACAGGAGTTCTGTGCTGTCTGAAGAGAAGCTAGGATAGATGTTACAAATTGTGTGGAGGAAGATTTAGATACAACCTGAATATGTGTGTGGGGATGAGGATGGGAACAAGGCTTGAAGATGGCATCCAAGATGATGTCTTTCAGACAGCAAGGATGTTAACAGTGACAGAGTGGGGAATAGAGATCTCAGAAGGAAAGAGCAGGAGTGGGGAAAAGGTCCAGGTAGTCCTGGTCTCTCTGGTGAAGGTGAAGCCCTGGATGGCTCCAGTCTTGCCAATGGCCTCTGCCTTAGGAAATTTCAGGTTGAATCTCTGCACCAGACACCCACAGGGAGGTTTTAGAGAGAGAGACTGAGGTTCAGGATTGGATGGGGAAAATAGATCTAAAAGTTATGAGCATAAAAATGGTAGTTCAAGCTGTGTGAATGGATGAGAGAGATGATATGTAAAGAAGAGAAGGTGGGACCTCTGTAACCCGTCATGAACAGTGGCTGAGGAGAAAAAAGATACTCACCTAAAGAGATACTGAAGGAGAAATCCAAAGTTGGAGGAAAACAAGAAGAGGATGGAGTCAAGGAAGGAGAAGAAGTCAAAACATGTGTCGCCCACCTTCTTGGAACAACAAAGGGTTCAAAGAGTGGGAGGAAAGAACAGAGATTCTGGGGTCTGGCTATAATGGAGTAACTAAAGACCTCTGAGAGGATTTTGGTAGTGGACAAGGGTGAATCAGGCTGTCTACACTACAGATGCTACATCAGCACAGCTACTGCACTGCAGTGTTGCTTCTATAGCGCTGTAGTCTAGACACTGCTGAGCACCATAGCTAGCTCAATTGAGGTGTTAAGTTTAGAACAGCCCTCAGACTGAAGAGGGTTGAGAACGCAGTTGTATGGGAAGCTGCAGTTGTAAGGAACCAGAACTACTTTCCCACCCCAAAGCCAGCACCTCACTCCACTTTCTTTCTGTTTAAGGAACTTACATGGCTCCCATATCTGAGCACCTTACAATAATCTTAAATATAGTTATCTTCATCACACCCATCTGAGGTAGGGAAGTGCTGCTTTTCCCATTTTACAGATAGGAAACTAAGGCACTGACAGTCTGTGACTTGCCCTGTGCCAGACAGTCGGTGGCAGAGCAAGGAGTTGAATCTGGCTCTCCCAAATTCTAGATTAGTGCCCTAACCACTGGACAATTCTTCGTCTCATGCCTACTTCCTTTCTTCCGTCTCTCTTCCCTGATCTTTCTCCCTCCTGCCCCTTCCCATATCTTTCCATTTAGCTAATCCCCATCCTAACAGAACACTCCCCTGAAGTGTAGAAAACCCATGCCACTAACATGATGCTCTCAGCCCACCACATTTTTCAATCTGCTTGTGTTACATCTCCCCCCCTTATCATGTGCCTACTTGTCTCTAAAATGTAGATAATAAACTCCCAGGGACAGGGACTACTTACTAGTCTGTGTTTGTAAAGTACCTTGCACAATGGGGCCACAATAATTTTGAATCCTAGAAATGTGGGGCTGGAAGGGACCTCAAAGGGTCATCAGATCAGGCCGCCTGCACTGAGGCAGGACCAAAGAAACCTAGACCATCCCTGATGGGTTTCTCCAACCTGATTTAAAAATCACCAGTGATGGAGATTCCACGTCCTCCCTTGGAAGCCTATTCCAGAGTTTAACTAACCTTAGAGTTAGAAAGCTTTTCCTAATATCCAACCTAAATCTCCCTTGCTACAGATTAAGTCCATTATTACTTCTCCTAATTTCAGTGGACATGCAGAATAATTAATCATGCTCCTCTTTATAAAAGCTGTTGAGAGTAAAAGTTGAGAAATTGAGTTACAAGTCCACCCAATTTAGGCGTAATCAATTTTTGCCTTATTTGTACAATTTCAGATAGAGTTGTAGTCACTTAGTCTGGCCAGACACACATTTATTCCAGGCAAATAATGACAGACAAGACAGAATTTATAAATGGACCCAAATTACCACATCTGGGGCACCGGCAAGTTCTTCCATCTTTTATAATAATCACTGCTTTCTCTTCTCCCTTGGTCCTTTAGTCCTGTTCTTCAGTTTCTGGTCTGGTGGTCCTCCAGTTTGGGGCCATGTTCACTTAGGTCTTTTATACATTTCTACATTACAGATTTTTTAATCTTTATCCCATTGGCTTTTAGCACACCAGCCCTTTGGATTTTAGGTAACCTGTGCATTATACATATGCAAGCTTCAGTTACTCATCTTCTGTATTTTTCCTGCTGGGTTTGCAGTTTGTGGGTCAGATTGTTTTTATCACTGTGCCCTGGGTCTTCCTAGAAAAAGTGTTTGTTTTTAATTTATTTACCATTGCCTGTTTGTGACTCTTTTTTATTTACATCTGCCAACACAACATGTTATCTTCTATCAGCAATAACATTTTAAGCTGATTAGCAATTCCATGTAAAAGAATTGCCAAAACCACATTTATGCTAACCAAAACCATGGCTCTTGTTAATTCATTTATACATAATTACAAATCATTAAAAACACAGCTATCAAAGCTCTTAATCTTATCATTAATAATTCTTTATTTTCTGTTTCAGTGTTATAAGTAAATATATTATTCTGTGCTACATTTAACTTACTATAAAGGGGAGGGGGAGGTATAGAAAACATGATGATTCTTTCATATCAACATTCCTTGTCATCTTTAAACAAGTTTTTTTTTCATTCAAAGTCCAGTTTTGTTTGTGAATCATACAATTAGAAATTTTCTTGTGACTGTGTTTTGAGGGGGGGGTGTCACAATTTTAGGGCTTTGATATTTAGTTGCTTAACGTATTTGAAAACTCTTCATCGGGTCCCCCGCTCAGTTATCTTTTCTCAAGACTAAACATGCCCAGTTTTTTAACCTTTCCTCGTAGGTCAAGTTTTCTAAACCTTTTATCACTTTTGTTGCGGTTGTGTGAATTCTTTCCAATTTAGCCACACATTTCTGAAAGTGTGGCAATTTTGGTTGGCTCCCAGATGCTACCATAGTACAATTAATGATAATCAGTAAGTGGCACAATTGAATTTAGAGGTGAACAAATTAAGGGGGATAGAGCAGTAGTTGGAGAGACAGGTAGGTCAAGGTGGTCAACTTCCCTGGTGTCCTGTTAAGCAGAAGAAGAGCTCAAAAATAAATAAGTTCAGGTGAATACAGTGAACATGTGGGAATGATTAATGGCTAAATGCTGGTAAAATTCCTGTTGACTTCATTGGGACCAACCTTTGGTTCTAGATTGCAGGATAATTGAATGATTTTGCCTTTGTGTTGTCCAGTAACTTTTCCAATCCCTTCAGAAACACAGTTTTCTGTCTTTGTTATGGAAAGCTCTGTACCTGCCTGTCTGCTCTGATGAAGATTTTACAAAGTTGCTATCTGAAGTGCATGTAGCAAAACTGAATCCTATGTTTATTTTAATTACTCCCATTACAATAATACAGTATGTCTAAATAAAAATCATTCAACTATTCTCTCTGTAGTATTGATCCCCTGGGAACTGAAATTATCTTGCATTAGTAAGTCCATGATTTACATCCTTTTCCCTCTAGTGGCTAGCATTAAAGAAAATGTTCAGACAAGTATCTTGTTTTGAAACTTTTTCTTCATGCCATTGTATTCTGAAATCAGCCCAGTGATGATTTTTTCCCCCTGGCTCGATCTTCAAAACCCTCACTTTCTTTCTTCTGATTTAAGCAAGCCTATCTAAGATCCATGGTGGAAAGAATGTTTTATTTTTACCGTAAGCAACAACTAGTTTGTGAATTGTAAATAATTTACATGCAAAAGTATCAAAAAGAAAACATTTTATGCAAATGCCAGTGATATTCAAGTCATTGGAGATGCCAAGCTTACTCTTTTGTGCTTCCAGATTTATCAGAGATGCTGGTTAGTTTTCAAGAAAGCTTCAAGCAAAGGGCCAAAACGACTGGAGAAGTTTTCAGATGAGCGTGCTGCCTATTTTAGGTGCTATCACAAGGTAAGATTTGGCCATATGTAAACTTACCCCGATTTCCATTGAGTTCATAATTCTACACTGCTCCCACAGATGTTTAGAGGCCAAAAATGCTTGGCTTTGCTGCTACTTCAAAGACAAGCTCTCCAGTGAAATTTATAGATTTTTGTAATGTGTATAGTTTGACAACTCATCTACTATGAATATAAGTGTAAATAATTGAGAGACTCAAAATCCTGGGCTCACTTTTGTGTCTGTCTTAACTCTGTTGCACTTATGAGCCTTAAAGCTGGTTGAAAAGTTGGAAAAAAATTCATGAAAGTTTTTTCACAACGAGTTTGTCCTCTCTTTTTCAACATTGAAAACATGTGATTAAGTTCCTTTATGAATCAATGCCAGAGTTTATTATTAGCATAGTAAGAATAGTGAGCTAAATACGGTTCAGACATATAAAAAGATAAGGCTCAAGTCTCATTTACACTAAGGCCACTTAAAGGTCCCTTTGCACTTTCAAAGGTGTAAGTGTGACTAAGTTAATATTTATACCTACTATACTTTAAGACCCATTTGCACTGCTAAATGAGTGTAAAATGGCCTTAATGTAAACAAAAATCAGGCCCAGAGTGCTTGCCTTGGAAAGTGGAGTCTAAAGCATAATTGCTATAACCATGACCCTACCGCTAGGTTTTTTTAGACACAAGTTTCAGTTGATCTTGTAATGGTCTATATTGGCAGGGATTATTTGTGCAAACTCTTGGTAACATAAAGGACCAGATTCATCCTTAATCTAACTCAGCTGAAGTTAGCGAATTTGGCTCCGTGTTAATATGAAGGCCCTTGTTAGATGCTTTTCAGACCAATGAACTCCCTTAATTTTTCTAATCACTTCTCTCTAGAGACCTCTGCTCATCTCAGTTCATCTGAGCATTTACATGAGTAATTCTGTTGGGCATGGAGTTGAAACTAATATGCTTTAATTTCTAATCTTTGTTGGTAAAAGCTTAATACGTTTGAAAATTGAGAATTATGTGCATAACCTCCAAGGTGCCTGAGACTGCAGATGAGCTTCTGAGGCTGATCCTCTCTTATCCAGTTTGTGAGACATATAGGAGGAAATCATGAGGGAATACTGGATCTGAAGTCTCTCCTATTTGCCTCTAGCTGTATCTATGCTCAACATAATTTATAAGGGATTGATCATAAAACCCCAGGGCTATTTGTAGTACGTCATGCCCAGAAAAAGGAGTTCATTCAAATTGATATTAAGCAATTTGCAAAAGCAATGAAAAGTGAATAATAATTTTTCCATTTGATCTGTGTGGGGATTGCACAGTATATATTTTTAGAGTAGATACATTTCAGCTCTGTGTGGAATATGTAACCTCTGTGATGGTGCAGTTCTGACAATTACTGATGCAAATTTAATCTCTTATAATATTAATGCAGAGCATCAGCCATATATACACCATTGCCTGAAAGATTTTGTATTTAAGACTGGATTTTAGATCCAAGAGGAATCAAAATGCTTAAGGCTAAATTTTCTTCTCTTCTTAAGAAGATATCCATTTTTACATTTGCAAGTTTATTACATATGCAATCCAGGCATCAGTTCCTGCAACTGGATCTCCACAAGTGGACCACTATACCACAGGGCTACCACTAGCTTCAGAGGGATTCCACGAAGGCATAGGGATCCAGCCACATAAAATCAAGTTGCAAGGTATGGCCTAATGTCAAGTAACTGATTTATGGATGTAATCGGGAGCTCAGACAGCTAGTGTGGCATTTTCAATAGCTCTCAGTATAGGCCAAACTTTGCTCCCAGTCACTTAAATGGTAAAACTCCGACTGATTTCAATAGGAGCAGAATTCAGCCAGTTCTGAGCACTTATGAGAATCTCACCCTTAATCAGCTAAATTTTATACCCAGAAATAGTTGCAGGCACAAAATAAACACTAGACATGATTGAAAGTTTTTTTTTCTTTTTGTTTTTTTTAACTTTTAAAGTAAAAATAACATCTAAAAATGTTACTGGAAAATATTTTGGGTTGTTTAGAAATGTTTTGGTTTAAAAAAAACCCAACAACCCAAAAGCAAGCCCCAATCCCAACATTTCCCCCCCCAAAACACGAAATGTTTCTGAGGAAATAATACATCTTCATGTAATTTTAAAACAAAAAAATATTTGTGCAACATATACTTCTGAAAGCTACATTAATTCTGTCTAGAACTACATTTTATGATATTTTTTGGAGTTGTGTGAAAGATTTGACTCAGACACTGAATACACTTGAAATCTGTCTAGGTTTGAGTTTGACCCACATTCCTAGATCAACCGCCATCCTTTCAAACCTCTATGTACATGCACTTCCCGTTCAAGATTTTTGGAAACTGTTCTTGGTCTTTCTGGGTATTCACAAACATTTTGGTATGGTTGCTCATGCTGCATTTTGAGTTCAAGCTAAATGGTATATTCCAGTCAGTTGACTCTCATCCACAGGCCAAGCAGCCAGTTGGCCAGGACTGTCCTTTTATTCCCCCAGAAAGCCCAATTCCTAGTCATCTGATGCTTCGTCAGGTGACTTCACTTGCTGCTTCTACATGGGGTGACCACCACCAGACCAAATCTGATACAGGTTCAGTTGAGGCCTCAACCCTCTTAATGGGCCAGCTCATCCTGTGACAGATTAATAGTCCCACTTCTAGTACTGGCCAATCCATGAGAATTTAAGCAAACCTACAGTGCACAAGCCATGCTTTCCCATTGAGATTCTGCCATGGGAAATCCAGGTTATTCCAACCAAAACGTTTCAAACTTCAGAGCCTGTTAACCAGACCTGCCCCAGTTTCCAGATATGTAAGGCTCGAATGTCTAAATACAGGAGAAGCAAAGCCACAAAGAATCCATGCAAGGTATTCTGCAATTTCCTGCACAAAATGGAGTAGTGTTACAGGATGTCTCCATATGGGGGACCACAATGGACAAGAATTTGTAGGTGAGCCACGCATGTGGCCAGTGGAGCTTGACATTGTAAATATGTTGGTCAACAAGCCTGGGAGTGGATGTCCTCATGTCCAGTAGAAGTATGTTCACAAGAAGCTAGTTTGCCCCCATGGTTTAGATGTAAACTGTCTGGCACAGGGTCTGTCTCTAACTATAAGTTTGTGCAGTGCCTTGTATGACAGGACTCTGATTTGGAGAAGAGCCCTAAATGCACTACTGCAATGCAAATTAGTCACAATAATAATGATTTATATCCAGAATATTTCTGCTGTGGTATGTGCGTTTTCATCAGAAATCATTTGTAATCTAGAGTAAATGTTTTAATTACTGATTTCATTCACTATACCAACAGTGAATCTGGAAGTATATTCTCTCAGTGCCTCTTCCCAAACAGTCAGTGTCGTCATTATAGTTTACTGCTTTTCCATGTTTATCATTCTTCTGTGCACTCCCAAAAATGAAAAATAAGCAATGCTTATCAGACAGTGTTGTTTAAATTTAATTATGCACCAGGATGAGCTATAGTACTAATATTTCCCCTTTGCTGTGGTAACAGAGTCTGTGGTGTAGCAGTATCCACGTTTTTCATTGGGAGAGAAATTTGAAATGGAGAGAGGGTGTTTTCCAACTGTAGCATAACTTATTAATTTACAAAATGTCCACAAGTCCTGTTTACTAGGCCTGGTTGGGAATTTTCTGACAAATCTTTTTGTTGAAAAATACCATTTTATTTAACTGTTTGTAGGAAAGGGTCATTTTTGACAAAATTTTCAACACAAAACAACAAAATTGGAGGAAAGAAGTATCAGAATTGTCAGTGTTTTGTTTTGACATTTTTGAAACACAAAGTTGCAGTTTTCCAGGTTGAAATTACTCTTCCTTTGAAATTGATGCTAGCTCTCATATAATAATAATTAATAAATTGAAATCAAAATGAAACTTCTCAGAATTACTAAAAGAAAATGTTTTGATTTGACCCAGCTAGATTTTTTTCCTGTTTGTGAAAATTTTTCAAATTTTCAACCAATTCAGGATGGGAAATTCTTTTGGTATCGCAAAAATTTTCATGGGACAAGAAAACCATTTCCCACTCAGCTCTACTATTTTTCTTGTACAGAGATGGTAAAGTCATTGATAAAGTTGCAGATTCCTCACCTGGTATAAATTGAAATAATTCCATTGACTTCAGTGTAGCTATGCCACTGATTTGCATCAGCTGAGAGTCTTGCCCCAGTATGTCCAATCTGTAGCCAAAATAATGGCAGCTCCTTTTTCTGCCCCTTACTCTTGACAACCCATCTAGTTTGAGCTGGGAAATCCCTTGTCCTCAAATCACTACCCCTGTTTGTATGAAGTTTCATGTGCTCAATGTTAAGCACAGACTAGTTTACCTTTCTCCGACAGGTGATTGAAGACTTTTAGGCCAAATTTAGAATTTTTGAAAAAATGTCAACCACTCTATAAGCTGATCAAAATAGCAAAAACGTATCACAAAATGATCTTCTTCTTTTTTTTTGACTGTTTTCACCAGAAATATGAAAATTATCCACCAGCTCTGCCTCATCCAGACACTCTGCAATACAAAGGAACTCCTCAGTGAGATGTGTCCCTAATCAATGTCCATCAGAGCTGAATTCTGTGCTAGTGTCCATCCAAGCAAAAGAGATTGTCTAATACAGTGGTTCTGAAACTAGGGCCACCGCTTGTTCAAGGAAAGCCCCTGGCAGGCCGGGCCGGTTTGTTTACCTGCCACGTCTGCAGATTCGGCCGATCACGGCTCCCACTGGCCATGGTTCACTGCTCCAGGCCAATGGGTGCTGCAGGCAGGGTGGCCAGCACGTCCCTCGGCCCGTGCCGCTTCCTGCAGCCCCTATTGGCCTGGAGCGGCAAACCGTGGCCAGTGGGAGCTGCTATCGGCTGAACCTGCAGACACAGCAGGTAAACAAACTATGGGCCAGGGGCTTTTCCTGAACAAGCGACAGCCCTAGTTTGAGAACCACTGGTCTAATCCACAGTGTAGCTTGAATGATCATCTGAACCTGGCTGGTTGTGAGATCTAGCTTTCATTCTTTTTACTGAGGTTTTCAAATTATTGATGGGAGTATTGAGTAACATGCATTCCGTTGCTATTTCTACCATCAGAGTATATTTTATAGGACATTTCTGAGAGTTTTGTAGAACTGCCTCTCTTGTAGTCTATGGCATCAGAACAAAGGGTGTCGTAGCCACAAAAAGTAGTACCTAAAGTTTGGAGGATTATGTGAGCCAACTTGTCAGCTGTACTCAAACCTCCCTCTCCCACCCACCCTCATGTATCATGAAAAACTTTTTTTTTTCCTGCATCCTCTCACTTAGGTGCTGGGCATATATCCATATTGTGAATGCAAATTTTGAAGGTGATTGCTCAGAAACGGAGTTTAGTCTTTCTGATGTTACGTGCTATGATGTCAGAGTTACCAAGAAGAATGGCGACATTGTCTGTCTAGATGAGTCAGGGCCTGAGGGCTACTTTGTAGATGTGTGAAATTCCAATCTGGGATATAATCTGTGTCTAATAATAAATAATAATAATAATAATAATATTAACTAAATCTGATAGAGTGAAGAGAAAAATAGCCACATCATCATTATTCCTTTATTTGACTCATGAGCTGATTCTAGGAACAGCATGGCTAATAATTCAAAACCAATTTTACGTGGCAGAAATTTCAGCTAATATTCCCTCTGGTCAGTTTTTCACTATGTATATCATTAGAGTAATGTGGCTTCGGTGATGTATTGTACTAAGGCATCATCTTTATGCTCTGTTGCTTTGATGTATGAGACTAACATGGAATCATGGCACTCTGCCTTTATTGATATATAGTCACACTGGTCAGCAAGAATGGGTCTAAATGTATGGTAATAGCTTTGTGTTCTTTTCTGTTAATATTCTCATAAAATACCCATGGGAAAGAAGGTTGCTTTTAAATAGCTATAACAAAGGCAGCATTGCTACGAAAAATGAGAAAGTAGCCCCACCCCTTTACCATGTCTGGTGTCACTGCGCCGAGAGATTGTGCTAATGAATCCAGGGGAATGAGGTCCAGCTCGACAAATGATACTGTAACTCCACTTTTGCATTAATAACATTTAAGAATTTTGGTTATTAACCTCCCTCTTGGCCCTGAAAAATGACTCTCAAAAGCTGATGAAGGCAGTATCAAATCTCGTAACAGCAGGAGCCTCTGCTCGCCTTATATATCATTCTACAGGAAAAGTTTTACATTATCACAAAAACTATAAGTAGCGGGGAGGGAGGAAAAATGGTGAAAACAGCCAGTGTTTCTGTAGCACCTGCTTCTTCACTGAAGTGTTAAGTCTTTTCTTCTTCTTCTTCTTCTTAAATGATAGATTTAACTGCAAGTGTTACTTTTAATTTATTGTGATAGGACAGGGCTCTTTCTTAAGCATCTGCTTTCATGGCATTGTTATACCGGTAGTCCTGGATCTGAGGTCAGATTCTCAATTTCTGTGGTCTGAGAACTCTTTTGAGTTCTGCTTGGTGGGCTGCTTTACTATGTCACCCCTTAGGGTTTTGGTCTGTGGGGTCTAGAATGGTGTCATCACATTGAGGTATCTGAGACTGCTGATCACAGACCCACAATATCTATATTCTGCTTTGCATATCTGAACAGTCAGTTCAGATGAGTTAGCTTTGCTTTTCTGAATGGTTCACCCAGGTTTAACCCAGATTGAAATTCTGGGATCAACTCTGCCGCCTCTATGGCACTCCAGTGGCGTATGGGGCTGTAAAGGAACTGAAAGGCTCTGGGTGAGATCCTCTGATGTAGAAGTAGCATAGGGATGACACAAGCTCCCTTACAGTGTCTCACCCCCACAAGCTCCAGTATAAGATGCAAGGCAGGGACTGGGTTTGGAGTGGGAGGAGGCCTAGCCATAGTGCTTGGCACTATGGAGACACTGAGATGCAATGAGTCCATAGGCAGCCGGGAGGATGCTCTCACTTATGCTGAATGCTGTTTTGGCTGCCTTGCAAACTTGGTGGGGTAAAGCCACTTTTCCTCCCACGCTGTGTGCCCTGTATCTTCTGTGCTGTGTCTCTGATGCAACACAGATTTGGACCTTTATTTGAAGTATGCATCAGGCCACTTCCTAAATGTGAAAAATATGCTGGTAAGTCAAATACAAATAAATGGAGAGTATATCATTTATTGATGTAACTTGTGATTAATTTCAGACTGACAGTACAGAAGCCAGCATGAATTTCAACATCAAGACTGACTTCCCCAATCAGTGCAAATGCACAACCAAATAACTAGGAGCATTTACATATGCAATCAGAGAGATTATGCACACCTAATTTATCTGAACTAGGCCTTTAAACATACATATGTTTGTTTTCTTTAAAGAATATCCTGAAAAGTATGAATGGCGGGGGGGGGACTAGATGTTTTAAAATTAATGACGTTCCCCCAAGATCACGGAAAAACATGTAGTGTGGCTTATGGGAAATCCTGAAAAACCTAAAATCTTCACAGCATTTTCAAATTACTTGTAAAAGGCTTTTTACATTTCTTTCTTTTTATATATTTTTTTTTTAAAACAACACCTCTGACCCCTCCTCCAGCCAGTCCCCTAAATGTTAAAGGTCTTTTACTGGACACACAGAAAGAGGGAAATTTAGTTATAGATTATTGTTTTCATGCATAGCCCTGCTCATTATGCCTAGTGATTTGGGGCTAGATTCAGAAAGGTATTTAGGCACTTAACTGCCTCTTTAGGTGCCAAAGTCCAACATTTAGGCTCCACAGACATTCATCAAACCACTGCTCAGGTGCCACCTAATCTTGTAGATGCCTTACTCCCCATAGGTGCTTGTGCGTGCCCATCAATGGAAACTTAAAGACCTGACGCTGCCCTGCAGCTAATGAGCTGCTTGGAGCCCTAGCTTCATACCCAGAGCTCGGTGGAATTCCCAAGCTAGGCATTCCCCTGCCTGCCTCGCCTGTGGTGCCCAATCTGGTAGACATTCTCAAAGCACGCTATCTTGCTCAAAAGACAGGAGCAAACAGATGGGGAATTTGGGGGACTGCTGTAAGCATACATGTCCTGCAGAATATCCAATAGCCCAGTGGTTAGTGTAGGTGACTCAGATTCCATCCTCCCTGTCTAACTTGGTGTAGGAACTTAAAGCCCAGGTCTCCCATGAGGGTGCCCAGACATGGGTCATTCTCAGTCTCTCCTTCTGAAGCTGTTCCACATTGTATAAATTTAAATTTTCATTGGAGTAGCTATAGAGTCAATCTCTCTCTTTCTCCCCCTCCCTCCGTGGCCTAATGAATATTTATGCATGGAAAGTGGGAAAGCTTCAACAGAAGAGAGTAAGAGAGACCCGCCCCAGAGCAGCCTCTAGTGTGGTGATTGGGGAAACTCTCCAGGACAGTGGGAGACATGGATTAAAGTCCCTGCTCTTAATCAGGCACAGCAGGGATTTGAACTGGGTCTCCCACATCCTGGGTGAATTCTCAGTCCACTGGACTATTCACTATTGGAGTCAGGTGGCATTTCTATGGTTTTTCATGAGAAAGGGCTGACCTGGAGAAAGTTCATGGATGAAAGTCCCAAGCAGAGATAGGCACCTTCTTCTGGCCTGTCAATCAAGACATGTCTACACTGTAGCTGGGAACCTGCTTCTCAGCTCCAGTAAACAGACTCACTAGCTCTGCTTGAGCAAGCACAATAAAATAGCAGTGTAGAAAGGGATAGCACAAGGGGCAGGGCTTTGGCTAGCCACCCAAATATGTATCCAGGGGGTCTGGGTGGGTCTGTACTTGTGCAGCTAGCCTGAGCTGCTGCCTGTGCTATCCCCAGCTATGCTGCTATTTCTAGTATGTGAGCTTGAACAGAGCTAGCATGTGTCTGTTGTATCCAAGCTGGGAAGCATGCAGTGCAGTGTAGATGTTCCCACAGATGCTTAAATGCCGTTGTGGATCTGGGCCCCAAATCCACGCTCATCCTTGGCATTTCACTCCTGGCAGTTACTCGCTCATCTTGCTGGCTTCTGAGAATCCCTGTTTGTCAGCTTCTGAAGATAGACTCAATTGTGGGCACAAATTTTGAGGACAGGACTGAGAATTTGCCAGCCCTGCACGTGGCTTAAAATACCTACAGCAGAGAATCATTAAAGGTAGGAAAAACAAGTTTGCCTTTGGGTTGAAGATTCTAAAGATGAATGGTATGTGGGCTTTGTTCGTATGTATGTGTTCATATGTGCCCATGGTGATGGGCAAGGCATAATAGTTTCAGTAGATGTTAAGTTATGCCATACAAGCTCTCTACTAATTTCCTAGGGACAGATTTTAGCTAGCCCTTTTTTGAGTGCATAGGGGAGGGTTCAATAGTTCCATTACCAATCCAGGTTCCAGGGAAGAGTCCTGTACTTAATAGATAAAAATCAATGCCTCGTTAAGGTAAAAGAACAACAGATCCTTTCGAAATAAGTAACTCTGTAAAATATTGGCCTATAAATAATATCAGTTTAACTTTGGAATCTTCTATTAGTTTTACAACATATAAAGGTTAAAGGGCTCTATGGATGTGATTTATTCAGGGCAAGGCTATAGATAGGTGGCTTGTGTGAGAACAAAGTCATTTGAAGCTTAAGAAATGGGCTGCAAATTTTTATACACAAAGCAAATTGACCACTTAATTCATGCAGTCCCACAAGGGAGAAAAAATAATTAGGATACAGGCTACAAAAGCTGAGCAGAAAATTGCCTTTTAGGTAGCTGTCTTGTTTTCATTGGTAAACATAAATAAATCATCATCTACAAGTTATCATATGCAAAGAAGAGGGGGGGAATGTTGGAAGTTAAATTCTTGTTTCTCTAAATGTCTTTTGACTTTGCAGCATACCAGAAACAGTCTTAATATTCCAATACTATACCAACTAATTGCATAATGCTGACAGTAATATACTGATTCCTCACAGGGATCTGAGTTTTAATCCGGTCGTATTAATTTTCCTTTGAAACAGCAGAAGTAATTTAAGCAGTCTTTCTGCCTAGTTACAAAATAATCCATTTAGAAAATTGAATTGTGTAATTTGTAATTGTTCTCCAAGCTCGTTAATGCAAAACTATATTGGTAGCAAATTAAACATTTAAAGTATGACCACTCTGCTAATCACTGGTTGTTAAACATTTATTTTAATGAATACTATTACTTATTATAAATAAAGTGTCTGGTCTGAGACTTGAAAAAAGTTGGCAGGGCATTTTTAGCATCTTTATTGGACTGTCATACATCAAGATTTATCAGGCGTATTATGGTGCATATAGTGTATATGTGCCATTCCTTACTGTGAAGTGACGAGTAGTATAAAGCTGATAGCCAGTGGTTATGGATCTCAAGCACAGCTCAAATGAACATGTGAGCCAAGGGACTAGTTCTGAGAGTGATAGAGTTGGTGATCAGTCCTAATAATTACAGTCTCAAAATTCAGTAGGTGGTTTTAGCCATAATCCTTCTACAAGCCAGATTTGGAAGCCTTATGAAATGTAATATTTTTGTCAGATGTCAAACCATAACACACTTGTACCTTTGTGTGCATGCAGCTTTGCACATGCAGAGATGGAGGCTAATGGAGATAATTTACCCCTTTCAGAAAGGTATGATATATTTGGCCCTCTAAACATTTAAAAACTGTTTATGCCCACAGGTGCTAGGATTGTTAGCAGGTGTCTGTGGCTGTAAAAGCAGGTACAAGTAAGAGTACATATAATTTTTTTGCACCCATACAAGGAAGCCGGAGTAGAATTTCAGCTGCAAATGTACTCCTCCTAATTTTCTGTTAGAATACTGGCACTTTATTACTTACATATGAAGTGTATATGGGTCAACACCAGAAGCACGTTGTGAAGTAGTTCTGAAGTAGTTGAAACAGTTCATGGAGTTCATGTACTGCTATTCATATGCATGAACGGGCTTTGGCGGGTTCGTTTTATAGGAAGAAGTACTCTGCCCTCCTCCCTCAGAAAGTCTTGTGAGGGAATAAAATAGAAAATAAAAAGACACTCCGAGGAATTTTAAATCTAACTCAGGGTACGGTGACTACATGCACACTAATCCACAGCCTATGCATATGCTGAGACAATATGCTGTGCAATTTGGGAGTGCACCTATTTTTGAAAATTGGGACTTAATTTTGAGTTACTTGGTTTTTAGATGCCAGAT
This sequence comes from Chelonoidis abingdonii, assembly GCF_003597395.2. Taxonomy (NCBI): domain Eukaryota; kingdom Metazoa; phylum Chordata; order Testudines; family Testudinidae; genus Chelonoidis; species Chelonoidis abingdonii. The sequence continues at coordinate 14,023,046 of NC_133782.1, read as the reverse complement.
TTTAGACCCATAGGCCTGATTTTTAAAAAAAAACCAAATACCTATAACTTCACTAGCTGGAGACCCTTAGTACTTTTCAAAAATTAAGCCCTAGGGGTGAAATCCTGACCCAATTGAAGTCAATGGCAATAGAAAACCAATGGATTTCATACAGTACGTTAGCTGGGCATTTACAAACAGAAGCCATGACAGATTTTACAATCACATGCAGTATTTTCCAGGACTATTATATTAACTTTATGAATATTATATGGATCACTGTGCACCAGGGATCGTATTCCACTCCATGAGCAAGGGTTACGAAAGCTTCTCCAGGAACTAAACACAATGGGGGTCATTACTGCAGTCTCGCGACTGTAGACCACTCCAGAGAAGTACTATCGCATGGGGTTGTTTTTGTGTATTGGTTTAAATATGTACCACAGGCCCAAGGACAAAGAAAGACTTTTTGGTATAAAAGACTGAGTTTAACCTGCCAGAGGTGCCTTCATTTTGTTTGAACAAATGGACACAACCTTTTATCCAAACCCTGCTGAAGGGTTGGTGGGACTTTGACTTGCCAGATTTGTGAAATCGTGCGATGAAAAACTGCTATATTACAAATGCTTATCTGTATGTAGATTCACTGTTGCTGACAGGTCCTGTAGCATGTACACACCAGACAGATACAAAGGGAAATACTTAAGAATAACAATGGTACTTGACAGTGGAAACATACCAGCAGTAGAGCAAAACAGGCTAGCTGACCAGGAGGGGCTTAAATAAAGAAACAGAGGAACTGGTGGCCAGAGAGGAAGAGGTAGGATGGGGCAGGAGAGCAGAAGGTCACAGAAGCTGGGTGAGGGGCTCCATGAGTGAGAGAGACCAGCTAGCATACCACAGCCTGTATGAGGAGGGAACACTTTGTTTTCCTGGACTCCGATGTTTCCCAAGGGCTCACAAGGGAAGTGTGAGCTAGAAAGTGTATGACATTGCGGTTTCAGATGTTTGTTCTTTTATATGATCCGTGCTCCCCTATTCTTGACATGATTACGAATAAAAGAGTGTAAAGGTTTTGGATTGTGCAAAGGGTGTGTGTGTGTGCTGACTGCTCGACAACTACTTTATGCCCTGAGGGGGTTAAACTGTAAACTAGGACCTTCATACTTTTTGGATGGAGTTAAGGGAAAGGAGTGTGTTTAATTAACTGGGGTATCTCGTGGGGTGTCACTGCTGGTCCTGCGGCTAAGGCAGGAGACTGAGCAGGTAGCAGACTGAGTCAGTACCCAGGAAATATGCCAGACCAGCAAAGGGAGGAACCAGCTCTGCAGCTCTAGCAGTCTGACAAACCCCAGGGGATCCAGAGCCCAAGGCAGGACATTTGTCTGGTTTTTGGAAAGGAGTCCATTTTGCAGAGTGTGCGGCTCTGCCCCATCTGGCATGACCTCACATACATGGTGCGGGGTCACACCACTCCAGAAGTACTGCAATGTCTAGTACTCTGGGGATGCATCGGTGGCCACTCTACAGAGCACAGAGGGTTAGATATCACTCACAGCAGTCCTAGGTAGTGCTTGCTAGGACCCGTGATGACTTGTAACCACTGGAGTATATCAGTCATAGCCCTTGGAGAGACAGCAACACATGGAGACTAGACTTTCAATCAGAGCTGCTGGAGAGAACCTCTCTGAGTACCAGAAGGTTGCAAGCCTAAAGCCCTGGAAAGGAAAGAGTGGAACATGGGTCCCTGTTCAGTGAGAGTGATTGTTAGAAACCTAAGAGGGCATGGTTTGAGCAGGTCACAGGTGCAGTTACCCTGAAACTGTGGCAAACATCCACAATTAGTGGCCACTTTTGAAAACATTGGCCTTAATTTCTTTCTTAATTTCTCAGTTTTCCTATTTCTAAAAATGGGAGTTGGTACAGTAATTATCATTATCTGAAAGAACTGCTGAGCATTAACTAATTAATGTTAGCACAGCACAAATCATGCATTTGCTGTGAAAGAATCTGAGTCAAGGAGAGTTAGCAAGATGCAGAAAAGAAAAATAGTAGTAGTAACAATAATGAACAACACCAGGTAAGAAGATGACACAAGTCACCCTCAAAGAAGCCAGGAAAAATTCAGACACAAATATTTCCAGTCATTTTCAGACATTCTCATCAGCCGTTCTCGCCAAAAAGCACAATACTAAAGATGTTAGCAGTCTGTCACTTTTCAACATAGATTGAGTATACATGTGCCAGGCCATTTGCACCATCTGCCACACAAGTGTCAGCTGAAGGAAGACTGCCTGGATACCTGGAGACGATGATGATGGTTTATTGGGGGATTTAGTAGCTCAGTTATCAAGAGATCTTTACACAGTTTCCCCCTCATATACACAGGTGCAATTTCAAGCCTAAAGAACATGGATAACCCAATGGCTAAAGTTAGATCTTAAAAGAAGGGGATGTTCCCATGTTGGAATGTGTCTGTCGTCTTTGTCATCTCTTACATGTTCAGTAACAATTCCAAAAATAAAAATGTAGGTGTGAAGAATAAAAGGGAAACAGCAGAGACTTCTGCTGCACAGCTCAGGCTACATAAAATGGCAGCCTTGAAAGCAAAGCACACAAAAAGTAAGTCTTCTGGCTGAACAGTCTGGAAGTAGAAAATTGAAGAGTTGATCTGTGAAGGGATGTTGGTGGTTGATACTTCACAACAAATCATTTGTGTAATTCATGGTCCAAATGACACCCATAGTGCTTGATTTCTTCAGGTTATTTTTCTCATTGTGTTTATGAAGCCTTGCACCAAAAAAGAATTAGAGTTGAAGCCAGCTGGGAAGAGAAGGAATGATGTGCACATTATCATACCTATTTGGACCAGGACCAGAGGTCAAAATTGTGGATTATACATCTATCACAGCACACAGGGTAATGTTTCCATTGTTCAGATTTACAAAACCAAATATAATCAGAAAATGTTCATAGCTACAAGTAAAGGATTTCAGAAAGACCATACTGTGTGAAATGCCTCCTGCCCAAACTAAGTTTCCAGTGCAGTTTGCTCTAAAGTTTGGTAGCTGTTGATAAATTTTATCTATGGTGCTAATCTTTCTACATTTTTGTTTACTATCTAACTTCAGGTGTGACTATGGGTTTTTTCTGCAGTATAATATCTGAAGTCTCATTTAAATGTATGGCAAAGTTCCTACTGATTTCAATATTCCCAAGAATTGTCCTAAAGGGTGAAATTTACCCCATGCATGACCAGCAGAAGGCCCATCTGAAAGCCTTCAAAATAAACTTTCTACCAACCACGCCATTCTGTATTCCATATATTTTCCTCCTCTGATCTAATATTGGTGTGAAGAAGAATTTGTTTTGTTGATTAGGATTAATGTTCCTTGATAACCGTTAAAGCAAAATTGGTTAGTATGGGCACTATGAGGGTAATCGTGATGAGAGATAGATAATACTATAAATAATCTTTACTTTGTGATATAGTACGCTCATAAAGAGCAAATGTGAAAGGAAAAAGGAACCAAATGAAAACAAATGTTGCTGTTCAAATAGATGAACTTTGGCATTTCAAGCGTGAATTGAAGCATACTAAATTGCTATTGAAATCTATTGCTCTGCCTTTTGGATTACCACAGTAGTTCTTCATAACTGCGTGACCTTTGAGATGAATTGATAATGTCAGTACTTTTTTTATCTTCATCTTCAGTTGTATATTCTTCCCAAACTCCACAGTCATGATATGCTGAACAACTGAAAACCCATGTTTAAATTTATACACGGTTCTCTCAAAAATCTTATTTACATAAAGAAGAATTCCATTTGAAACTTCTAAGAGCCTAGTCACCTGACTACAGTGCTTCTTGCTCCTTGCTAGGCTGTGGAAGAGAGGCTTTTGAACCCCAATCTACCAATGCATTTAAGCATGTGTTTTAATGGTAAGCATGTGCTAAGTCCCATTTAAGATGATGAAGGCTGATATCTCGCATCCAATCTGCAGGCACTGGATTCTTCCATGGTAGCTCTGGTGTTGTACTTTATGGGTTCAGCAAAAAGTTCTCTCAATGGCACAGGATCCTCAGTAGAAGGGAACTACTACGTATAAGTCCCTTGAGCAAAGTCCTTGCCATTTTGGATACAGTCCATGACACAAGATAGGGTTCCCCTGTCTTCTTTGTCAGTTCAGTTCCACTACTCAATAGATTTTTGAGTTTGTGGCCAGTTTGGTGGCTCCCAAAGTGTCACTGGAGGAATTACTGGTAGAAAGATTATGCAAATAAAACTTTCTCTGCAACCATACTTTCCCTATTCACCAATAGATGGAGACAGAGAGCTTCTTCCTCTGGGACATGCTTCCTGAGTTCTAGGTAAATAGCTTATGCAAATTAAGCAGCTCTGGGGCCATTCTTTCCCCTGTTCAACAGCAGAGGGGAACAGAGAGCTCCTTATTCTCTAAAGCAGTGGTGGGCAACCTGCAGCCCATCAGGATATTCTGCTAGCGGGCCACGAGACAGTGTTTACATTGACCGTCCGCAGGAACAGCCTCCCGCAGCTCCCAGTGGCTATGGTTCGCAGTTCCCGTTCAATGGCTGAGTACGGCAAACTGCGGCCACTGGGAACTGCGGGCAGCCATGCCTGTGGGCGGTCAATGTAAACACTGCCTTGCAGCCTGCCAGCAGATTACCCTGATGGACCACTGCTTAAAGCGTCAGGCCACAGTGCTTATATTGATATTATTGTTAATATACTTTAGGGAAACCACTGTGAATCATCATATGTCCCATTATGAAACCCTTATCCACACTAAATAGTATATTATTCTGCAGGTAATGCCATTGATTTGTAAGGTACTGCTCAGCATGAGTACAGATAGCAGAATCTGGCCTTTGTGAATGTGTAGAGAATATTTGGAAACAGAAGACTTTATTTTGGAAAGCTTTTCTCTGGATGTGTCAAGTCTAATGTAAATCATTGAAAGAATGCATATACCAGCTTCTGGCAACAATCTTTCTCTATGGTCTGGTCCTCTACCAACCACAAGATGAAGGCTACATTATTTCAAAGATGCCTTATCAGTGAATTAGGTTATTTCACCTTTTGGTGATCATGGATTCAAATTCTGTAGACAAAAAACACCCAGTAACATCAGTCTAGCGAAGGCCCAGTAACTGGAGTTGTGAAGGGAATTCTATGATGTAAAGCAATGCTATTCACACAGGCCTAAGCCCACCGATAGGGAAGGAGCTATAATACCATCTCTGTGTGGCCATTAATCTTGTACAAATCTTGAACTGCCTCCATGTTGTGGTTGTGAACAATGGGGAGAACTAAAGCAGGCTTAACAACTTCAGGAAGTGGACTTTCCCTGTGTTCTATCTAATGCTATATGGTAAATGAGAAGAGTAGTGCATTCTATGTACTACCGTAGCAAACTATTTTATGGGTCAGATTCTACCGTTCTCTACTCAACATGAGTAATAATTTACTCCACCATTAGTCCCATTTTCTTCAGAGGAATTACTCAGAGAGAGTAAAATACTATTCATTGTGAGTAAGAGAAGTAGACTTTAGTCCTAAAAGAGGAAATGTCTACTGTTTCTCTCATGCTTTTGAATTCTTTCCTTGGGGGCGAGAAGGCAATATTAGAAGTTGAACTTGTCAGCTGATAATTTGCAGTTCACCTGTAATGGGATGAGGTGGGAGGGGAATATATATTGACAGATTTCTTATTTTTATCAAAATGTTTGTTAGTGTCTTGTTAGCATCGAAGAATCCTGTGGCACCTTATAGATTAACAGACATTTTGGAGAATGCATCTGACGAAGTGGGTATTCAATCACGAAAGCTCATGCTCCAAAACGTCTGTTAGTCTATAATGTGGCACAGGATTCTTTGCTGCTTTTACAGATCCAGACTAACACGGCTACCCCTCTGATACTTGTTAGCATCGGGAATGCTCTTCCATCATGGGCTCTCTCACCATAGCTTTCCCTGTAAAAGTTGGAAGAGATCCTGCAAATTAAGCACAATTACATTATCCTGTTTAAAGCAATGTCAAGATTGATTCTAAAACCCATAAGCAAGAAAGACTGAGTTCTGAATTCAGCCACTTGGAGGTGAGAGTTAGCAGCTGGGTTAGTGTTTGTGTGATGACCCTCCTGACTTTTTTTCTGCTGCTTCTCAGTGAAGTCTGAGTCTAGACACAGGTTTCAGCCAATGCATTGCTTTTTTTTATTTTGGAGGCTGCCCACAATGCACCCATCACTTTTCTACTTTCCCTATTATCCTTCAGGAGAGGTTAGCTTTCAAAGATTTTCCTCCTATAGAGCTGTGGTCTCTCTCTCTCTCTCCCGCTGTCTCTTGCCAGAAGGGAACATGCAACAGAACTGCTTTGAGAAGGAACTGGGTCAGATAGGGTCAGTGGGAGCCTAAGGCTCATTAGGATATTTGTTTCTCACTTCTTTATAAATAGATTGTAATGCTTTTAGTTTTTCAATACTGTAGCGAACCAGTCCACAATGGTTACAAAACAAGTGAAATTTTCCACTGGGTTGTAATGTTGCTCAATGTTACAATACCCAATCAGTAATATTCAGATAACTAGGAAAACCTGGACAATGATGGTGCAAGCTGTCTTAGGAGAGAACAGGTCTAGCAGCCACATCCTTCCTCTTTCTGATGAAATTACCAAAAAAATGCACCAGTGGAGGGAGTGGCTGAAGTTCATATTTGGATGGTTATTTTGGCAATGATAATGTTGAGGTGTAAAGCCAAGATTTTTCCAAAATAGAAGTCTAAAAATGTAGTCTCCTGATTCTATATTTAGCCACTTCCCTGAGTGTTAATAGTGCAGAGCAACCAACAGTTACCACTGAGTCAAATGTTAGGCTCTTTTTTTGTCAAAATCTTAGTCCAGGCTGGAAAATAGGGCTCTTTGTGTAGAAATGTTAAAAATCACTTGTTGTCTGCTGACGTTGTCTACTAGAGCTGGATAGAAAATGGGACATTTCCACAGGGGAGGGAGAAATCAACTTTGCATTGAAAAAATGAAAACCAGAAAATCAAAACTTTTTCAGTTTTTATCAACCACAGCCTGGAAATCTCTGGCTAAAAACTCCTGAAAACCATATTTTTGAGGGGTGGAGAGGACTTAAACATTTTAGTTTTCAGGTTTTTGTATTTCTGACAAAAAATTGAAAATTTTCAAAGAACGTAGGGCATAGGACTGGAAGGGACCTCCTTGGTCATTGTGTCCAGCCCCCTGGTATCACAGGCCTACAAGGAAAGTGGACACTTCTGTTGAAAAACTAATTTTCCATCAAAAATAGTTTTAGATGAAAAATTTCACCTACATTAGTGTTTACTCTTCCATAGAGCAAGTCATAACAGAACCGGTTTCACCCGCTAAAAGTGGGTGGCTCAAGTGAAACCTTTTCTCTTGGTCTTGTTGCTACTTCTGCTGCACCTGTTTGCTCTTTACCATGTACTTCATAATGATGTTTCCCCACTGGCGTGAATGCTGCTTCCTGAAGAGATGATTCCATCATCCCTGTGGTTTAAATCCTGTTTTCACTGGGTTTCACTGAAGCTTGTGTACAGACAGAATGAGGCAGTGTGGAAGTGTCAATGTGACTATGTCATTTAGAATCTTCAGGTTCATCTGAAAGCCTGATTCATGTCAAGATGGCTTTTCCTTGTGTGTGCTCATAGGCTCATTCTTTTGGGGGTTTTTTCTCCAGCTTGGCTTAATGCGTTTCCTTTCTCTCCTCCGTTCAATAGTCATTATTCAAGGATTCTAATTAGAACTCCAAATTGCTCTTTTTCAGGTCACGGAACTCAATAATGTGAAGAATATATTACGACTGCCAAAAAACACGAAGAAACATGCTGTAGGCATTTATTTTAATGATGACACATCCAAAACCTTTGCTTGTGAATCAGGTGGGTAAACTGGCACAGTATATCAGAAAACACTGGAATGTAAATTGTGAAATTATAAACATATTGTACCTACACACAGATTTTCTGGGCATTTATACAGAACTCGAGGCGGATGAGTGGTGCAAAGTGCTGCAGATGGAATGCCTAGGAACTCAGATTAATGACATAAGCCTTGGAGAGCCTGACTTGTTGGCATCTGGTGTAGAAAGGGAGCAGAGTGGTATGTACAGAAATATTGAACTTTATAGCATTTAGAAAGTTTTAGAACATAATTCCTACCTGAGGGCATGGCTCAGTTACTGAAATGTTTGGGCCGTGCACGGAGAAACCAGAAATATACTCAAGTTTTACAATCTGGTGCAAAAACCAAACCAACAAACAAATAAAACAAACCCCAAAACAAAACTAAAAACATGAATCTTGATTGTTATCAGCACTATCGTGTTCTGCTAATCTGACACTCTGATTTAGGATTTTAGAAATGTTCTAGTCAGATTTTTTTAGACAAATTAGGTGCATTGTAATCTCTTTGGGGCAGGGAATGCTTTTTGGTTCTGCATTTGGAAGGAACCTAGCCAAATAAGGTCCCAGTTCATGACTGTGGCTCGAAGGCACAAATACAAATCATAAATATTGCAATGTAAATAATAATTGCATACATAATCTGAGCTCAATTACTTCACTTGCATATGGAAATCAGCTAATTGCATGCACACGTGGGCTTTCCATGATTTAATTAGTGCACACAATTTTATTAACTGCTTGCAAAATACAGTTGTGAATGCCTTTTGTGTGCCCACATGCATATACCTTGAAAATACACTCCTTTTTGAGAAGCACAGTCTGGAATCTCTCCTCCTTTCAAGCAGCCCTAATTATTAGCTTATTTCCCCTCATGTCTGTATACTGGCCAAACACACACTCTCAGATGCCCATGTATGATTAACATATTAGAATTTATAATTAACCCTCATCCCATTTCTGGTGCAAACTGAGTCCAGGGACTTGCACTAAAAATATAATGGAGAATGCAACATCAGCTACATTTTTAACCATTCATTGAACCTAAAAGAGTTAATTTTGAAAGTTTAGGTTGTCTTTTCACCTGAAGAAAACCTGGAATTCCTTTAATAGCATTTCTCCAAACTTTTTAAAAACCAGATTTCAGAGTTAAAAATCTGAATCTGTGTTTCATTCCATTGTCTTTTCAGAGCAGGGGCGGCTCCAGGCCCCAGCACGCCAAGCGCGTGCTGGGGGCGGCAAGCCACTGGGGGCGCTCTGCCAGTCGCTGCGAGGGCAGCAGCCTGCCTGCCGTGCTTGGGGTGGCAAAATGCCTAGAGCCACCCCTGTTTCGGAGACATTGTCTCCATTGCCCATTGCAATTCTATTGGCTTAAACAGAGTTATACCATCACAGAACTAATGTAACAGAGTGGAGAATCAGATTCTAAACCTCTAAAATACTATCCCGACTTGAAATTAAAGAACATATTAATTTTCAGATTTACTTGCCACTTTTCTCTATCAATTCTGATTGTTACTCATTCAGTCCAAAATATGTGCACTAAGTCAAGTGAATTAAAAAAGGGTGATGAATGAGAAGGAACCAGTTTGACAAGTGGGTGAGTGGCTTTAGATAATTCCATGTCTGCGAGAAGTAGACTGAGGGAATTCTCTTTGCGAAACTGAGTTCTTATAAAATCTTAAGCAGTCATGAACATAGATTAGAGACTTATTAAATGCACAAACTTGCACTACATTTTTAACTATTCTTGTGATGCTTTTTATATACAACTATAATTATTAGAAGAGAAGTTCATTGCCATAGTTCTTCATGGTGACACACATATCCTGAATATAAGGCCTGAGTAAATAGGCTTTGTCTGGGGAATCAAAGCCTACTTGGGTAGAGAATGCTGAATATTCTGTGAGATCCCAACCAGGGCCAGGGCACTGGAGTGTTTCCCAGCTCTTCCTGAAGGTCATGAGTAACAAGCTGTAGCCTACTGCAACCTTCCATATGACATGTTGTCAGTGAATTTGTGTAGGTCTGGATCCATTAGCAATGTCCCAGTCACTTCTCAGGCCATACCCGAGCTCACCTCCCTTCCAGAGCAGGCTACTGGGGAGTTTAGTTGTGCAGCATGCAGAGAGCTGTTAAATTCCACTGTGTGGCTTCTGTATGGTCTCCGGTTCTTGCAGCCCCACATATTGAACCTTGGCAGTTTGAACTTTCTCCCTTGGTGTTTGGAAGTTGAAGCTAGACAAATTCAGACTGGAAATAAAGTATAAATTTTTTTTAATGATGGGAGAAATTAACCACTGGCACAATTTACCAAGTCTCATGGTGGATTTATCACTGATGATTTTTAAACCAAAGTGGGACTTTTTTTCTAAAAGATCTGCTCTAGGAATTATTTTTGGGAAATTGTATGGATTGTGTTATACAGAAGAGCGGACTAGAGAATCACAATGATCCCTTCTGGCTTGGAATCCAGGATTCTATTAGGCTCTTTATGGATGAGTAATAAAATAGACCCTGGCCCCAGAGAGCTTCAAATCTCAGTTGTTTTAAAAGGTGATCACGTAGATAACATTTTATCGATTTTTAGAGACCATTGCTTTGTACTGTTCTTATGGTACTTTAAATGGCTTCACTCTGTATGCAGTATATTTTTAAAATAAATGCAATCAATTGAGGCAAGTGAGTTTTTATTCTTGGTGTAATTGCTAAAAGTGGATGTAAGACTTTGTAATTATAAATAAAGGAAAAATAGGAAAATCTTAGAGATTTTAGACCAACCATTTGTTTTTCTTCCAGAGAGATTCAATGTGTATTTAATGCCATCCCCTAATTTAGAGGTGCATGGGGAATGTACCTTGCAGATAACATTTGAGCATATCTGTCTTTGGGATATCCAGAATCCCAGAGTAAAACTCATCTCTTGGCCATTAAGTGCCCTCCGGCGATATGGACGAGACCCAGCTTGGTTTACATTTGAAGCAGGGAGGTGAGTGCTTTGCTATGATACTATAAGCCATTTTCATAGAGCGATGATAGGGGGGCTAATTCTAGGTGGTACTAGTAAGCTTCCCCACCTCATCCTGAATTGAATGAGTGGAGATTGTTCAGAACCTTACAGAGGATGTTCCACACCTTGTTCACATTTCATCCTTTTGATATGGATAGTTTTAAGTTGCTGCTTAAAAAAACACAAATTTTTGCACACTGATTCTACTTTTTACTGTGTAGTTATTTTTAATAAATACTGTAAGGAGCCTGGAGAATTGAATGTACAAATTTAAAAAAACGGGGGGAGGGGCGGAGAAATATCATACTCTGCCAGTAATTCGTACAAGACAAAGATGGACCCTTGGTCACTAACAGCACCTACCTTGGCCATAATGGCATGAAGATTCAATCAGGAGTTACTAATGGATCTACTAGCTACATGTACAAGTGTTTCAAGTTGAAGGCAAACTCTGCTCTCAAAATTTTACTGGAGTTCTGTGCAATTAGGGAGAGCTAAATAGCGGAGTCAGGATCTGTCATGTAGATGCAAGAGGGGAATTTTGCCTTAAAGCATTGACATTAGTGTTAAAATGTTATTTTCATTCCTGTTAGACCCTTATGTTTTATGTTGAAATGAATGTTTCTCTATAGAGCTGAAAGAGCAACAATCTGAAGAGAAATGGCATGGTGGCTTCACACAGGTCCCAGAGGAAATGTTGTGCTCTCCTAATGGGGCAAATCAATATAAGCCTAATTACTGACTTTCTCTGCAAATTTACATATTGGTCTCCTCAATTAAATAAAGTTCACATCCACCAGTGCATGTGGAGGTAACATTTCTCTTCTTAGTAACTCTTCTGATCTAAGAGACACTTCCCTATTTCTAACAACATCTTTAATAAATCTAAAGAGATACACAATCATTTAATTTAGTTCAGTAATGTAGATTCCAGACAGGGGCCTGAGTCTCACAGCTGAATCAAACCCTTTCAAGCGTACATAGTTTGAAACTGAAATACACCAAGGACTTGATTCTGTACATTGGGAAGCAATTATGTGCGTAAGTAAATACTACTCCATGAATATGGGTTGGAGAATCTGGCCCATATGTTATTGATAATGATGAGTAATCATCATATCCTGTTCTAGTGGTTTGTATATATGCTTATGAAGTTGTATCTAAATCCATGTGTTGTACTGCAAACAATCATTTATTTTTATTACCTTTTGCTTTGATATCACTTTTTTTTTTTTTTACAGCAGTAGTGCTGAAAATATACTTTACAAATCGCCCTGAACAAATGAAAACCTCATATTTGGATCATTTCTGTTCTCGCTTGGCAGGATGTGTGACACTGGGGAAGGACTATTCATCTTTCAGACAAGAGATGGGGAGGCGATCTATCAGAAGGTTCACTCAGCTGCTTTGGCCATAGCAGAACAACATGAGCGCTTATTGCAGAGTGTGAAAAATTCAGTGGTATGGCTGTTAGTTGTGTTTGTCATCCAACACTCCACGTTAATGAGTAACACAATCCATAGACCATTTTCTTGAGTGTGTTCTTAATTTTTGATTTACAGATATTAAATAATTTGAGTGCATGATGATTTACTTCTCTTCTAGTTAAGGTGGTAATGTGTTCAGTTCTGATGGCATTTAGCACTTGGGATTACTAAAGCAGGAAATAATGATTTTTGCTTTTTTAAGCAACTGAAAGTAAAGATATTTCTGCTTTTATATTCCTTGATTGTATTATTTGTAAAACCATCAAGAGGTGTAAATTGCTATAGGAAAGATGGCTGGGTCCTGTAGGCATATGTTGTCCATTCTCATTAGCTTCCCATTATTAATCAGCAACTTGAGTAGTTTATTTGGAAGTGTTTTTCATCAACGTAATTCCAAAATATTGTGGCTGACTCATGGTTTTCTATTTATTAATTGATGTCTACACTTTAAGAATAATTTAGAAAGCGTCATGTGTTGTTAAGGGGAAACAAATACTGGTCTAGAGTCTCAAAGTATCTCAGCTTCCTGGAGCTGTAAAATGCTTTAATCATGTCTTCAGTCCTGTTTTTTGGCATTTACAAAACTAGAGAAATTAGGCATATAGAGACCCAGTAACTGGCATACTGGATCAGACCAGTGATATATCTAGGCAACTGTCCTGTCTCATACAGTGATCTGTGTAAAGTACTTATACGGCTCCCATCGTTGTAGCATCTGAGCACTTCACAATCTTGAGTGTATTTGATCTTCACAACACCTCTGAGAGAAGGGGAAGTACAGTTTATCTCCATTTTACAGCTGGGGAACTGAGGTACAGAAAGACTAAGTACCTTGCCAAAGATCATATAGGAAGTCTGTGGCAGAAAAGGAAACTGAACACTAGTATCCTGAATCCCAGACTAGCACTCCAACCAGTTACAGATGTTTCAGAAGATATAAAGTTCTCTTAATCCCTTAACTGTGGGATAACTTGACCATATGGGAAATTTTCTCCTTATTCCAGACAGATAATGATTGGTTTATACCCTAAAGGATAAGGGATTATACCCCTTATCAATACTTATCCTTCCTAATGTAGACATGGATGTTGTTATTATCCATTGTAATGTCTAGTCCTTTTCAGAATTCTTCTAAGCTCCTGGTCTAAGCAGGGCTGGTGCAACCATTTAGGCAGACTAGGCGGTTGCCTAGGGCACTGAGATTTGGGGGCACCAAAAAGCACCCCCCAATTTTTTTTTAAATGGTTGAGCAGCCCTGTTGCTAGGACAGAGAGGGAGTCTGGGCTGCCGGCGGCAGTCGGCAGCCCAGGGTGTCCCCTGGGTCAGGGCGCCACCGCGGCAGCCGGCAGCCCAGGGTGTCCCCTGGGTCAGGGTGCCGCTGGAGGGGGCGGCAGGCAAGGAGCCCCCTGGGTCAGGGCGCCGCGGCGGCAGCCGGCAGCCCAGGGTGTCCCCTGGGTCAGGGCGCCGCCGCGGCAGCCGGCAGCCCAGGGTGTCCCCTGGGTCAGGGTGCCGCTGGAGGGGGCGGCAGGCAGCTCCCGTGGAGCTGCCGCAGTGGTGCCTGCGGGCAGTCCGCTGGTCCGCGGCTCGGTTGGAGCTGCCGCAGTTGTGCCTGCGGATGGTTGGCTGCTCGCGTGGCTCCGGTGGACCGCCCGCAGGCACACTGGACCCTCCGCAGGCACCACTGCGGCAGCTGCACCGGAGCCGCGGGACAAGCGCGCGGGGCAGCAAAATTGCCGTCCACCTAGGGAGCTCAAAACCCTAGCACCGGTCCTGGGTCTAAGGGATATATCGTGGCAGTGAGTCAGGCTGAATGTAATTGGTTGAGATAAAATGGAAATCGTCCTCTGAAATTTCATCCAAAGGTCGCCCTTTTTGGGGAAGATTAATATGTTGAATTAATATTCCCCCTCTGCTTCCCTCACTTTTTCTCTTTTGTAGGTTTTTTTGTTCTTCTGAATGTGTGCCAGGAATTGGAATCAGAATCACAAAAACAAAGCTAGAGAGGCTGTTCTCACAGTAATTCCAGCCCAACCAGAATGAGGAAGTACAAGAAACCCTGAAAGGAAAAAGAATCTAACTGTTCTCTTAAGGCGTCAAGCCAAATTTTGCAGATTGGATAATTGAGTTAAACTTCAATTAAGCACCCACGCTAATAAATAATTCATTGGTGTAGTTTGTAAGGTATTTTGGGGGAGCTTGAATCTGCTATTATATAAAACAAAATTCAATGCTATATATTTTTTTTCACCTAAAAAGGTCCAGTGGTAAACCATTCACTTGTTTCCAGTCAATTTGTGGCTAATAGTGACACTTCACAGATATTGTTACCTTAGTAGCTTTCCTAGACTTTCTGCTTTGTATTCATTTCCTTAATCAGCATCTGTGATCATCTTGTAGGGTAGGAATATGGGGATGTTTTTACCAAGAAGTCATTCTCGAAGGCAAGATTCTGCTGTTGAATCCAGTGTTAGCTGGCTCCTTATATATTCACTGTCATTATGTCAATAGGACATCCACATGTGTTGTCATGACGACAGAATACAGGATGCCAAACCTAAATGCAATGGTAAAAACTCTGCTCCAAGTGCAGCCATTGGGATTTTAACAATTTCCAATGCAGCCTTCAATTTATTAGGTGATATTTGGGTAGTGCTTGTCAAGGACACACTTTGCTTTTCTGCCTGTGCGCATTGACCTGAGGTGCAAAATCAGTAGCAAATGAAGTTTTATGCTGTTCTTCCTCTCAATGCAGTATCCTCTACTGATATATTTCTTAGAGCTATGTAGATGACTTTCTGATGGTTGAAACAATGGGTTATTTTCAAGTCTTCAGGAGCAATGTCAGTCTTTCATCGAAGGGGGAATACATGGTGATAATTATTTTGTTTATCCTGAATTAGCAGCTATTTTACTAGTGTAACAAAACCACTCAACAAAACAGATTAAAAATAGCCTGGCATGGGTCATACATACCTTGGAAGCAAGGACTGGCTGCAGTCCACTAGTGTTGGAAGAGACTGAGTAACGTGTTGTCTATTCAGTCGTAGCTATTTTCAAAGACGGTCTAAAGTCTGTGGTAACTTTTTCCTGTTGAAGTGAATAGCGTTTTCAGGCCACTTCATATCTGGTGTTTTTACAGAAGTGTAAATGGCAGCCTTATTGTGCAATATGGTATCTGAACAGTCACTTCAATTGATTCTTAAAATACTAAACTGCACTATAAAATCGCCACCTCAATCACTTCACAAAGATACAGCTGCCATAAATTTCAGCGGGGAGCAGCTGCAACAGATCTAAACTCCATTTTATTTAAACTAGGTCCAACTATAACTTCTAAAAATAATACAGTCAATCCTAGAATGCTAACCTGATGATAACAACATACTCTTCTTTTCAATTTAAAGGCATATCATTTAGTATTGGCATACAAAGATGAGCCCATCTGGATACAGACTTGAGATCAACCGGAAATTCAGATCTTGGGTTTTTGGTGTAGCCCGTCACAGAGGTGGCTCTGAAATATGACTCTGGATCTAGGTTCAGATTCCAGCCTTCATCCTAGAGTTCAGAGGTGTCCAGATTAAGGTTTTTTGGTTGTCTTGTTAGATCTGAGAGAATACTTCATACTGGGTAATCTATTTGATGAATTTCACCTCTTTTGCTGATCACAAAACATGTTCAACTACATCATGAAATTCTCATTTTTATTTATAGAAAGCATACCTGGAAGGGTAGAATATGTAGATTATTAACATTCATTTTAGAACTCAAATATTCACAGAAAATCTTGTTCGCTTTTTACTCATCTCTAAGATCCATATCTAATCATTGGCTCACGTACTCCAACCTGGCTGAGTTGTGCTTAGCACAAGGCTGGTGGAAGGTTGGCAGAAGTGACATTAAGCTACTCACATGCTCCCCCATTCTGGGACTGACAAGGAATCAGGCTAGCCTCACTGCAAATTAGAGCAGACAAGGGATTATTTCAGATAAGATGCTGTGACCACGTGACCTTTGTCTAGACACATGACAAGTATCATATGGGAGTAGCATAGAATATGCCAATTTTATGGCTTTTTTTCACCATTGGTGCAAAGCAGCCATGTGATGCATACACACCAGATGGTTGCATTTACTTGTCAGCAAAATGAATTAAATGATGTGTCCTTTCTGGAAAGAGCAAAAACAGTGTTGGCCCTCTGCTTGGGTGAATTTCACCCTTTCTGATTATTTGCTAGCACACTGCATATCTGGTTTATACCCACCCTTTTCATGCTTTCTTCCTTTCTGTTTTGTACAGTAATTCAATGGAAAATTAATATTTATTTAGAGCACAAACACATTTTTCAAAAACCATGAAAGATTATGTACCTGGCCTTAATAATTGACCAACAGAATTATAGTTCTTGATTGTTGCCATTTATGCCAGGGCTCAGTTCAAGTAGTTTGAGAAGGAACCTCATTACTTCTCATGACAGAATATCAAAACTTAATAAGAATGAATCTTCGTAGATCTGGCAACCGAAATCCAATATTGCCTAGAATGATCTTATTGGCCAGTTCAAAGGGCAGCCTAGATGCTTGGGGCAGATTTTCAGACAAAGGTACATCTGATGCATATGATAATACAAGTGCAGCTGGATTATTGGATGGCAAATTGGTAATTATGGTCATTTCCATGTGTACGTGTGATCATTAGAAATGGAAATTAGTGCTGAGAATGGTGCATCCTATCTTTGGGACTAGAAAAGAGGAGTACCGTGTAGTAGAAAGGATGACTGCAGGGTAAAAAACGAACTACATAAGTAAACCCATCAAAAAAAAAAGATCATTAACATATCCTTGTCTGTCTGAAGATATTAAAATAAAAATATTTACTCTTCTATAGCATTTGTATATCTTTTGCAATGGATTTGGTAACTGCCTTAACTAAGCAATTATTGTCTTAAACAGTTTGAAATGACTACATGAACATACTTCACCTGGCAGGAAAAAGCCCCATCCCATTAGGGCTGACAAATTATTAAAAAAAAAAATCACAATTAAGTGTGAGATAAAAGAAATAGTATTTTTTTCATCTTTTTTTCCAGTGCAAATATTTGTCATAAAAATATCAAGTGAGCACTATACACTTTGTATTCTGTGTTGCAATTGAAATCAATATATTTGAAAATATAGGAAAGCATCCAAAATATATATAATAAATTTAAATTGGTATTCTAGTATTGTTTAACAGTGCAATTAAAACTGTGATTAATCACAACTGGTTTTTATCTAGTTTGTTTTTGCATTAATCACATGTATTAACTGTGATTAATTGACAGCCCTAATCTCAATATAATAATCCCAGGACTAAGATTCAGGTACTTTATAATTAGAGTGTTAAATCTCTGAAATGTATACTCATCGGACTAAATGAACAGATCACACACTATTAACATATGTTTTACATAAATTACTTAGGTGTTGTTTGTTGTTTGTTTGTTTGTTTTTTAAGAGCAAGAACACATGAAATACTAATTTGTGGGATGGTGGTAGTAGGGAGTTATATTCTTAAAAAAAATAAAAAATCTGACCCAAACCTTTAGTCCTGGCTGAGCTGTGCTTAATGTGGGACCCAGGAGAGGGTGCAAAGATGACTCCCTCAAACTGTTGGACTATTTGGAAACCAATCCCCAGGACTAGGTTTCATCCTGGTAACTGTCCTATAATACAACGCCCATGCCAGGGGAATTCTCAAATGCACAGCTAGGGCAGCTTTACTCTTCTTTTGCAACACTAGAATGACACAAGGGCCATAGTAAGAGTGATACTTTGGCCTTTTTTCTGTATTCCACAGAAAACATTTAAAAAACGTTGGAAACCCCAGTAGAAATATGTGTTTTATTCACAATGGACAGATAATATTGGAGAACTTTGTAGGTATTAGACCAAGTTCTATTCTCAGTCACACTAGTGCATTCCTACTGAAGAAGGACTCAAGGATACTCTCCTTGTTTAGGAGAAGGATTTAAGATGTGGAGACATTCATCCATAGAAATTTCAGGGAGAGCCAGGTATATACACTATATATTACATCTTGACTGTTTCATTAATTTATTGAAATATGAACTAAAATAGTAACTTACTTTTCAGCACTGTGTTTTTGCTTCTCTCTGAATGCAGAATGGAGTCACTAACATGGCACAGAATTCCATGGTTGACTGAAACACCACGCAATAACGTCCCATCATACTGCATTGTTTTACAAAATAGCATTTGGCTTGCTTCTAATGGTGAAATGGTACAATGCCACCACTGATTCCTGAGTGCCTCTAAATTGCTTTTCTGTTACGTATATGCAGCAGAAGAACATTATCAACAGACTACACCATCCAGGTTGCCAGTGAACCTCAGTATACATCGAAAACCCAGCTAATGATCACTGTACCATGATCATCCATCCAAATAGCCAGTAAAATGTCAGCCTTTGTGAGAATGCCTCCACACTGCATTATGCAGTCATCTGTTACAAAGGTCAGAAAAAATCCAGTCCCTTTCTTTGCCTTTAAGAGGAGATTTCACCATAATTAAAGTATAAGGAAAATGAAGAAGAAGCCACAACTAAAAGTGCACATAAGTAGGACTGAGCATAAATGTTTGTCTTGATGGAAGAGGATCCATTAATGTGCAGTATTTTTGTGCTAGTGCAGGGTTCACCAGGAAGCCATCACAAGTGCTACATTGTATTCTCTGCAAAGATGGTGTCCCATCAGGGAGAACGGCAGTATCTTTTGGATGAGATGTGACTTGAAGGGTCCCAATAGCCTTTAACCAATGACATGAGTGGAAATATCTAAGCAGCACTCCCCACATGGTAGGTTTTTAGTTTGCTGTTCTTCGGTTGCCAGATCATTCACTCACCAAGTTAATGCAACACAGAGTCACACTTCTCTGCTCTTGGCCAACTCGTAAGCACTGGGCATGTGCACATTAGCATTTCATTTCCTGTGGCTTTCAACCCACTTCTTAGTGCTGAGTGTTTATGTGCAATAAAACCTGCCAATTATCATGTCATTCTGGCTCTTCCTGTTGCTGCAGAGATACCAGTGAATTAATTATGGGAATCAAATCAGTCATGGTCTAGGCAGGGTTTGCATGGAATCTGAGCTGTGTTAACACAGTCTGTGTGTTCAGGACATAGAATTGCTTCTCCTTATCTCTCCAGACCCATTTCCCTTCCTTTTGGGTCAAAACTCACAGCAGGCTGGCTCTCCTTCAGGCCTTTTGATTTCTCCTCCTCAAATCTTTTTCCCCCCGAGTCTATTTCCCATCCTCCAAGGATTCCCATTAGTAACTCCACTCGCTTCAGGAACATTGTACTGTCACTTAAATTCCCTTCTCACCCAGCCTATCTTAGAGACACTGTTAAATGGAATTCAGACTGTTAAAGATTTTGTGCAGTTGGGGAACTGTCAAAGTCAGTGTTCTAGTTTTACATTTCCTGGAATAGATCCCTAGTTGTTTGTTTCTGTGGTGCTGAAATGTATGCTAACACTGAAGTTTCGGCTGATACTTTATTGAAGAGACTGTAAGTGGAAGTGTGTGGTGTTTAAAGTGATTCACTAATAGTAACTTCAGTGTGGGCGTTTTAAAGATCAGTAGTTGACTTGATGTTTGCTTTTTCTTTCAGATCCCAAGCACAATGTCCACACCTTACAGAAAGGAGGTTGTAGGCGAATGGGTTCTGCTACATAACTTCAACCCTGACTTGAAGAAGAGCTCTGTGTAAGCTTGAAAGCTTGTCTCTCTCACCAACAAAACTTGGTCCAATAAAAAATATTACCTCACCCACTTTGTCTTTCAAATCTTTACTTCTTCTCCTCTAAGACAGCCAGCCCTTATCTCTGCCTCTTCTGTGTGCTTGCTTGACCCTTCCCTTTTCGCTATGAAACACACGAATTTTGTAAAGATTCTTTCCCTCCATTTCTAGATACAGATTTTTTTTACGGAAAATAAAAGTTGAAGCATGCTTGAAGCATGTCTTTCAGAACATATTCTGCAAGAACGCAGAGTAGCATAGATATTACTGTGCTTTGTGCTCCATAAATAACAGAGATTTTAAGAGACTGGGGGTGATCCAGGCCTAGCCTATTATGTATGTTGGCACCTCACGTGCTTTCTAAAATATTATTATTTATATTACTGTAGCACCTAGGAGCCCTAGTCATAGAGCACTACCCTATTGTACTAGGCTCTGTATAAACACAGAACAAAAAGATTGTCCCTTCCCCATGGAACTTACATTCTCCAGAATTCTTTTTCTTTAAACTTTGGGTTTTAGAGCCCTTAGTCTGGCTTTCTGGGCAGAACCTTTGGCAGTGCCACAAAGTTAAAGTTGAAGAAATGTGTAGGTTACTGTTGGCTGGAGAAAACATATTTATTAAAAATGGAATTTATGAGAAATTGCATTAAAAAGTCAAAATTCAGAATATATTTACCAGCTCTAGTGCAGATCTCATGCATTTTTGTATCTTGAAGCACAGTGTAATTGACAATGTTTTCTACTTTAAAATAAAGAATTAGGGACTATAGCTGAGAGGGTTACATGTAAAGGAAGAGGCCCGAGACTGGTTTTTCCATGAGATAGTTTTAGCTCAAATGCATTTGCTGATCTTAATTGCAGAAAGATGGCACCAAGAGACAGGGAATCTCCCAGGAAGTCCTAAATCCTAAATGGATTGGGACTTCTCCGTTTGAGATTCCAGTCTTTCCTGAGGCTCCACTAACCCAGTTGCAATGAGAGAAGACATTCAAGCTGAGAAAATGGTCAGGAGGTAGGACATCCTCCTAGAGGGTCCCTAAACTCTGGGAACAGCTTTCTACCCTGATTTGAAATACATAGGATCTCCTGACCTTCAGAGGAAGCTGTAAAATGTGTCTATATGCTAAGGTTTTTGCAGATGAAAGGTTTTTGACAGAGTTTAGGTCTGCACAAGGGAGAGAATCTTTGTTGTTGTAAATCTTAGAGTTGGTAGGGCAACTCCTACCTTTTCAAGTTCTCTGTATGTGTATATATATCTCCTTACTATATGTTCCATTCTGTGCATCCGATGAAGTGGGCTGTAGCCCACGAAAGCTTATACTCAGATAAATTTGTTAGTCTCTAAGGTGCCACAAGTACTCCTGTTCTTTTTGCAGATACAGACTAACACGGCTGCTACTCTGAAATTTGTGTTGTGTTGTTGACTATCAAGTGGTAGCATGATATGTAGTATTCTTGGTTATCCTTTTTCTATGGAAGTTTTATTTCATGTTCTTGAGTTCTCCAGGTTGTTAAGCTTTGTGATTTTTGGTGTTCACCTATTAATTGAAAGACACCAGAAATTGTTTGATCCTGTTTACATTAGCAGCTGGGACAGCTAAGAAAGTTTCAATGAGGTTCATATAAGCATCTAAAAGTTTCAAACATGCTCTGAACATCCAAAACTTCTTGGTCGGAAAATTACGCTGGAAATATCATGAGAACAAGATGTCAGGTTGGGCAGGCTTGAAAATCTCCCAAGAATGGCCCACAACTCAGTATCTCTCTCTTTCCACTTTTGGTCTCATACACAACAAAATATAGAGACAAATACAAATAGCATTATTTTAAATGTTTTGGTTCAAGTTGGGAGCAAATCGAAGGGCGTAGGAGACCTACTGGTTAAGGAAGGGATCTGCTTCTCTTCCTTTTCTGCTACACATGCTTCGTCTCTGACCTGAGCCACATCACTTGCTCTCTCTGTGTCTTGGTTTTTCTTTTCTGTAGAGTGGTGGTAAAAGGTGGCTCACTGATCCTTGCATTCATTGTTTGTTTGCGTATGCAAAATGGCTGCATACCCACTTCTTGCAGGTGCAATCAGTCAGTGCACAAAATTAGAGGCGAGCCAAAAAATTATGGCATATTTAAACTGATATGTCTCCATTGAGAAACTGCCCATGTCATAAAAAGAGTACTGTATCTCAGCTTACTTTATTTGGTTGACTAACGTGATTTGAAATTACAGTAATTTGTTAGCTTTCCTGTTTTCAGGAGAACAAATTGTAAAGAAGCTGTAGGCTGTTGCACAGTAATACTACAGCAACTCTTGTTTGAAGTCCTTTATGTTTGTCTGTTGACATGAATGTGTAGTAAGCTATCAATCATGCCATCTTGCCACTATGCATTGGTGGTAATAGCCATACAGAACAAGTGGCTAGAAAAGGCCTGTCTGCATAGAGCTGTGCAAAATTCAGCAGAGTCTTTTTGTAAGATATTAGGCAAACGTTATTTCATTTTGAGACTCAAAGTTGAATGAATCCCCAGATTAAGTGCAATGCAGTTCAAACCTGCCATTTACATCTAGCTAGGGATGAAAGGGTTCATCAGTAACTCAGGTTATATCCACCCAAAATGTGTCCTGGGTTTACCTTGGTGAACCAAGGCCAGGTTCATAATGAATCCCTAAGCAAGATGAATTGGATATGAAAGATTCAGACAGCTGTATCCCTGGGTAGGATACATTTAGCATGGTCCCTTCTGCTGTATCCCAGCACTGCCTCTGCATTGCCACAGGGTTCTTCTTTCACAAGACTGCTTGTCTCTTAAACTCCTGCTTCAGTGGGCTTAGTTAGCTGCTTAGTCCATGCCAGATGTTCTGACTCATTGTATGAAATGTTGTAGCAATAGCCCTGCTCGCAGTCATAGTTTACTGTTCATGTTCTAATTTTTAGATGGTGTGCTGACTTGACTCTGTCGCTAATGAGAACAGTTTGTCTTTGTCTGACCTCTGCCTGTTTGTGAATTCTGTGAGGTCACCCGAAAGCCTTCTCTGCTCAAAACTGGATTGGCTATTCCATCCCCACCCCGCCCCCAACATAATATTAACAGCCCCAGTCATTCTGTTTAGAAAGCTTCTGTGTAATTTATAGTATTTAATCATCATGATCTCGTCAGTCTTGTTTCTCAGGCCAGTGAAGTTTGAATGGGCCCAATTCATGCCAACTCCCTAGCTAGGTATTTCTGTGGTCCTCCTCACTGTGGAAATCTGATCATTTGGCGTACCGAGCCTTGATCTACTCTACAGACATATGTTGGTATAACTGTGTTGCTCAGAAGTGTGGAAAATCTGCAATTATACCAACTGAACTCCTGTTGATAGGAGGGCTTCTCCCATTGACATAGCTACCGCCTCTTGGGGTGGTATAGGTGGCCTCTTCAGTAAGCATTATAGCAGTGCAGCTTCACTGGTGCAGCACTATAAGTGTAGGCAAGCCCAGATGTCTAACTCAATGAAGGTGCCCAAGGGATGAATTTGTTCTATTTTGTTGAGGAGCCAGTGAACTCCTGTGTTGACCTCAGCACAGCATGTTAGGGAAAGGTGTTTGCTGCCCTGCAGATGGGAGACAGAGAATAGTGAAAAGAAAAACCTATGGCCAAAAAATAAGAACTTTTCTTTTCTTGTCACACCCTGGCTGAAAAAGACATTAGGTCAGATTCTCAGGTGCAATGTGACTACATTTGGCCCAGGCAGGCTGACCCCCACTGTAGTGGAATTCTCTGACGGCAAAGAGGTTTTGTTGCTGGCAAAGTGGGAGTGGCCAGAAATTCCTCATGTTTCACTGATTTTCTGTTTCAACCATTTGGGGCTCAGAACAGCCTTCGGAGGAACTAGTGCTGGACCCAGGGCCGGCGCTTCCATTTAGGCGACCTCTAGGGTGCCAGGATTTGAGGGGTGGCATTTTGCCGCCCTCGGCGGCAATTCGGTGGTGGGTCCTTCACTCACTCCGGGAGTGCGGAAGGACCTCCCCCCCCGCCGCAGAATTGCTGCCAACGACTGGGAGTGCGGAAGGACCCTGCCTAGGGCGCCAGAAACTCTCGCACTGCTCCTGGCTGGACCAGGACCAGGGAAACACAAACATGAGTTTTAAGCTGCCTTTGCATACCCCTCTCCCAGCCTTGCTTTGTGGAATCTGGCCTCTAATTTCCTGTGTCATTGCTGCCAGTGCAAAATATAAAACTACACCACTTTTGGCAAGAGCTGGGGGTGGAGGGTTAAAGCTATTATTCCATCAGAAGCTCCTATTGGGAATTGACATGAAGGTCGTTTCTAAATGATATTTGTACTGATTTGGCTGGCTTCACCCTAGTTTTAATATGAGTGTTGTCTTTGTGACCTTGTTATTAAGTAACTTGCTTACAGCTGCTGCTGTATGGGACAACGATGATGTTTTCACCATAGGATGTGCTTAAATTGGAGGACAATGAATATACAAAATGTACTGCCAAAAGCTAATTGGAGAAAAATGAGTGCCTAATATTGGGTAAAAGATAGAAGTAACCTGGTTGAGCACGTGCCATCAGTGTACCATCAATGGTAATAAACAAATTAGAAACAACACGAAAATAGCAAGGGCAGTAAAAGTCATGCCAATTGAAGTTTTCATGTGTATATTGTATAAGTTTTATAAAACACAGAATATTCATACTACTTAGTGGTGATTGGAAGAGAACTATTGAAAAATATAATTTGGATGTATACAAAAGGTGGTAGATTGTAAGGGGTAGTTGGGGCTCCTATGCAGACACAGGAAAAGTCCATCATGACCTGCCTGCTCCCTCGGAGAAGGTAACCGGACATAGTCTTTTTCATTATCTCTATCATTTCTTGCTTTTAATACTAATTGTAATCCAAGGCATATATCTGTTTCAGAGAAAGATTTGAATTAATAAACCTGTGTGTCTCGGACCTGAGTGTTTGTCATTCTCACCCAGTGCTCCAGCAGGTTTTTCTGTGCAACTATTGCCTTAGCAATTAACATGCTCATGTGGGTAATAGAAACACTGCTGTAGTGCTCTCCTCCTGATGTCACTTTCCTTTCTTACAGCTTCAAATGAAAATGAGCGAGCGAGCCGTCTCCCTCAACACCATAGTGCCCCTGCCTCGGAGTGCCTACTGGCAGCACATTACACGGCAACACAGTATGGGCCAGCTCTATGGCCTACAAGGTAAGGGAGAGATGGTGCAGGGAGACTCGAACTGCCACAAACAGGACCAAAGTGTGGTTTGAACGCCTATTGTGCTAGAAACAATAATTGTATTGTTATAGGCAGGGATCGTAGCACCACCTTCTTATGGTTGCCCAGCACTTCCCATTATAATTAGTTGCTTATCATTTGCCACACTTTGACCACTCAGGCTGAAATTTACTATGTCACGTATCTGTCTAAGGCTGAATTATTTTGGAAAACTTCAGCCAAAATGCTTTAGCCATTTCCAAGAACAAAGCTACGCAAAATACTTTGCTCTGTCCATGTCAAAAAATTCTAACAACTTTTTCTTTCTTTAGCACCTTTTCTTTCCTCTATGCTTTGGAGCAGGGACTTGAATTTGTCAGCAGGTGGCCTTTGTGTCAGGGCTGTATCATTTGCTGTCCCTGTGAAAATCTGCCCAAATTTGGCCAAGTTATAAGCCTTTGAACAATGGCAGTTTGCATATGTTTATGGTCCAGTCCTGGAACATGCCTTAGTCATGGGAGTAGTCAATTGATTACAACAAATTCAAATTATTCTAATAACAAAATAGTTTGAAAAGATCAAGTGATTTTAAATGATCAAAATGAGTTGAAATGATTTGCTGGGGGATTTTTAAATCCACATCTTTCAAATGTGTTATCACGTCACTAACAGTTACTAAAGCTTCTCCTTCTCACTGCAGTCCCTTCAACAACAAAACAGGGAAATATGGCTTAGTGAAGCACACTGTGGAGTGGCCTTGCTGTGAACAATTCATCCAACTCAGCAGTGGGATAACTGCTTTCTTGCAGTCTCATACTAAGGGGAACTGCAGTTCCTCTGGCTATTGTATGTCAGATATACTTCCCGTTGCCAGCCTAAGGGATAGCACAGACCATTCTGCGAGATTTCTCATAAGAGCCTGGGACGTTTTCAGTAAAGTTAGATTTTCCAATGAGGTCAGTAGTTCAGCAGTGCTATAAAGCCCATTATTGCCTCTATCATGATCACTGGGGGACATCTAGTGGCTAGTAAGGGTCTTTATCCTGATGGCCAATTCAGTGCTCTAATTTATCAGGTTGAAATGTTGAGTAGTGAGTGTGCAGTGGACACATGGAGGAAGACATGGTCCTATCCTTAGTATCTGGCATGCGATTTTTGAAAATGATCCATGTTGACCTAACTCAACTGGTAAAATTCTCCCCAAGCTCAGTAAGAGCAGAGTTAGACCAGTGCTGAGCATTTTTTAGAATCCCACTCTTACAAATTAAGAGCTGATCCCAGGAAGTTATACTGCAATAGCTCCAATATATTATAGATCCTTTGGTTCAAATACATCCATGATGTAACTCCGTGTATGGATGCAGACTCACCCCTGCAGCATCTCCTGCTGATCGTCCTTGGGAATTAGCTCATTTTTCAGCCAGGAGCACCTTCTGCGGGCCGGTGATCTGCCTTACCTCACTCTGGCCCCCGTGTCCCTCCCAGGGCCCCGGTGCCCCTTTAACGGGGTGCAGCCCCCTAGCAGTAAACCCACAGTTCTGGTTCTCCCCCCCCACCACTATCCCCACTTCGCCTCAGTCTTGGCTACTGTCCAGTCTCCATCTAGCCCCCATTCACTGAGGCAGACTGCAGTGTAAGCCACTCATCACAGGCAAAGATGTTTGAACCTGCTGCCTCTGCCTACCCATGGGCTGCCCCATTGCAACCCTGCATCTATTCAGCCTATAGTCAGGCCTGCAGCCTGGGGCTTTCCAGGCAGGATCTCCCAGCTCCTCTGGCCCTTCCCCAGCCCTGCTCCCAATCTAGGTGTCTTACTTAGGTCCCTGAAACCAGGCCCTTGTCCCTCTGCAAGCAGAGGGAGACTGCCTTTATAGGGCCAGCTGAGTCTGTCTGGGGCATGGCCACAGCTGAGGTTGCCTCCCAATCAGCCCAGCCTCAGGCTCCCAGCCCCAGCCCTTTCCAAGGGTTGGCTTTTAACCCCTTTCAGGCCAGGAGTGGGTAACCGCCCCGCTACACTTTGTTAAGCTCCATCACATGTCTAGACTGTCTTATTTGTTACCGTTGACTTCAGTGGGAATTGTGGATGCTCAGCATATCTCAGGATCAGGCCCTAAATCAATACTTCCTAGTTTGTGCACATATTCTTAATTTACAACTGAAACCTTTTCCCATCTACATTTTACGTTGTGAAGTTCATTATTTTAAATCTGCTGGAATGAAGCTGATGGGCTGTTTGGGGGTTCATACATGTAGAAGGGTTTGGCCGAGTTCGTCCTTCTCTGGGGCGGCGGGGAACCAGACCGCCTCACTACGTCCGTCGGATTATTTTGGGGAACTACCCTGGCTGCGGGGTACCATGGCAATGGTAGAGACCAACAAACAGCTCTATTCCACAGACCCAGGCCTTAGTTCAGGGCAGGGCAGTCAAGAGTCTCTGGCTCAGGTTCTTATGCAGGGGCTGAGCAAACAAATGAGTTCAGGAAGCCTAGGCCCTGGCTTCAAAGAGCCTGGGGAGAGGAGGAGACGGCCACTCGCACATTGGGTGGCAGGCGGGAAGCAGGCCCTCCCAATCCACTGTGTCCCAGCTCAGGGCCCTAGCAGCAGTAGACGACCCGCTGCTGTGTCAGTGGGGATCCTGGCCACAACACACTGACATCGGCTCTGGGTGTGCTGCAGCCAGACTAGGGTCAGCTGCCCCCGGGCTACTTCCTACCTCCCCCATCTAAATGTACCTGTGTCTGGACAGTGTCTTGCATGGAATCAAGCACCATGGGCCCTCAAGGTACCCAGCGAGCAGTAGGCTTGGCAGCTCCTCTGGGTAGCTTGCTGCAGGCAGGTTTAACAGCTTCTCTGGGGCCTGGTCAGCATTAGGCCTCGGCTGGTCTGGTCAGTCCTCGGGTCGATCGCAGACTGCAGGAGTCTCCCCACCGGGAGCTAGGCCACAGGCGTCTGGCTTCTCTGGCAGCTGGGGCGCTAGTGAGCTATGGGATTGGGCTTTTGTACTTCCTGTCCTGCGCCCTGACCGCTGGGGGGCAGGTGCAAGCTCCACTGGCTCTGCCCACTTTGGCATCTGGAGGGGTTTGTCTGTCTCCGAGGTGGCAGGGAACCAGATCACCTTGCTACAGTACAGTATTGATGATGAGTCAGTAACTAAGGATCAGGGATCTGTTCTGAGTGGTCAGCAGAGGAGTTCTGAGAAACAGACTGGACTAACCAAATATTTAACAGAAACAAGGCAATAGTGGATTATTGGATGGCAGAAACCAAAAACTGTCAACACCTCTGGCCTGATTTTCTCTCTAGAGCACTTTGGAATAAAAACTTGGACAGTTCCTTTGCTTCATTTAGTTAATTTTGAGGGATTGATATAGCTTTGATAGATATCAAAACTGGAGAGGCAATGGAGAGAGGCCTAGACTCTCTGATCCAGGCACAACCCTTAGTAGGGTAGAGTTGTACTGTCCCAAGAGGAAGCACCATTGACATGCACCACAGAGGTAAAATGTTTCCCTGAGCTCACTGACTTGCACGGAGAAAACACCTGCTGAAGGGTGCACATGAGTTGTTTAGTGTGTTGAAGGACAGGCTAATCTTGGCGTGGCTTGCACTGCAGAGAGCTCAGGGACAGGAGTTGTGTCTGGCGCCCATGCAGGATGATGCACAGGGGCAGGCTACTGGCAACCTTGTAAAGTTTACCAATAGGGAGGCTGGCAACAATTTGACCCAGAAAGAGAGATAGTTGGAGAAGTCAAGGCCTTACTGCTCCTGACTGCAATTGAGTCCCATGAAGTAGGGAGCATGTGGACAGACTTTGAGCTAAATGACTGTAAAACAAAACAATGTTGTAAAAGTATGTTCCGCAGAATGATTTAGGGCAGGGGTAGGCAACCTATAGCACATGTGCCAAAGGCGGCACACAAGCTGATTTTCAGAGGCACTCAAACTGCCTGAGTCCTGCCTGGGGGGCTCTGCATTTTAATTTAATTTTAAATGAAGCATCTTAAACATTTTAAAAACCTTATTTACTTTACATACAGCAATAGTTTAGTTATATATTGTAGACTTATAGAAAGAGACCCTCTAAAATGTTAATGTATTACTGGCACACAAAACCTTAAATTAGAATGACTAAATGAAGACTTGGCGCACCATTTCTGAAAGGTTGCCAACGCCTGGTTTAGGGGTTGATTAGGCAGCACACTGCAGCCCTGATATCAAAGTGCATCTATCACTTGCCAACCCCAAATGTTCAAACATCAAGTCAGGACTCAAAAATCATGAGACTGGCATAAATGATGAGTTTTCCTTTTTTAGAAATGGGGGTTCTTTTAATTTGCTACCTAGTTTTGAGCCTTAGCATTCATGTTTTCAAGTTTTTTCTCTGCAATAATGAGGAGTACATTTTTTTTTTTTTAAATGAAAGCTGAGATTCTCACATTCAAATGACTCCAGGAACTGGGTTTACCATATGTTGCAAGACTTGTGATAAAAATCACAAGAGATGGCAACACTGAGATATAGATAGGCTTGACAGGAATAGATTGTTATTGGTGTCAGTAAAACATCAGCTTCGCAGACAATTTATAAATATACAAACCAACAAAAAAGTATTTCCATCTATGATGATTGAAATTTACAGATAGACAAAGTCAGAAAAGTGCTGCTTTAGAACTTTAGCGTTTGATAGAATGATATTTATTTTGTATATTTTGACATATGATGTTCACAAATTGTGTTTTAATAGTTATCTCAAAATCTATTGTCATGAAATAATTGTCTGACCCCCATAACTTCCCGCAAGTGTGAAAATTTAAGTGGATAAAAATAAAAAAAGTTTTAATATAACATTGATATTATCTATTGAATTTATTTAAAAAATGCAATTCTGCCAAGCCTAGATATAGTCTGTGTACCATTTTCATTCTCTGCCTCATTTATCACCAACTCATAAACAAAGCTAAGCAGATTTTCCCTAATGTCTTCGAAGATGATCTGAACACTAGGGGGCACAGACACAACGTAAAAGCAGCAAATGTTTTGAAAAAGGAATGAAGAGTAAAAGCAATATTTTGCTTAAATGCCAGTTTGAATTTTTTCCATAAATTAGGGCTTATGAAGTTGATCTGCTGATGACAGCCTTTGACACAACGAGAAAAGCGTTTATTTGCAACATTGCCCCACAATCAGCAGATTTTTCTTACTGTTTTTTATGATAAAGCCCCTTATTAAAGTAATAATTTAACACCAGTGTATTTGACAAAAGATAAATAGGGAGACAATATTGGTACAAACTGTTATTTTTATACTTGAAAAATCGCTTAGATTAAACTAAAGAGAAGGATCCTTGAAAAAAATCCACAGCTCGGACTGGCTAATGGATCTAAATTCTCTGATAGGGGTCCTGAGACTTCCAGAAATAAGTCATACATAGAATAGTGTTCCAGTCAGTAAACACCCATTAGGATTATTGTGTCACTAGAACTGCTTTTCACGCAGCACCTGTAACATATGTAATCAGTTTAGTTCACCAAAATCTTAGAATGTACCAGGTTACCAAGAGGAAAGGAAACACTGAGTATAAAATAAACTTTGGCCTAAGCATGGGTCCAATTGCAATACCCTTACACACGTTGAGTAGTATCTTACTAAGTAAGAAGTGGAGAAGGTTGATATTTGTAAAATTGCTATGAAACTACATTTTCTGTGGGGAAGAAGTTGTGAAAGCAAAAAAAAAATTCAATTTCCATATTTTTTTGGAATTTTCCAAAATATATAAAAAATTTTATTTGACATTTGGAAACAAAATGGCCTGATCTTGTTTTGCAATGTTGAATGAAAACATTTTGTATGCTGTTGGTTTGTGAAATGTTTTGCTGTTATGACTTCCTGTTCTGATTCAGAATGGAAACTGATTTGCTGATTTTGAAATTTTCATTTCCTGACCATCTCTAAGGAGTAGTCCCATGGACCGTACTGGGATGGCCTTTGAAGTCAGGCACCGTTCAGCCTGAGTACATGCAGCTCAGTTTGGCCCTGTTTAAATTTATAGTTAATTTAGGGCAAAATGACTGCTTGTCTTACAGACTCACACAGGAGAGTGAGGTGATATCCTGTGTGTCCTGAATGGGCTACACACTTTGGGGTCACAGCAAGAAAGGGAGAACAGCCTCTATGGGGCCCCTCTTGTCCCTTCTACACAGGAGGATGGAGAATGGATGGAGTCTTGGCTCCTTCCCACAGCACATCAGGTAGTAGAGCTGAAGCAGTCTTCTACCTATACGTATATGCACAGACCAGTAGCCTATTGCTTCCCCTTGGAGTAAGGAAGGAGCCCAGAAGGGACATGTGAGTCTACATTCCCTTCTTGGTCAGTTCCTAGGGTAATGCGGCAGATTGCACCGTGACAGTCTTTCCCTTAAGTAACTAAAGTGAGTCTAATGCATGTCTCATTCTTTAACTAGTTCTAGAATAAAATGCTGTGTACAGTAACTACGCTTGTTTTTCTTGCATCTGATTTGGTGAAGATGTTTCAAGCCCCCTGAAGCTTCATCGAACAGACACTTTCCCCACTTACAGATCAGAGCATTGATAAGACTGTAAAGGATTTGAAAACTCTCTCTGTCTTGTGACAGCTTGGCCCAGCGGATAATAATGATGACAGCAAGCAAACAAAGTTGGAAATGCAGAAAAAGTCGGCTTGGATTGAATTAAGTCCTTGAATATATATATTTTTTTTTAACCTTGGCAAGAAAGGAATGTATTCTGTAGGTATTTAAAAAAATGCCAAACCAACTATCACACAGTTATTTAATATTTTACACCGGGAGGGGACAGAAATCAGCCCCTAAATGTTACTGAATGTTTTTATATGATAGATATATGTTGCAAATATATGAATTTGTCTTATGATGTGGGGTACTGTGATACCACTTAGTCTGTTTCAGCAGTGTTTGTGTTGACGTCAGCTGTGCCAGCAATCTCATGGTTCCTGTTTGCTGTAACTCATACCCTTTAGTTGTTAACATTATTGATTAAGACTAATCTTTGACTATAGTACTGATGGCCAGTTTTAAGCAGGAATTGTATCTGTTTTTCTTGTGTGAAGTCTCCTTGAGTCCTGATAGACTTTTAAAAGGACACTGTCAACGTTTCTTTAATTTTTCCATGTTTATTTCCAACTCTGTGGTGTGTAAAAAATAAAACTTTTCCCCCACCAATGTTGTGCTTTTCCACGTGAATGCCAGTATCAGCAGTGCAGTCAGCTCAGAGAATAATGTCAAGCAACAGACACTCATGAGTAAGCAGAGGGAAACTGGGTTATTTTGGATCTCTCCCAAAGAATCTCCATTCTTTAGGATTGTAATTAATTTAGAGAAACAGAATAGTAACTTCCACACTCTTTATGCCATGAGTGCCAAGTAATTTTGTGACAGAAGTCACATTTTGTGTCATAGGGTACGTCTAGACTACCCGCCGTATCGGCGTGTAATGATCGATTTCTCGGGGATCGATATATCGCATCTCATCTAGACGCGATATATCGATCCCCAAAAGTGCTCCCGTCGACTCCAGAACTCCACGAGCGCAAACGGCGGTAGCCGAGTCGACAGGGAGTTCCGCGGATGTCGATCCCATGCTGTGAGGACGAGAGGTAAATCGATCTAAGATACTTCGACTTCAGCTACTCTATTCACGTAGCTAAAGTTGCAATTCTTAGATCGATTCCCCCCCCCCCCCCCCGCCAGTGTAAACCAGCCCCTAGCTACTGTGTTTAACAGTGTCCCTTTAAGTGCTGCATTCACAGATACAATATTAGAATGTTAATTAATTTGGACAGAATTTTTCATGCAACAGTTTTGTGTTTTGTGTGTTTTATATTGCACTAACTGGGTAGCCAGTTTGTGGGCATTAAATGGGGAATTGGAGACCTATAGATGGACAATTCCGATTGTTCTGATATTTCATAAATGAGAGAGCTATGTGTCGTGATGCAGACTGTTAACAATAGTTAATAAAATTTGCTAATAAGTCAATGAGCAGGAGCATGGGTGAAAAACTGGTTTATTTTATTCCAAATGATGGGCACTTGTAGCTTGAATTCTAGCCAGAGTCAGTTCTAAAATGTATAGGTCTGAGAAGCCACTCCTGCACCCTCAGGCAATGTTCATTCTAGTATCAATAAACCCATACATGCCTGAGGAACTTGGAAACGGACAGGAACATGAGATTTCCCTTGAAATAAGCACTAGCACTGTTTCCCAGGATGTATCAGTGAAATGTAAGATAGTAACATCTATGAAATCCATTCCTTTTTTTTTTGTTTACTCAAAGTATAGTGTGATTTTTTTTTCTTCTTTTTTTAACTGGAAGAATTAAAGTCACATGTTGGGGAAATATCAATCAACCTTCTTACAATGCCAGAAGCCAGAGTAGTCTCTCTGAAACCTATTACTTCTGTAAAAAGCTTTTTCCTTTGCCACTAGAGATGGTGCTGTTTTTGCAAACCCAAACTCAAAGTAGGTTCAGACAGGGCCAGTGCAAGGAAGTTTCGTGCCCTAGGCAAAACTTCCACCTTGCACCCCCCACCCAGCTAACCCTGACCCCCCTACAGCAGCTAACTCAGCATCCAACCTGGGGAGCCCCGCCCCCGCAGCAGCTACCCCACACCGTGACAGCTAACCCCTCTCCCCCCTCATCCTCCC
>NC_133782.1:13957006-13988630 GCF_003597395.2 Chelonoidis abingdonii | reverse complement strand
GAGCGGAGGTGAGCTGGGGCAGGGAGCGGTTCCCCTGTGTGCTCCCCCTCGTTATTGCGGGCAAGCCTCTCCGAGCCCCTCCCCACCCAGCTCACCTCCACTCCACCCCCTCACTTGAGGGGACTTCTAGGCGGCCACCTAGTTTGCCTAAATGGTTGCACTTGCCCTGGGTTCAGATCCTGGTCCCATTCAACCAACTCCCACAAAGTTCACACATGTTGAAATAAATGGCTCCAGTCTGGGGATGTGTGTGTTCAACATTAAGGCAAGATAGAAGGGGTGGTTTGGGCTTTGCAGTAATGTGCTGATCATATTTAGGTTCTGCAAAACCCCAAGCAGGGTGGTTTAGATCTGAGTCCCATTTTACCCATACTCCAAATGTCTGATAAATGGTTTAGATTATCTGTCTTTCTGCCTGTGGAATTTCTAGAGTCCTTATCACCCGTGTCCCTGTCTCAAGTAAAGTGAAATGAAAACCTTTTCACAAAACACTTTTAGATGTGTATTCCAGGAAAACAATTACCTTTTTCAATACTTAAAAGGAAGCATGGTCTTTTGTAATAAACCATAATACTGCCATAGACTTCAATATTCAGAATTTAACCCATTTTCTCCCCTTTATCTACAATTTTATTCTTAGGAGTCAATTGTATTATGATGTTTAATATTAGAATATCTTAATGCCCAAAGGTCACTAAGCCCAAAGTCTGCATTATGGTAGGTGCTATACAAGACACCGTCCTTGCCTTTGAGAGCGTACAAGCTATGAAAACAAGGAAGAGTTTTGGAGCTGAACACACAACAAGAAGTACAGTGGGGAACAGAAGAAAGAAGTGGGTGAAAGAGATGGCTGGAATGTTTATGGAAGATATCATTTTGCTGTGATGACTGCCTACAATGACATTTTTATTAGCAAAGACATATGAACATTATTAGTAGAAGGAAGCTCAATGAAGTCAAAGCTGAGCTAATAAATAAGGCCTGATTAATTTTTACTTAATAATTTCACCCGCTTCAGGGGAGGGGAGTTACTCTGGATTTAAACTGGAGTAGGTCAGGTCCTTAGACATCAGTCCCCTGCTGTGTATGCATTGTGTGAGCAGGCTCACATAAAGAAGAAAAAAATTAAAATTAGTTTTGGAATAACTATATGAGAGAGGATGCCAAATGATTATGTGGAGCCTGGTCAGTTATGTGCTGAGTCTGATATAACTGTGATGCCATCACTTTTACCTGTCACAAGTGGCTGGCCCTTTAAGGAGAGTCAGTGTCAGTATTGCCTGTGAGCAGACACCCTCCCAGCTGAGGGTTACATGGTGTGGGTCTAGTTTAAGTGCAGCTGTGAAGGAGCTGGGTGATCTCAGGGCCACCAGAGGATTCAGTGGGTCTGGGGTCTTCCCGCCAACGAATTGCCGCCAAAGACCTGGCACTTCGGTGGTGGGTCCCAGGGCAGAAGGACCCCCCACTACGGGTCTTTGGGGCACTTTGATGACAGGTCTTGGGGCGGAAGGACCCCCCCACCGTGGGTCTTTGGGGCACTTCGGTGGCGGGTCCCAGGGCAGAAGGACCCCCCCCGTGGGTCTTTGGGGCACTTCGGTGGCGGGTCCCAGGGCGGAAGGACCCCCTGCCACTGAATTGCCCCCGAAGAACCGGAGCAGAAGAATATCCGATGGCCCAGGCCCCACAAGAGTTTTCCGGGGCCCCTGGAGCAAGTGAAAGACCCTGCTCCAGGGCCCCCGAAAAACTCTCATGGGCTTGCCCCTCCCCGCCCCCCGGGTGGCCCTGAGTGATCTCAGTCTTTTAGGGACAGCTTGATTGTGAGAAAGGTAAGCTGCTGCAAGGAGGGGCTTGTTTCTCATGTGGCCTAGCCCTGAAGGGAGAGGATAACTGGAGAGAAAGAAGCTCATGAAGCAGAGCTTGGGAATGACCCAGACTCTCAAGCCTTATGGATATGCAGCAAACACTCCCCTTTGCAGCTTGCGAAAGGAGATAGCCTGTTACCTCCCCTCCCCACTCCACTCAAGAACGTTGAAGGTCTGCAGTTGTGAATGAAGCTTATGTGTAATGCTAATGGCACAATGGGGAGATAAATGCCCTTGTGTCCCAGCCATGTACACACTCACAAGGTGGGTATGGTGTTCATTTCCAGGACACATGTTACTGTAATGGAGCTAACAAAGATAGTCTGGTCAGATTTAGTGCCTATGGAATTGCTGGCGGTATTCACTTGTAAAAGGAAAACAGAGAAAAAAATATGGAAATTGTATATATTAAAAGGGATGGACATTAGTATAATATTTTTATTTCAATCAAAAACAGAAAATAGGCCAACATTTTCAAATTTTGGTCCTTGAAATTAGATACTTTATTTGGGTGTCTACCTTTCAGTAACCTCACTTGGGAAATTTGGCAATGGCTCATTTAATTATAGGAAACAATTCTGCAAATGTTTACTCAGGTGAGTAATTCTCTTGATTTTTGTTTCTCAGCGTGTCTCTTCATGACTGGGCCTCTCAATCACTTATGGGAATTTAATTTTTATATTTACATATTTTTCCCAGGAGTCAAAAAAGCTTAAGCACATGCTTAACTTTAAGCAAGTGTGTAATCACATTAATTTTAAGCATATGTCTGAAATAAATCTTGTACGTAAGTACTTTTGATGAATTGGAGACTCAATACTGACTTTCTGGGAAGTTGCCTCAGAAGAATTCTCCCCACCTCCACCTCCACCCCCAAAAGCTAAGCAAACTACAGAACAGCACAAAATGTGTTCATGTATTTTTTTTAAATAAACCTAAAGTCATGTTTCTTCTAAACTGGAAGTCAATAAAACAAAATGAAGGTGTGCTGGGAATAAAAGAAGATTTAATATTGAAGTAATGAAGGTAAAAATGCTGATATGAAGGAAAAAATAAAACAGGTTGGCTGTTAAGGGAACATATTAATTCCACTCTTCTTAACATTATTTTGAGGTACATAAGCAAGTAACCATTTTGCAGATTTGAGCTGAATAATTTATAGGGCTGTTTGGGAAACAATTCCATTTCACACAAAAAATAAATTGAGAATTTGTTCCACATCAGGATAAAATGGAGACTTCTCAGGTCTTTTCATGCAAAACCTCAAGGAGACATCCCCACCCCAGACTAGCCAATAATCCAGAAGATAAGGACTTGAACCTGAGTCTCCATCCTCCCAGTGGGTTATTGGTGACATGCACATGTACATTTTGACCAGAGATTCCATCCTAGACATGAGAAACTTCCTCACTGAAATGATACAATGTTTTGAAAAGTTTCAGTTTTAAGAAATCAGTATTTTCTGACACAAGTTTCATTTAAAAAATTCCCGAACCAGCTCTAATAATTGATTTCACATTGAATCCCCTCGAGGTTCAGTCATACATCTGACAAAGGAACAACTTTTCAAATGCAAGTTAGTCTTTTCCAAGACCATAGGTTTGAACCTTTTTAAGGATGTTTTGGGGGGTTCATTTTAGGCCTTTCTCTAAAATTTAATTCTGGTCAAAGGAAACGGACTAATAGCTCAGGAGACTCATATTCTGTATTCTTAAATCAAACAGTACAGTCAGATGTAGTCTAGACTTCTCCACACTTTCCCTAGCCATGTGCCTCAATCGTGTGATAAGGATGGGTAGTTAGTTCAGTTTCCACACCATTTCAAGCCTTGATTTCTTTGTGGTGTCTCCCTTGACTCCGAATAGGACAACACATGCATGTAATAAAATATTTAAAAAATCAGCCTTGGGTCCCTTCTTTGTATATTGTTTTGATAAATTTGGGATTGTTCAGGATGCAAAGAGCTATAGAAATGTAAGTGACTAGTATCCACTGGCTAGAAAGTCAAACTAGCAAAACTGAGAGTGACAGGGACTTTCAGAAAAGCAGCCTGACATGAAGTGCTGGGAAGAATGGAAGCATGGACTTGTGAAGGGGAAATCAATGCATATCTGTTGTTTGATACACTGTTCAGTACTAAGATAAGCTTAATTTACACGAAACAAGGATTATATTCTTTTTTTTATTTCTGAGCTGGACTGTGACCATAAGTAAGTGATCTTAAGGGCATGCTATGACTAGTCTTTATCTTTAAGGTTTTGTCCCATTAATGTATTCCCTTTAAAGCTGACAGCATCTGTTGTTTTATCATGGATGTGACAGTTCAGTAAATGCTTTTATTCAGCCTTCATTCATGCAGTGATTGATATGGTAAGACTTTACCTATGGTTGAACAGTCCAATTATAAAGAAGACAGAAAATGCTGTGACCTTGGTCTTTAAGTGAAGGGTCCTTAAATCAGTGGGGTCTAATTCTTTTCCCTTTTAGTGGAACTGTCTGCAGGGTGGGAAAAATGACCTAAAAGTAACTTTCCCTTCAAATACTTTGTACTCTTCAATTGTATCATGACATTTAATGTCAAAAACCTGTCACAAACTGTTAGCTAAATGTATATCTATGATTACAACAGATCAGGATGAATTTGGTGGGTTATTTATCTTTTGCATCATCACTAGACAAATCAGCTGGAGAGGTCATTAGTTAAGCTGAGTGAGAGAATGTCCATCCAAATTGCCCATGGCTTTATGGGGGGTGGGTGAAAAGTTTATGTGTGTGTGTGTGTGTTTTGAATTGAATTCTAATTGTCTTATTGTAAAGTGCCTAGAAGTCTGTTTGCATGTAATGTTGATAATGGTGATGAATCTTTGGGTGACATTGTATTATTCATCCAGATGGGCTTTGAACTATTTACTAACTGATGCAACAGTGAAGATAGTCAAGAAATAGAATAGCAAATCCACCAGATTGAGCACTGAGAATGCTAGAATTGTAATAGCTGAGCCATGGCCCTTACAGATCCCAATGGGATCGGAAAAAAGGATAGTAGAATCCATGCAGTAACGGGTCCCTCAGCATTATTTCTCCTGAGGCTCTCCCATTCTCTGCTTCCACCTGCCGCACACAATGGTCAGCCAGCCAAACACGAGGTATAATCCTGCTGCACAGGGGGTGGGCTAGACATGAGCAGGGAGACGACAACAGTTCTACCACCCAGATCCTCCGATTTGAACTCTGTCACCCCCACCTCCAAACTTTGGGGTGATTAGAAATTCAGCACATATATAAACACTTCAGAAGAACAAAAATATTCAGCATGAGTACATGCAGCAGACGGCCAATATGCATGCCCTCCAAAGGGCAGCCTGGAGCTCTGTGTAACCTTCACCACTGGACATAAGTAACTCTGTGCTCTTTGTCAAACTGCAATTCCACATGGATCTGACAGATCAGTGGTGGACTCTGTCCTTTCACTCTCCCTCACTCTGAAAGAGATCAGCATGGAATATTTTCACTACGGAGGAATAGTCTTCTGAGGCAAAACATGGAAAGGGAAGAATAAATGTGGGGCTGGAAGAGGGGAGGAAATGAAGAGGAAGTGAATTGCCAAGAGATTTACACTTCAGTCCAAAATCACAATGAGAAAGTATTCTGAACTGTGCAAGAATCTCTAGCTCATGAGCAGGTCTGAACTACGTAACCAACAGCAACACAGCAGGTAACCCAAGCTGGCACTGACCTTGGCAGCACTCAGTGGGGGATAATTTTTTAAGACTTCACTTGAATTAGATCTCCAGTACATCACGAAAAAAATCACTAGCTGCATCCCTGGAAGTAAAGTCATGGCATCCTATACCATTTTAATTTGATTTTCCTTGAACATATTTAGTAGAGCCAATACAAAGCAAATTACCACGCTTCAGCTGAATTTGATTGTCTTTTAGAATACAGGGTATTAAGACAGAGCCAAATGTGGTTCTGTTGTTTTGTCTCATTTAGGTATTTCCAGAAATTTCCAGACATTAATGATAGATATTTAGTGATCTTCAATGTCAGAAGTTCATCTTTTGATCCTGGGAATAGACTTTCTTCTTTATATATGTAAATTCAGAGTGGGACAATTGCTCCAGCCCCGAGGCTGTACTTAGTACCGACAACAAAGGGTTTGAAAGCCATGCTGAAGCAAGGATGTAATTTTGAGACCTTCATATAATTCTTTCTAATGCTTTGATTGTCCTCTGTTTCTTCACATAGTCATGCATATTTCTGTGTTTCTTAGATTACATTTAACCCATTCAAAGGGGAAAAATGAGGTTTAAATATTTTCACTAGAAATATGGACCTGGTTTTGAAAGTATGTGGTTGTGCTGCAGACACATATTGTATCTTGAACTATATAATTTGTTGAGCACACTAATCATTTTTAGGTACATATATAAACATAAATCATTCGCAATCACATGCATATACACCACATCCTTCGTGCAGGCAAATGAGGGGCAGGATAACACACACACACACATTTTAAATCAAGCCACCAAGGTGCAACTATGATAACGCACATTTATGTGCAGTGTAATATATGGCTGTGCAAATCAAGCAATTGTACATACAGCAGGATTGGCCAATATGATTTGTGTGTGCAGAGATAATAGGGGCTGGGTAGGCATTTGTACATTGTCTCCAGAGCTGGTTGCAAAACACAATCATCCTTGTTGAAAATTTTCATCAAAAATTATTTTCAGTTAAAGAGGAGTCAAATTCAAAACAGAATATTTTGACTAGCCCTAATTGTACCTACACTCAAAACTTTGGCTGTCCATGTCCTTGGAAGCTATGTATTTAGAGAATTAAAAACAAAAACACACAACCTTATCCCCCCCGCCCCCCGATAATTGCAGTGTTTATCAAAACTAAACCTCCATATTTTTTCACATTTGGCCTATTATGTTAATGTTTTGGTGGTGGGTTTTTGTTTTGTTTGGCTTTGTTTCTTTGTTTTTGTATTGTGTAGGAGTGTGAACAGCTTCAGTTCATATTTAAGAAAAGGAGTAGCTCTTCAAGTTTGCAACGTCTGGTCTTGTTACCATTAACAAAATAATCACACAAATAATCTGAATACCAAAATAGTTGTGTCTGAGCCCTGTTGCTATGCTGAAGAGTGCATAATAATGCTACTGCTTCAGGCACTGAGATCACAGGTCATGATATGATATTTCTGTGTATTCATTAACTTTCCCAAGTACAGACTGATCTTCCGTTGCCATGAACACTAATGAACCATTTTCTTGTTTTTACAGAATATTGTATCATTACCACCAAACACATAATAGTTAAAGAAAAACTGCTTCCAAACAAATGGCTCTAATTAGAGTTCTAACATAGGTTATCTTGATTATGTTACACTTCCCCATTTAATATCCAAAGGCCAACAAGTATATTTGATAGGAAAAATTCATTGTGTTTCTTGGAACATTGGGCCATTTTTGAAGTACTTAGGGTGTGTCTGCGTGGTGGACTAGTAAGAACATAAGAACCAAAGGTCAGACCAAAGGTCCATCTAGCCAAATATCTGTCTACCGACAGTGGCCAATGCCAAGTGCCCCAGAGGGAGTGAACCTAACAGGCAATGATCAAGTGATCTCTCTCCTGCCATCCATCTCCATCCTCTGACAAACAGAGGCTAGGGACACCATTCCTTACCCATCCTGGCTAATAGCCATTTATGGACTTAACCACCATGAATTTGTCCAGGTTCTCTTTTAAACGCTGTTATGTCCTAGCCTTCACAACCTCCTCAGGTAAGGAGTTCCACAAGTTTGACTGTGTGCTGCGTGAAGAAGAACTTCCTTTTATTTGTTTTAAACCTGCTGCCTATTAATTTCATTTGGTGACCCTAGTTCTTGTATTATGGAATAAGTAAATAACTTTTCCTTCCACTTTCTCCACATCACTCATGATTATTAATACTCTATCATATCCGCCTTTAGTCTCCTCTTTTCCAAGCTGAAGTGTCCTAGCCTCTTTAATCTCTCCTCATATGGGACCCTCTCCAAACCCCTAATCATTTTAGTTGCCCTTTTCTGAACCTTTTCTAGTGCCAGTGTATCTTTTTTGAGGTGAGGAGACCGCATCTGTATATAGTATTCAAGAAGTGAGCATACCATGGATTTATATAATGGCATTAATATATTCTCAGTCTTATTCTCTATCCCTTTTTAATGATTCTTAACATCGTGTTTGCTTTTTTGACCACCTCTAATGTGACATAACTGGGGTGTAAATTCAAGGGTGCATTGATGTGTCACAAACTAACTGCCCATGTGGACACTGCTGGCACACCTCAAAGCTTCCCGAGTGTGCATTGGTGCATTTTGCCCAATGAAATCTTGAGAGGAAGGATTGTCTAATGCAGTGGTTCCCAAACATGTTCCGCTGCTTGTGTAGGGAAAGCCCCTGGCGGACCAGGCCAGTTTGTTTACCTGCCATGTCTGCAGGTTTGGCCGATCATGGCTCCCACTGGCCGTGGTCCGCCGCTGCAGGCCAATGGGAGCTGCGGGAAGCAGCAGCCAGTATGTCCCTCGGCCTGCACTGCTTCCAGCAGCTCTCATTGGCCTGGAGCAGCGAACTGCAGCCAGTGGGAGTCGCGCTTGGCCGAACCTGCAGACATGGCAGGTAAACAAACGGGCCCAGCCTGCCAGGGGCTTTCCCTGAACAAGCGGTGGAACAAGTTTAGGAACCACTGGTCTAATGGTTAGGACACTAGCCTGAAAGTTAGGAGATCTGAATGCAATTCCTGGCTCTTCCGCAAACTGTCTGTGACCTGGGGAAAGTCACCTGTTTTTTTTTTTCTGGGCCCCAAACTCCCCATCTCTGAAGTGGGGATACACAGTACTTCCCTTCTTCATAGGGCTTATGAGGATGAATGCATTCAAATTTGTGTGTTGCTCAGATGTGGTGATAACAGGGGCATATGAGTACAATAGATAAGAAAATCATCTTAGTGTTAGCAGTAGAGGAAATAGGTGGCTGTTTCAAACAAAACTGTCACGATCAAACAATCCCAAAATCACACAAAAGTCTCACATGTTTGAGATTAGCTCAAGTCCGACTTGCTGCCTGAGGAATTCTAATCCATATGGTTTAAAAGAAACTACTAGTAGAGGACTTAATTTAGAGCCATCAATGAGCTGAGAAGATTTACATACTTGCCTTAGAATTATCCCTATAGGCAGGGACTGTTTGTTATATGTATGTACTTTATAGCCCCTAGCATATTGTGGACCCAATCCTGAGGGAGGCCCCTAAATGCTATACGTATTCATAATAAAGTGTTACAAACATGTTTTTCTATCTCATTTTATTTCATTCTGGAAGGAAGCTAAGTGATAGAGCAGAAACTGTTTACA
Organism: Chelonoidis abingdonii; assembly: GCF_003597395.2. Taxonomy (NCBI): domain Eukaryota; kingdom Metazoa; phylum Chordata; order Testudines; family Testudinidae; genus Chelonoidis; species Chelonoidis abingdonii. The sequence goes on along the minus strand of NC_133782.1, from coordinate 13,979,362 downwards.
ACTAAGACTCTAAGGACTGGTCTACACTAGGGGAGGGGATCGATCTAAGATACGCAACTTCAGCTACGTGAATAATGTAGCTGAAGTCAAAGTATCTTAGATCGAGTTACCTACCGTCCTCACGGCGCGGAATCGACGTCCACGACTTCCCCTGTCGACTCTGCTACCGCCGTTTGCGTTGGTGGAGTTTCGGAGTCTACAGGAACGCGTTTGGGGATCGATATATCGCGTCTAGATGAGACGAGATATATCGATCCCCGAGAAATTGATTGCTACCCACCGATACGACCAGTAGTGAAGACGTACCCTTATACACCAGATGACACTGGGTTGGCATAAACTCGTTAAGCTCAATGTAAATGCACCAGGCTAGTGAGTGAAATGGATTGTTCAGACAGGTCTTTTATCCCATGATGGCGTTGGGGTGGATCTTCAAAGGTTTTACTGCAGGGAAGCATTCAAATGGTTATCCAAACTCGCTCACCCTCTTCCGTGCTAAAAACAAGGCTGACACTTGCATGGGAACAAAGAGTCTGATGAGACTGGAAGAAGCATGTATCAACAAACTTTACTTCAGAAACCTCCTAGATGGTCTCTCTTCCACTGCTGACATTAGCCAGGACTTGTGTCAATGAGTGGGCCTGCAGGTACACAGATGAAAGACAACTGAGGGAAAAACAACTGTGAACAGGTCAGTTCCCATTTAGTCAGAAATGTTAGCCTAGTTTTTCTTTTATCCCAACTGGTTTGCACTTCCCAGAAATCCAACTGGGAGAATTTCCTGTTAAAGAGTAGGTTTGATTTGTGTCACTCTCCTTCGCCACTAAGTGTCACTGTTTCCGTGTGATAGAAAAAGCGAACAACTTGAGTTACCTTAACAGCATCTGCCCAATTCTTTGCTCTCTGGCTAAACTGGGGTTTATAGCTAATAAAGTAAAACTATCCTATCCTTTTTCTTCTTTATCTTTCTTATGACAACTTCCACCATTTCTGCCATATCAGGCCTCTACTCTTTATCTTTCATGTTGCTTGCATAGCAATAGCAACAAAGTGAAACATTTTGGTTTATTCTAAAAGAAATCTCTGCAGTGAAACCTTGTAGAGAAACACAATAAAAGTGTAAATGGATTGGAGACCTACAATTCCCCTTTGCAGAAATGAAAACTCTGGATTCAAAATTAGTTCCGGTGTGCTATATGTCCACCACTTACACAGATGGTGATCAGGATGGAGTAGGATTTAAACAAAGGTATGCTGCTGACTTTTCCTGAATCTCACAGAATGGGGGATTGTTCTGTCTGTGAAATAGCAGCTTGGCATTTCTCTCTGTCATGGAGGAGTGATTCACAACATGAAAAAGGGAGGGTTGGTGTAATTGGGGAAGAACCTAAATTATACACATTTCTCCTGCTGCTTGCAACATTTATGAAAATCAAAGCATGTCTGCATTTCAGCTCCTTCCCATCTAGCTGGAGGACTGTCTAAATGCACACAGCTGCAGCATAGTTCTCCCAGGTGGCTATTATAACACAGTGTGAGGCTCCGTGGCGTGCTTGAAGGAGATATTTCTTCTCCCCTTCCCAATTAACCCATTCCTGGTCTTTATCACCATCCTGATTTTCCTTCACATACAGTCCAGACTCCAGACCTCCTCCTTAACCACAGATAATGCTCCAGCTGGCAACAGAGAATCTATTGACTCACTGCTGGAGTCATTCCCAGCTCCACTGAAACAGAATTTGCTATCTTTGAGGGCATTTCTTTCCTCTGATGCTGAGATGAGATGAAGATTCAAATTTGTGCCTCTTGCAGACGTGCAAAAATTCCTCAGTTGCAATGCAGCTATTAAAGGCTTGATTATGTGTCTACAGACATCAATGTCATTGCTCCCACTGATTTCAAAGGTGCAAGATCGAGCCCTGTGGCAGGTCCCACATATCTCCTCTGTCCCACGTATACTGCAATCTTAGCACTATTGACAAGACATGCTGCAGATTCCTTAGATGCTAAAACATTCTGGATACTAAGGGCTCTCAATCATTGTGATCCCTTGTGGTGGAGTATACAAACCCAATAGTACCTGTCAGGTAATGGTTAAGGAACTGTTATGGGCTCACTCTATTGCACCTTGTCATAAACAGATAGCTAAGGGTTAATGTTTCTTTTACCTGTAAAGGGTTAATGAAGGGAACCAAACACCTGACCAGAGGACCAATCAGGAAACCGGATTTTTCAAAGCTCAGGGAGGGAATGTTTGGGTCTGTGTCTTTTGTCTGTCTCTCAGCTATGGAGAGGATCTTTCAATTTCAGTTCTAATCTTCAGTTTCCAAATTGTGAGTACAAGGTAGAAAGACAGTAAGCTTTATTGTTTTTTTTTTTTTTTAAATATGTGTAGTTTGCTCTGGAATGTTTAATTGTATTTCTTTTTGAATAAGGCTGTTTATTCATATATTTTCTTATAGCAATAGCCCTGTGTATCTGTCACCTTGATGCAGAGATCATGTTTATGTGTTTTTCTTTCTTTTATATAAAGCTTTCTTTTAGATCTGTTTGAGTTTTCTCTGGGTAGGCTAAGAGAACGAAGGGAAGGGAAATCTCTTTGGTGTTAGATTTATGGGAGGTGAATCTGTGCAGCCTCGGGAAGAAGGAGGGGGAGTAAATTGCCCTCCTGTTTTTTGATCAAGGAGTTTGTACAGTATGGCCCAGGATAACCGCAGGGACGGGAGCTGGGATGAGATTAAAGGAGACAAGGGGGAGGTTCCTTTCCTGTTATGTAAGATTCAGGGCATTGAGGTCTTGGGGAAAAATCTCGTTAATACCGTTCTCCTGCGCCCGGTAGTTCTTCGTATCGACTCATGAACAGAATCCCTTTTACTTTATTTTTTTTCGTTTTCCACTTCTTTTTCGCTTTGATGTTAACGAGTTATCAGCCGATCATTTTTGAATATTATTTTTTTAGACTACCAGTTTCATTTCTGGACATACGTTATCTTACTTTTCTTTTTAGTTTTTTTTTAAATTTTTTTTTTTCTTTTTTGCCTCTTTTTTTTAGCCTTCTATCTTCTTTTCCCTTTTTTATTTCGCGAACATATAATCTTTTCTCTTTCTTTTATTCTTTTCCATTTTCTATTCCGTAGCCATAGTTATAATTAAGCTTGCGCTGTCATTGATTAGTGACAAAGCGCACTTTGCGTCAGCAAGTCAAGCCCTTATTGAGTTGGGTGTCAAAGTTCAGCACCTCTGCAAACTCAGACATTCATGCCATGTGACTGCTCATGTGAGAAAGGAATTGATGCAATACATGCTAGGAACACTCGGCACATCTCAACACCACACAAAAATAACCCCCAATCATTACCCGTATTTTCTTTCTGGTATTTATCATTTTCAATCACTCTCCTACCCTTATTGTCTAGTAGCTCCCATGGACGTATTCTCTTGGGTATTGGTCCTGATCATCTGTTCTTTGGGTTGATTCAGGCCCTGGAAATTCCTGGCTGGTGGCAGCGATATCAGATCTAAGCTGGTAATTAAGCTTAGAGGATTCATGCTAGCTTCTCAGTTATGAATGCTAAGGTTCAAATCTGAGTAGGAAGCTACGACACACCTGCAAAGCATTTCAGGCCTGGAAGAAAGGCTTAAAAGAGGGGAAGCCCTACTCAGTTAGCAGCAAGCTAGGGAGGGAACAGACTTTTAGTCCTCTGCTCCCAAAGGAAAGTGTGGCAGAGAACAAGGACTGCTAGTGCAACTGCTGCCTGTCTGAGCTCCTTGAATGCCAGGTGATCTGGATTCTGAATGATTGCTTTGGAATGTTTCCTAGTGACTCGCCTGTTGGTGTAGAATTGGACCTTGGCTTGCAAAAAGCTCCTGGAAAGAAAGGAGGCCTGCTGTGGGCTAGCTTCAGGTTTTGTTTTCTCCCTCCATCTCTTTTTTTTTTTTTTGTGGTGGGGACCTTTGGTATTCCTAGAATGGTGGACTCCTGTGGGGCCTCAGCTGAGTCTCCCACACCTGGAAGCAATGGGTCTTCCAGCACTATAGCAGGAACTGAGCAGATCCCATTTGGAATGGGAAGAGACTCATTGTGCCCTCAGAGTTTGCAGCCCACAGGTTGCGCATTGCTGCTTGATTTCAGTCAGATTTCTCAGGCTGAACAAGGTCAGGTGGATGACTGCCCTTGGACAGGAGACATCCCAGAAAGGTGCTGAAGTAAATGAAAGTGGTATTCAGTAGGTTTCCTTTCTCCCTCTAACGCTGAAGCAATGCTCCAGCAAGGTGCTAGAGTAAGGATAGGCCCGTGGATAACCTGGATTTAAATTCTCAGGTCAGCCACAGACTTCCTGTATAATTTTGGGTAAGTCACTTAAACTTGTTTCCTTCTCATCGGTGTTGTGAAGCTAACGGCTGTCAACAACTGTGGGGAGCACAGACACTACAGTAAGGAGGGCCACATACATATCTAAGGGCACGTCTAGACTACGCGCCGTATCGACGCGTTAAAATCGATTGCTCGGGGGTCGATATATCGCGTCTGATCTAGACGGGATATGTCGATCCCTGAGCGCGCTTATATCGATTCCGGAACTCCACCAAAACCAACGGAGTTCAGGAATCGACATGGCGAGCTGTGGACATCGATCCCGTGCGGTGAAGATGGGTGAGTAAATCGATTTTAGATATTCGATTTCAGCTACGCTATTCTCGTAGCTGAAATTGCGTATCTAAAATCGATTTTCGCGCGTAGTGTAGACCTGGCCTTAGGCAGGCTGTGCTCTTGGACATGTTGCCTTTCAGATTAGATGTAAAACAGACACTAATTACTTGTGCTAATTACTTTCTGTAAGAGTGGAAGTGCATTCTGGCCACATGTTACTTAAGTAATAACCTGACTTTCCCTTCACATTTCTACTGCATATGCTCTTCTGCCCTTCCTATCCTAAACTTTTGTGTTGTGCTGTGATCTGTTAAAAGGCTTCCATACTCCACCCAGGGCTGGATGCACCGTCTATGTCCTTTACAGCCATCAGAAATGGGGAAGTAGTAGGCTTTAAGAGTGCCTATAAAGTGTTTTGATCCTTGGATAAAAAGCATTGTAGAGGAGGTCAATGAGTTGTTATACTAAGAAATTCACTTGTTAAGAAAATTTCTCTCTTTCACTGAACAAAGAATTCTTCATTTTACATAGTGAGATAAAACTTATGCAAGCCACAATGATTTACAAGACCCTTTGTGATGAAGACATGTCCTCTGTAAAATATACTATCTATAAAAGTGAGTTAATATCTGCATAAACACCTCATTTTTCCATAAACATGTAACGACTCCGATGAAAGCCTTATGGCATTAATGATGCATGAGCTCTATTTTTAGTTATAATTTAGTTAGATAAAATGCCATCTACATTCAGTATTAATAATGTTATTTTCTAGTGTCTTGATGCCAAGGGTACTGCAAGTAGATTTATAGCTCTCCTCCTCATACAGAAGCATCCCACCTTGGAGCGACGTGCTGCAGTGAGAGAACTTTGCTAGGATATGTCAAAAAAGTGTCCATGGTCCTCTTTCCCTTGGATTCCTTGCCACGGATTAAGGGCGAAGTACACCTCATGCACTTTAAATAAGAGGCCTAATCATGTTTTTGTTCCAGACACAGAAATCCCACTGATAACCATAAAACCCTGTATGCATACAGTATCCTTTATCCCAAAGTATTTCCTAGTGTTAGCAACTATGGGACAGATTTTCTGTTATGCTAATAGACTGACTGTGACTCTCTGGAGGTATAAAAGGGCCCTTAAAGGAGATGAATCTGGCCTCTAAAGAATAACCCTAACATAGCCGCCATGATGGCTCAACACTACCTGATCTTGCAGCTACCAGCAAACTGGATGTGGCCAAAGCATTGCTGTGCTCTAGTTATAATCTTCTGGTGGGATATCTTGAGACCACAACTAACCAAGGGCAAATAAAAGTAGCTCTGAGAGGGTGATCCCAGTATTGGGGATCTTCAAAGCTGCCTTTGATTTCCCTGTCGTGCTCCTATGCCAAGTGTAGATCCAGCAGAATGAAGAGTCAGGCCATCATAACAACACTTCACCCTGAAATACAGACTTTTGTGTCGGCTGCCACTCTGCACACCAGGAGACTCGACCTTAGCTGTGGAAGGATGTGATATTTTGCCATAAAGACTGGAACAAATACCTGCCCTATGAATTGTGTCATGGGACTGGTAGTGTCTTGATCCCCTACATGCAACCCTTAGTGCGGTACTAGAGTCTAGACACCACAGTGATTAAGAAGTTTATAAAATCAATCATTAGATGATCTACCCATAACTTCAGGCTTTAAGTTCTCTGAAAGTACATCTGTCCACCCCTCCGGCTGTCTGAAACTCATTGGAACCTGGCTGTGTACTGATAGCTGTCAACATCTGATGTTCAGCAGACTAAATGAAATTGATGTAATAATATTAATACATAGATTTTTATGCAGCATAGATCTCAAATCCTCTTACAAAGGAGAGAAGTACCACCATCCCCATCTTACAGATAGGGAAACTGAGGCACAGGGAGGTGGAGTGACCTTCTTGGCAACCTGTCTAAAGGCTGTCAAGAAAAATCTACAGTAAGAGCGAGATGTCTAACTGTAACAGAGACAAGTCCTTTTCTTCCCTAAAAACCATCCTATGTCTCTAGTTTAATATATTTCTTTTCTCCAGATAAGACTCCCAAGCAAACAAATATTTCTGAGAATGAAGTTCTGGGGTGGCAGATCTTTGCCAACATTTTGCCGTTCAATGATAAGGATTGATTGAAAAGGGGGCTCAACTAGAACAGCAATATATAAAATAAATTTCATTTAGCTTTATTTGGGGGTTGGTTATTTATAACATCTATTTCTCCAATGGATTATTCAATTTACTTGTTTACAGAGTGCAACAAAATCAATCCAAAGTTGCTTTTCCTTTGCAACACGTGACTGTCAAATCTTTGTGGAAAATTGCTTAAATTGCATAATCCATTGCTTGAAGTGAGAACCTAGCATTTTAATTAGAGTTTAATTATCTTACTAGATTTTTAAGCTCTCGGGTTTGCTTTTGTTTTTTCTTTTCTTCTCTCAGTGCTCTCTGCTGAAGTGCTTCCTCATTTAGAGCACAATCGGGTTCACAGTCTTCAACTGCACAGGCGCTCCCCTGGACTCTCAATAAAGTGAAGATTTCATTTCTTTTCTGTTGCATGAGCCTAGTTATACATATATCTGGGAAACTGACCAAGGAAGCTTAAAATACGCCCTGCAACAGGAGCATAATCCTGACAGGTGCTGAGCACCTGGAAGTCCAAGCAGGACCACTCAGAATCAGACCCTTTGATTCACAGGCATGAATGGGAGCAAAGCACATAACTTTTGTTTGTGCCTTTGAAAATCTGAGGCTTTTTTAAATGCAAACTACTAATGGCTAATAATCATTAGTTCCCATCACAATTATTTACATTCTATTTGGTCATGTTCCCAGACTTGGTAATTTGCTCCTATATGAGTAGGGAATCAGCAAAATAACACTGACTTTCCCAGTTTTATCAGGTAATTTGTTTGATATCGTTACACATGAAATGTTGACAGTTGTCCTGCTTTTGAAAAGCTAGTGCTCACTGGGCTATAGATTTAGCTGCCTAGACTCGTTTCTGCACCAGGAACCCTGCATACAAACCACAAACACTATAATGCCTGAGCAGAATCCTGAAGAGGCAGATGCCTCTGGTCTACTTTACAAAGAGTGGTCATCAGCACAGCCTTCCAAATACAAGCTCTTGTTGCTAGTGGGAGCTAGACTTATAACCGCTTCCCATTCTACTGACTTCCAGTCTACAGGTAGGATATCAGTTCTGTTCCAAAGGGTGATATCTCACCAGACACTGCACATCTTAGAAAAAGAAATGAGGCAAAAATGAGCTGGTCAGTAAAGCGAGAGGTTAACATTTGAAAAAACATCTGAGATAACTGCACATAATAATTAAGGGCCTAATCCTAAACCCAAACGAGGAAAGTTCCTGGGTTGTGGGAATCTTATCAGTGCTGTGGAAGGAATGCATCTCAGACTATAGGATGGCATCAGAGTTCTTCCATGGTCACTGTTGCAGTAGCCTCATGCCCAAAGAAGCCATGTGGTGATAGATCCACTGTAGCTGCATCACTATATCTGTTCCCTCACCACCCCAGCACCCTGGGCTGCTGTATTGCCCCTGTAAGGCTTTTCCAAGCAGCTGCAATTTAAATCAACTATCTGCTTTCCTGAAGCCGAGCCAGGTACTTATCCAGTGCACAGATGGCTCTAGGATTGGCCATAGCGGAAGAGGGTAAACTTGGCTGCTGCTCCAGTGAATGGGGAAAAGAAACACACATCATGACAAAGGAAATAGGAAGCAACGCTGGGAGTGGAAATCCATAGTATTTGAGTATGGCAGTACATGGGAAACATCAGACCTATTGTTGTCCCTTCAATCCAGGTGAGGCAGATAGCAATTCTCCATTTCAAGCTTCTGAAACTGTGACTTCTCAACAATGAAATCGATAGACTCCCATTATTGGGAAGGGATCCTTTAACTTCATTTTAAACCACCGTCAAACATGAGATATCACCTGACAATTAATTTCCCTTCATTTTGCCTTTTATTCTTTTCAGTGTCTTGTGATCAAGTCAATATGCTGATGAGCTCCAAAATCACTACAAACCTAGGATCTCAGCTATACAATACAAAATGCTTTCATAACAGCCCAGTAAAGACAACATGATAGGACAAACCACTTCTCTCTCATTCCAGATCTGGTGGCTTATTATTTGATTTTAAAGTGTTCTATTTTTTCCTCTGTAAATAGCCTGGGTCAAAGAAGCTGGCATTACTCAAACAGATAATTGCACTGGCTTTCCCTGACAAACTGGGGTTTGAGCTCTCTCACTGCTTAGTGAGTCAGAACATACTTTTTGACACTGAAAAGTGTTCAAACTCGGCTTGTTTTGGCCCTTTGTGGGAAGGGAACATCTCATTTATAACACTCCTGATGCCCTCAGAAAAAAAGGAATCATCAGCTGGAACTGGGAGCTATGGTAACTTCACAAAAGCCAGACTCCCACTAGGGTAAAGGTGAGATAAATGAGAACCACATGGCATATAATATTGTTTAAATGAGTATCTTAGGTACCTGTGTCCCCATTACCATAGGAGCTGAGTGCCTCACAATCTTTTTTTTTTTAATGTACTCGTCCTCATGACAGCTCTGTGAGGTAGGGAAGTACTATTACCCCTATTTTACAGATGAGAAATTGAGTCTGAGAGAGACTGAGAGACAAATCCTCAAAGGCATTTAACTTCCTAACTCAATGGGCATTATGCACCTTAAGTACCTTTTGAAGATCTAGGACTAAATGACGTGTGAAGTCCCACAGAAAGTCTGTTTTGGAATCCCACTTTTCCAAATTCTACCTTGCCCCCTGGACTACCCTTTCTATTATAGGAAACTGTGCCTAAGTAAAAGATCAGGTCAAATGTACGTCCCTGCACCACTGATGGGCCACTGCAGTTTTTGAGAGCATGACAATCAGAAGACAGGAACAGCTCTTCTTGCCCACAAGTCCAGGAGAAGGACTCCATCTCACCCCAGTTGTCAGAGAACCCAATCACTCAGTCTTCACCAAGGAGAGAACTGGACGCTAGTGCTCTTTCCAGCCCTAATGTATCTTGAGTAGGCTCATTCCTATTCTCTGAGCTTGTCTTCATATGTTGAATGCAGATTAAATATAAATAGCACAGCTGGTTGGAAAATGTTCCACAAAAAGGTTTTGTTCAGATGAGATTTTTTGAGGCACCTTCCATCTGAAGATCTGAGAGCACATTGCAAACATTAATGAGTGTACCTTATAGAGTTCTGCAGATTTATATGTGTATTAACTCCATTTTACAGACAAGGAAACTGAGGCAGACACTGGTTAAGTGACTTGCAAGACTGTGGCAGAGATGGCAACAGAATCCAGATCCCCACTCTTTGATCCATGCTTTATCAGAAGATAACGACCATATAGATAGGCTATACCTAGACATGAAATCAAAGATTATTTTTCCCTTATGTTCAAATTTCCAGCCAGAAACCTGGTTTGTATCATCTCTAGCAAAATTGGAACCTCTTGACAGAACAGGGCAATCTCAAATGGACAGCTGGCCATATTAGACACTGAGCATATATGATAGTGGAGAACAGCATTTAAAATTATCAAAAAACTGGTAAATGGAACCACTTTTCTTAGACTAATGAATTAATCAGTACATCGCTGAGTAACAAGATGAGAAAATGCTAAGCTATGTATTTCTGTCTCTGAAGATAAGTAGTGGAATGTTCCTCGCCATAGGATTTGTAGATTCTAAAATCACTTCTATTTAATTTTCCAGCTGCATGCTGCTGATTTTCATGACCCATACCTGAACCAATCAAGAGATCAAACTAACATGTCTTGCCTTTCTTGATTGCACCCTGTTGGATCCTACTGATGTAGTTTTGTCTGATGTCCTTTGGTCATCAGCTCATTATTTAGTAAGTTCCTGTAGCTGAAATTTAGGAAGATATATGCTGTATGTATATATCAATTTGCAACCGCCATGCTTCAGTTTTTATTGAGGCCATCAGTCCTTCTGCAGTTTTCCCTCCTTCAGTAGGAGGGCATATTTTCCATAATCTACAGAGATAGATGTACTTTATTAAATGAGGTAAGGAGTTAATTTTAGGGGGCTCTGGGAAGGGGATTGGGGTGCAGCAGGGGGCTGGGATGCAGGAGGGGTTTGGCAGACAGTATCTGTTCACCTGAATGAAGAACAAGTATGTGGGATCCATTTGTACTGTTTTCTGGAATCAAAATAAACCTTTTGTCATTGTAGGAAACCATTACATTAATAGCCCCTTGAAAAGCATATCAGTCCTCATAATTACTTCATTCTGCAAAATTCCATTGAACACTGAAGCATCAAAACTGTCTGCATTATAAATATGGAACAGTGCAGTGCAATTTAACAAGGCCTCAAATCAGTGGAAGTTTGCCATTTTTGTCCTTCATTTCATTTTAGCTTTTATTAATGTGTTGGTGGGGGGAAGAGTTGATTGCTGATTTATGTGCTTCATCTTTCATACTGTTACATTTCTGCTGTGCAGGGAGTCACTAAAGAATCTATTTACAGTAGCCCAGATAGAACCAGCTAATTTTCTTACAATCACGTCAAATTCTCTTCAAAATTGCTGCTAGTTGCTTTTTTTGTATCAGCGTCTCCAAAGTTTACATTTTGTTCTTTTAGCTATGACTAGAATGTTAACTGCCCAACAGTCTGGTGTCCATTAGGGTTTTTATTATTACTAATATGTCCTGATTTTGAGCTGTCTGCTTTGCTACAGTTAGTTTCAGAATGTGTCTTCAGAATGGAGATATAGACTTGAGTCATTCCCAAGCCGCTGTTAGCTGAGAGAGGCATTTTAAAGGAAGAAATATGAGCCTCCACTAAGGCTATGTCTACAATTGATATGCTACAGCACAGCTGTAGCTCTTGAGCATAGACCAGGGGTGGGCAAACCACGGCCCATGGGCTGGATATGATCCTCAGGACTTTGAATCTGGCCCGCAGGATTGCCACCCCTGTGGCGCCATGGGTCCCATGCCGCTCCCAGAAACAGCCAGCACCACGTCCCTGTGGCCCTTGGGGAAGGGGGAACAGAGGGCTCCGTGCGATGCCCTCACCTGCAGGCCCTGCTTCCCACAGCTCTCATTGGCTGGGAATGGGGAACTGTGGCCAGTGGGAGCTTCGGGAGAGGTACCCACAAGCAAGGGCAGCGCACGGAGCCCTCAGCTCCCCTCAACCCTAGGTGCCACAGGGACGTGGTGCTGGCTGCTTCCGGCAGCGGCGTGGGACCAGGCCAGGCCAGGCAGGCAGGGAGCCTGCCCTGACCCCAGTGTGCACCACTGCCACCCCAGAGACACTCCAGGTAAGCAGGGCTGGACTGGAGCCTGCACCTCAAATCCCTCCTGCACCCCTGCCCTGACCCCCCCTGCCACACCCCTCCTGCATCCCAGTCCCCTGCTGCACCTCAATTCCTTCCCAGAGCCCCCTGCCACACCCTGCACCTCTTCTGCACCCTAACCCCCTGCCGAGCCCCCTCCCCCATGCTGCACTCCTCCCTGCTCCCCTGCCCTGAGCTCCCCTCACTCTGCACCCCCAACTTCTTCCCCGAACCCCCTAATACACTCTGTACCCCTCCTCTGCCCCAACCCCTTGACCTAAGCCCCTTCCTGCACACTTCACCCCATCCCATACCCCGTACTCCATCCCGCACCCCAACCCCCGACCCAGCCCTATATTCATGGCCCTGCATGCAATTTCTCCACCCAGTTGTGGCCCTCGGGCCAAAAAGTTTGTCCACCCTGGTGTAGACACTACCAGTGTAGACACTTCAGTGTAGACAGAAGGGCTTCTCCCATCAGCGTAGGTATTCCAATTCCCTGAGAGACAGTGCTAAGTGCTTAAAAATCTAGTTCAGTGTCTTTTTTTACATAAGCTTATAGTAGAGTTTCAGTCTGATCTTCACTAGAAATTTATATCTGTATAACTACATTTCTCAGGGATTCTACCTGTGGCATTCTGTTATTTCCTTTGTTCTCAGGGATGTCTCAGTGGAGACAGTAGTAGGTCGACAGAAGAATTGTTCTGCCTATTGGAGACAGATTTTCGAAGAACTAGCTGCATAGCTCCCAGACTTTCTTATGGTCCATCTCTCTCAGGTACTTGTATGGCCCTCATTAGCACAGTATCTGAGAACCTCTCAGTCTTAAATGTAAAAAGAACAGGAGTACTTGTGGCAGCTTAGAGACTAACAAATTTATTTGGGCATAAGCTTTCGTGGTCTACAGCCCACTTCATCAGATGCATAGAATGGAACATGTAGTAAGAAGATATGTATGTATATACATACAGAGAACATGAAAAAGTGGAATTTGCCATACCATCTGTTAGAGGCTAATTAATTAAGATAAGCTATTAGCAGCAGGAGGAAAAAAACTTGTAGTGATAATCAAGATGGCCCATTTCAGACAGTTGACAAAAAGGTGTGCCAATACTTAACATGGGGAAATAAATTCAATTTGTGTAATGATCCAGCCACTTCCATTCTCTATTCAAGCTCAAATTAATGGTACCTAGTTTGCATATTAATTCAATCTCAGCAGTTTCTTGTTGGAGTCTGTTTCTGAAGCTTTTCTGTTGCAAAATTACCACCTTTAAGTCTGTTACTGAGTGACCAGAGAGGTTGAAGTGTTCTCCTACTGGTTTTTGAAAGTTATGATTCCTGATGTCAGATTTGTGTCCATTTATTCTTTTGCATAGAGACTCTGGTTTGGCCAATGTACATGGCAGAGGGTCATTGCTGGCACATGATGGCATACATCACATTAGTAGATGTGCAGGTGAATGAGTCCCTGATGGCGTGGCTAATGTGATTAGGTCCTATGACGGTGTTACTTGAATAGATATGTGGACAGAGTTGGCATCAGGCTTTGTTGCAAGGATAGGTTCCTGGGTTTGTGTTTTTGTTGTGTGGTGTGTGGTTGCTGGTGAGTATTTGCTTCGGGTTGGGGGGCTGTCTGTAAGCAATGACTGGCCTGTCTCCCAAGATCTGTGAGAGTGAGGGATCATCTTTCAGGATACGTTGTAGATCTTTGATGATGCGCTGGAGAGGTTTTAGTTGGGGGCTGTGGGTGATGGCTAGTGGCATTCTGTTACTTTCTTTGTTGGGCCTGTCCTGTAGTAGGTGACTTCTGGATACTCTTCTGGCTCTGTCAATCTATTTTTTCACTTCAGCAGGTGGGTATTGTAGTTATCCTCACAAAACCCATGTGAGGTAGGGAAATGAAAGATTATCACTTTTGAAAATGGGACTTAGGCTCCTAAGTAGCTTCAGCGTGGGTGTCCGAGTCCCTGTTTTAGCCTCCTAAATCCCAGTACTGAGATGTACAAAACTCCTACTGAACCAGGTAAGTGCATAAACAGACTCAGTACCTAGGTTTTTCGGAGTAAAAACTTCCTAGAACAGTGTTCTTCACTACAAGGCCTGCAAGCCAGTGGCAGCTCCCATGGACCCCAAACTCAGCTCCCTATCAATCCCACTCCCACGGCAGTGGGGCTACAGCTAAGGCAGCTCCCTGCCTGCCCGGCCCCATCTACTTGGAAGTGGCAGCACACACCCACGGCCCAAGGGGGCAAATGGGCAATAGAGTCCTCCGCAAACTGCTCCTTCTGCAAACACCACCCTGCAGTTACCATGGCTGGCGAATAGAAACTGTGCCAATGGATTTCTGGAGCGGCCTGTAGAGAGGGCTGCAAGGGCAACGTTGCCCCTTCCAGAAGCGTGGGCCCTGGGACATCCCAAGTGTGCCATCCCCTCAGTGGGCACGTTCTGATAGCTCTCCACCAACCAACTTGCAGCCATCTGGAGCCAACCCCCACAACCTCCTGCTCTGCACTCCAACCCCTGTCCCAGGCCGAGCTCCCTCCACAGCCAGCCCCCCATGCCCTTCCTCGCCAAAGCAAATAACTACCATAATGGTAATACATACCATATCTAACTAGCAGAGAACCTCAAGTGTCAACCATCAGTGCGGTTTATGTGGCTCCACATTCATTGGTTTCATTGGCTCAAGTGGTTTCGCCACTCTCAAAAAATAGGAGAGAGCACCTGTTCCTACGAAGATTAATCATCTGCGCCTCTGGCTCCCAATCTACTGCTTCCATTAGGTGCGTTGGGGCAAGGCCAGTGGCTACTAGTAAAGTAGCTAAGAAACAGGTATGTTAGTCCCAGGCTAACAATCCCTGGTACTCCTGTAACCAAATGGGCAGTTGCTCCAGGTTAATCAAAGGCACCGGAGCCAATTAAGATCTTCTAGAAGGCAGTAGAGATAGCTACTTTAATTAGAACACCTGGCAGTCCCATCAAGCAGGCTAATCTAGGCACCTGGCTTTGAAAAGGACTCACCCAACAGGCCAGGCAGAGGAGGACCAGAAGAGAAGGAGCGGCTGTGAGAGGATGTAGCCAACTGAAAGGCCAAGGCTGAGAGTGAGAGATATACATGCTTGGAGGATTGAGGAGGACGAAGCGAGTTATCAACACCAGAAGCTTTGAGTGGAGTTCTTGTGGTGATGCATAAGAGTGAACGTGTGAGTCACGCTGGAAGTAGCGCCAGGGAGTTGTAAAGCTGTCTCCGTTCAACTGTTACAGGAAGGCACTAATACAGCTTGATCCACAGGGCCCTGGCTGGAACCCGGAGTAGAGGGCGGGCCTGGGTTCCCCCCAAACCTCCCAACTCCTGATCAGACACAGGAGGAGCTGACTCAGACTGTGGGTTCCCCAAGAAGGGAAGATCACTGAGGTGAACAAATCCGCCAATAAGTGCAGGACCCACCAAGGTGGAGGAGGAACTTTGTCACAGTGCCTATCTCTGGCCTACACACCAGAAAGATTCACAAACCAAGGGAAGACAGGCATTCAGTCATCTGATTCACAGAAAAAGGGTGGTCCAATTCAGTAGTCGCCCTCTGAGCACCTCTACCAGATTGGGCCTCTCAGGTGAATGGCTTATCATAGCCTGCTATTCACTCAAAGCTCCTTTAGCTGTAATTATAGAGTCCTGTATGTAAAGTCCCAGATTCTACTCCTCTGACTACCATGTCTATACATATGCAGCCACAGTCTGTTCTGGGTGGTTTAAATCCATGAAAAGAAGAACACTGTGAAGATATGGCACTAGCTCATCTTTGGCTGCAAGCCATCACTTTGTAGCAAAGTAATCCAGGAGAATCTTCCCTGTGGGTGGTGTAAGCGGCATGTCATAGTTTGTGTGTGTGTGTGTGTGTGTGTGTTAAAGAGAGAAATTGATCTGTCATAACAGATCAGTTTCACCAGATGCATCTTTTATAAGAAACTACGCACAAATTCATGATATGAAACACATTCGATTCATAAATATGTTCAAAGACATGCTGATGGCTGGTACAGTATAGACCTACTCCTACTCTCTTTACTTGAACAAAACTTCCATTGATCTTGGAACTCATGGGAGTTTTGACTGAATGATATAGCTTTAGAATGGACCCTCCCCTGATTCCTTCCATTCTTTTTGGCCTATGCATAATGGGATATGCATGTTATTGCAATGAAGACTTATTAAATAGCATTGCAAGTGGCTGAAGTGGTTGCTGTTTGTGAACATGCTTGGACACCTTTATGTTTGTGCAAAACCTAGTCCTGTATACAGCTCTGTGGCAAGATGACTGTCCCTTACATGACCAGAAGTCAGGCATCTGCCTCAGTTTCCCCAGACTGGTCAACTGTCATGACCATTCTTCTCTTTTCTGACTCTTCTTAGCAACTACACCCTTCCCCACTTCCTTCTGTTGGCTTTCCATTCACCTCATGCCTCTAGCAGCTCCACATTCCTACTGGGTACAAGCTACTCTACTTATATAGAGGCTTTCATTATCACTTGATACCAGTTCCCCTAAGCAAACCCATTCCCTGGGAGGCATATAAGTAGGCACAGGTGGGGCTGAGCCCAGTTCCCTTAAAGGGTCGGACCACGCACTGACAAACTCTGTGATGTGATATATTATCTATAGATAAAATGCAGTAAACCATAATGGTCGTCATGGATGGAAAAGATTGTTCAGAGTTCCTTCAGCAGCAAAAATAAAACCTCAGCCTAACATCTGGCAAACTAGATGAACAATGAATGAATTCCCTGCTGGAAAAAATACTGTAACAAATTGCTTTTGTGAGATCCAGCAAACTACATATGTATGATGAGATATGGCAACCCATTCTAGATCTATGCACTGAACAGAAATGATGTTGGACATTCCAACTGCACCGCCAGCAATGAATCCAGGCCAGAGAAGTGCCAGTCCAAAGATTTATAGTACATATCGCTCCATTTTTCCATTCTTCCTCATTTCTCCTTTTAAATTATCTCCCTCCCCGTTTTCACTCTTGCTATTCTTGCTTTCTTCTGCCATTCAAATATTTCATTCGTATCTTTAAAAGAGATACACAGAACCCATAGTCTGACACTGGGGATACATCTGTATTACAAGCTAGAGGTGTGATTTCCCCTGCTCGTGTATGGATACTCACCCTAGCTCTCATCAAGGTAGCGTGAGTATCAATAGCACTGTAGCCATGGGTAGTAGCAGCAGAGGCATAGCTGAGTTGGGACAAATACATAGCCATCAACTTCAGGCAGGTTTGTACTTTATGACAGCTAGTGCAAGTATGTACACATAAGCAGGGGAATAGCACTCATAGCTCCTAGTACAGAAGTGGCCTTAGAAATTGGTTCCTCCCTCTAGCTCTGATCCAACAAAGAACTTAAGCATGAGATCTGTGGGAATAACCGCTATATATACATAGTGTAGTGACTGGATAGCTTAGTGGTTAAGAGCGCTGCCCTTTGATACGAGAGACCGGGGTTCAAATCCCGGTTGGTACCCAACTTTCCAGTAGGGGTCCTTGGGTAAAAGACCCCCTAATACTTCACCTGCCTACCTCAAATATGAGAGTGACACGAACTAGGAGAGTCATGCCTGAGTCATTGCCAGCATCGGACGTTGTTCGCCTGTACTTTACAAGGGTCCGCGCTCAGATGTGGTGTCGTAGGAACCCAGGACTACTCTGACGATACGTGGGCAACTTGGAACACATTGTTCCTGATGGATAGAGACAAGGAGAAGCCTGTAATTGACTGGTAAATGCTACCTACAACAGTAGACCTTAATGCACCAGGGGGATTATGAAACGTCTATGCAGGCGGCGCATTAGATGATTGGACCAAAATGAGCCATACATCCAATTACTGAGAAACAGCTAGCTTACCCAGCACTTCAACATAGTGGAAAGAGGAAGCTTGCTCTCACAGGTTGGAGCTATAGAGACCCAACTCCACGATACATCCCGGACAGAAGAACCGTTCAAGAACATGGATGTGCAGACACCCGAGCTGAAACTAACACTGCCTCACCCTCTCCATTGCAGACACGCAGCAGCTGATATGAAGCATTAAGATCATGGGAGATAACTAGCCCTACAGGCAAATCCCTCAACAATGTACCAAGGCTCAGTGGAAAAGTACATACGATAGTATGTAGAAATGCCAATAGAGCCCTTATCGACAATCCCTACTACCACCATGATAACTCATATCAATGAACTGGTACCATCTGTAAATCCTGGAGATGCGGCTACACATACAAAGAAGAACAACAGTATGTACCCACCCGGAAAATGAGGTTGGAGGATAAGATCCATAGTACTCGTGGAAGTTTAGTCAGCGTGTGGAACTACCAGAAGGGTTGTAGGAGATTAAGGATAAGACCAGGCTACTTGAAAAAATACAAGGGCCTGATCTGCTCTGAGCCCTAGACGCCTAACCAAAGCTCACGCACGCTACCATGCTAAGGAGAGTACTTTTTTGGCCACCGCTTCTCTAGTGTAAATCCCTGTTCCCAAGACATCATCCAAGGCTGTACTCCCAATCTGCAATTAGCAACACCACAATACAGCAAGCCATCCAGCAGGCAGAAACTGAACAGTACTGGAGGAACATAATGGGGAGAAAGAGAAGACGTCCATCACCCCACCGCCTCGCAGTCGCGAACAGATCTGGCCCTCTCGCAGGACCTGAGACGCTGGCATGTGCACAGCAATCTCTGCCAGACAGGAGAACCAGCGAACCATCGACGATCCATCAGGATAGGTATATCGAATGAAGGGGAGAGAACAAGTCAGAGCAGCGGGAAGCAGGAGGAATGGATGTCATAAAAGCAGCAAAGGTAAAGAACAGGCGGGTTCATAAAAGGCGTAGAGGTACTCCAAAATGAAACAACTGGGCGATCGCCTACGCGCGCTAAGACATGCAAGAGGGGTCGTGGACACAAGGCCAGCCACCTGCGTGCATGGCCAGACGTGGATCCACACTTACTGGCCCTATAGAGGATAATAACCCAGGCCGTTGTGCTAGTCCAATCTACTGGAGTTCACTCACCGGACCCAAAGAGAAACGGTCACTGGTCATGGAACGGGGCCTCACAGCGAGCCAAATGGGCCAGACTACCGGTTACCATCAAGACACATCCCTTCCCGAGCACCTCCGCCCCTGCCGCCGGCGCTGTTCCTCCAGCCCTCGGGCCGCGACGCCTTACCCGCTTTGGAAGCTGAGGCTATAGACTCCAGCTTTCGCGCGCTGACACATAAGTGGCTCTAATCCATTTCCCTAGCCAAGGCTCCCTTAGGGCCTTACCTGGCTTGGAATCATTGACCAGCCTGTATATATTTAGTTTGCCAGTGTCCTCCTCATAGCGAACAAAGCATTTCCCTTATTTCCGCATCACATTGGTATAGAGGTATTAACGAGTTGTGCGGACCCGCAGAGCATGCGGTACATGGCGGCACTTCCCTTGGGTCCATGATCAGGTGCAGCAAATAGGGCATAGCCTTATCCACCCAACGACCTGCAGCCAAATTGAGGTTTTCTGCCTCCAAAGACCTTCTGTATTGAAATCACTCGGACACCCGAAAGAAGGCGCATACATCCTCCCTTCCTAGGAGTGGATCACTACGCGTGCCTCTTCATATTAATGTGCAACACATGTACAACATCTAATGGTTAAAGACCAACACAGTTTCCGAGCTCCACCGCGTTGTCGAACACTCGCTCATAAAATCCTCAGCAGGTATACCCTTCTCTCCACCTCTCCAGGTCTTTGCATTCTTGTTCCCAGCTCCTCACACACGCTCTATTTCTATCGGTTCTGGACCTCGGGTAACCGCTTCTGCTGCGCCTGCTGAACTTGGCAGCAAAGGCTAGAGCTCCGGGTCTTTATTTCCAAAGCCAAGCATCAGTCAATTGATCCCATGAACATTAGCACATGCCTTGACCATGGCAGAAACGTGCAGTCAGGGTTAGTCCAAGGCAAGTGACCGGTGCCCTTGCCTCGTAACGACCTCCGATGTGTGTGAATGAGACAGGAAATTGGAGTCTAGATCCCACCACCCCTACTCAACCCCTAACCGGCCTCCTCACCCAAGATGGTGCTGATCCTCTCCCATCTCTCCAATCGTCCCTACTCTGATGCTGTAGCTGCCACAGAGGCAGGTTACTCTAGGAGAAATGTCACACCCATCAATGAGGGTGTGTGCATTTCGTCTCCGCTAGAGCTCCACCACAATGGAAATTATTAAGGAACACTACCAACGAAGAAACTAAGTTATTAAGAGAAGATGGATAGGCGCCTCTCCGAAATGCTGCTGGAGACTACCAAGAGGAGCATAAAGACGACACTATGTAAGAAGCCGCAAGTATAGTCCACCTTGATTTGTGTCGAAACCAAGACAAATCGGACGCATAATCCAGACAATCGCCATTGTAGGCCTATTTTAATCAAAGCCATAGAATGAAACCAAAATAGACTAAATAAAGCAAGTCCGGATTCTCAGACCCTTTTGTCCCTTCTCCCAACATCATGACCGGATAAATCTGAATAGATAAAATAACTAAATGTCCAATACCGCAGGTGATCTTGAATATCTGTTCTCGTCATCCCTCTGTCCCTAACTCCAAAGCAGGGTTGCAGAAGAAGTCTACAGAAATGATCCACCGCGAATGAGGAACTATGACAAGGGCTACGAAGAGCGAATCTCTCCACACAGACAAAAGTTGCTTGTCATAATAACAACAATAACAGGTAGACCTAAGTTGAGCATTAGAAAAGTACTCTGTAATTACACTATACGAATATGAACAGGCGCAGTTAAGCAAACCACTCGAGGAAGTGGGCAACTAGCATAGTGCTTACTGGGTAAAGATCCATCAAGTAGGGCGCGTGTATCAGATCTCTCACAATATTGACTCGCCATGCTACAGTATAGTGCCAAAGGATCTATCGTGGCAGTATCCGCTTGTTATGATCTTATGGAGTAAGGTAAGCCCGCCAGATAGTCGGTTAGAAAGCCTAGCAATTCTTGCAGGCATGCATTCTTGGATGCTGCAGGACTTGGCAGCCAATCAGTGGGTCACTCTCGTTGATAGGGGCGGAGTGCATAGGGGTTCCTGTCTATGTAGCAGATCTGCCGCAAGGAGTTCCAACCAATATAATCTACTACACGCGCGCCTAAGTTGACCTCTGGACCAATACGCCAACTTCATAAAACAAGCTCGGCGAGTCACCCAGCCCATAATTGAAATAACCCGGGCGGTGCTATATTGTACACCCTCCCCATCCTCCAGAATCGCGAAGGTAAGCTACTTTAATGCGTGGCCTGCAGCAGACCTCTCACGCTCGCTACTCAATATGTATCGCTCATGAGTCCATCTCAGCTATAGTGAGGCGAACTGCCACCATAAAATTTGGATTCTCTCAACACTGTAGAACCTGCAGGCGACACAAACCCCGCCGTTAGGGAGTTATAGGACATTAGCCACTACGGACCACCTTTGATGCATCGTGCCATTCAATAGTCTGCCACTCTCATAGGACACTGACCCGCCTGCCTGCAGTGGACAAAACAGGCACTTTTGGTATGGAGATCGCTTCATAGAATAGCTGTAGCAGAGTTGGCATTATATGCACGGTCCAACGCTTGTGTCCAGGATGCCAGATGCCATTTTTTTCCTATGTCTGCACGACTATCTTTTTTGCTTCTTCAGGGACTTCTCCGACGTCGCCGTATTACCAAACTAGGAGCGCGCTCGACCGGTTAGTAAGCATTGTATGAGGTGGCAAATCACCCCATCCAGTTTATTTCTATGCCCCCCCATCTCCTCTTTCCAGAGGCTTCCACTCTCAGCAGAAGGAGCGTCCCTCATCCAGCAAAGTGTTTCAGTTGTCTCCTTCGGTGGGAGTCATAGTAGCGCGATTGGTCCTCATTGTCTCAGAGGAAGGAGTTCTTATTCCTGCTCATATCTTCTTTGTGTTACTTGGATTTGCAGAGACATGGAAAACCGATGGTCAGCTCCCTGTGCTGTCTAGGTTTGTGCCGTTCCCAGCCATTGGTAAGTGGAAGAAGGATTCAGACACCTGCAATTGCAGTGTTCAGTACTTGTCAGGGCCAGAGGATCCATGAGAGGTTATTTTGTGGCTATGGAGAGTCATGCAATGAAACCTCCTTGGGTGCACCCCGATAAGGCTAACATAGAGGTCATCTCACAATAGGTAGGAATCTGTGCTCACTGTTATTTAGAGGAAGTGAGTTCACCTAGGGATTTGTTGTGGCGTTGCGCACTATGGCCAGA
>NC_133782.1:13943438-13956981 GCF_003597395.2 Chelonoidis abingdonii | reverse complement strand
GCCCAAGATAGCCATTATGGTCTTCCACGGGGGCTTTACCTCCTCCCATTGCTACTACATCGAGTAGAATAAACTCCATTCTCTGAGGGATGCCTGATGAAGAAGTAATGAAGGGATGGGAGTGAAGGCCAAAGTCGTATGGTCCCAGTGACTGCGGTGCAGCATCGGGGGCGCTGTGACCGTGCGTTAGTTGCCGAGATCAAGGTTAAGCTGGGTGAGTGGCTCCAACAGATCCCAGGAACAACATCAGAGCTCTCTGTCCAGAAGAGTGCAGTGCTAGGAACAGCTAAGATACTGCGCAGAACCCTCATACTCCCAGGCCTCTGGTAGAGGACCCGAGGTTGAGGAAGACACACACCACCCATAGGGGTGAGAGGGGAATTTTTTTTATATATATATAAAATTGTGTGTCTGAGTGTTTTGTTTGTTGGCTGAACTGAAAAATGGGGGAGGGAGGAATCCATTTTAGTCAAACAAAATCTTTTGTTTCATTTTTGAGGTTTGAATCTACTATTTTAAAAAAAAATTTAAAGTAAAACTGGAAATGAAAAGCCATTTCCAATCAAAACATTTCATTTAAAAATGTCACTATGAATTTTTGTTTGTTTTTTGTTTTGATTGAAACAATTTGGCAAATTAAATACAAGTTTGCAAAATGTTCATTCACCTGCATGTGTGTTTTTTGTTTGTTAAAAAGATTGTCTAATTTTTTTTGCCCAGTCTATAAGCAAGTGCATATCTTTGAACATGTGTAGCCCTACTTTTTCTACCAAATCAGAGCCTCTGTCATTCAATACTGTAGTGATAGGTGTGGTACTGATGGATAAACCAATAGATCTGGAGAACTGCAATGATTTCAGTTTTGCACAACTCTTTTCAGTGGGACAAATTTTGTTCTTAATTTTGAACTCAATCTGAGTGCACTGGGTATAAATCAGGTCAGATTTTTTTATATGACTACATTAGATGTAACCAAACCTCCAGATCTGGAGCCTCCTTAATTTTACAGGGTTTTAGCTTCAGATGTATATTAAACAGTGGGCTCTTATCTCTATAATAGTTCACATCCAAACCCAAGAGTTAAACTTCCCCAAGAGTGGGAATGAAATGGCTTTGAAGTACGGATCTTGTAGTATATGGACTGTATGTCAGATGAACTACAATTTCATTTGAAAACAAACCACAATGTATCTCTCATTGAATATCTAGATTCTGCCTGTATACATGTGATATTTAATCTTGTTCTGGTTATTCCTTGGCTAGGAAAAAATTCTCCTTTGGAAGAAACCTAAGCAATACTAAATATAATCTTTCACAATTTACACACAGCGCGGAATGATTTATAATATATTTCCTTTCTGACTTTCACCAACCTGCAGCATATGTTAATCTTCAGATTCCTCTGATAGGATCTGATTTGTGACATCATGTTTTGAAAGGCTGAAATTTAATGGGTATGTTCTAATCCCATCTTCCCCAACATGCATGTATTATGCAGAGGATATAATTATTCAAAATGTAGTACAGCATCCTGGTTAGCATCGCTGCCAGAGACTTCTCCAGTGCTCTGGCTCAGTTGCGACTCTGCTGAAGTACATGATAAATAAACATCCTCTGCATAAAACACCCTCAAAATCATTCAAAAGTTCCCTGTAACAATGTAACGTATTGCGGTGCAAATCACAGTGACTGGGTTTTCAAGTTTCTGGAAATGTTTCAGTGGCTTTCAATGCTCATTTTAAGGTAGCATCACTAAGTCTCTGATATAAGAGCAGTGAATTCCCTGTATTTTACTGATATCTGGCATAGAGGGACACAGCAACATACTGATAACGTAGAGAACCCAAAGAAATATCCATTCCCCTCCGCATCCCCCCAGTATAGATTGGAGATAGAATTCATTCCATCAGAGAAGTACCCCGAGGAAATTCTGAGCTGTCAGCCTATGCAGTTTTGTACATAAAACATCTCTGGATGCATTAGTAGTGGTGCCATTTTTGGTGAGAGTCTTTAATCACCGCCATCTGATTTGGAGGCGAGAGTGATATACAGTGTTTTCTTTCCTGCAAGTACTATGCAGACATCTGTTTTACATCTTGGTTGCCATTTGAATAAGTAGAATCAGTGCTGAACAAATCCCCTGGGTTTGTTTTGTGTGGGCTTCACAAGCCAGAACTCACAGGTTTGTTTGCACGGACTGAACAGAAATCAACCCCACTGCCTTGCCTGGAGGTCTGGCTTTTACAGAACCAGCACCTCCAAGGAAAACCCTCCATGAGCAAGAGCTTCGCATGCTTCTGAGCTGCCACCCCCTCTCACAGCCCCAGAGGTGGGGAAACGACACTACCATTGCTGTGTTTCGAAAGTAGGGCCAGTGGCTGGATTGTATCCCCTTCACTCTCACACAACTCCCTGATGAAGGACCAGGTAGCAACATCCCCACTGGCCTCGTCTGTTAGGGCCATCAAGGCCCATTGAAGTCAGTGGGACTTTTGCCCTGGAGTTCAATGGGAGTAAGATCAGTCCCCAACCTCTGCCTCCCAGAGCCCCTCTGACAGTGGCTGTCGCATCCAAAGACAGATACCACCTCACAGAGCATTGGAGCTAGGATCTGATCTACACATGAAGCTGCAGCAGTTTAGCTAAAGATGTGATGTGGCACTGAGTCAAGTAAGTGGTGCAACTAGTGGACACTCTTTCACTAGTTTAACGCCAGCAGGACAGCTAGCCAGGGGTGCCTGTGCACATCCCACATATGTTGACAGGGCCACAAAGTTGAACTAAGTTAGTTAGTTAAACCACTACAACTTCTGTGTGTGGACTAGCCCTAAGAAATGGCTAGGATTGACTAGCAATTACTTGCTAGCTTGGCAGGAAGATCACAAGTTGTCTTCCATAATACACGATACGGATATGCACGCCTAAGACTATGTACAGGACACCAGGTGCTCTGGATGTGGCAGTGGCAATAGGGCTGTCCACCAAATGAGGCTGGAAAGGAAAGACTCCTCTGGCCTACCCCCTCTGTTTACTCTGGCTTTGCAAAAGGGCAGATTAAGCCTTTGGTACCATATGCGGTAATGTGATTGATAATCAACAGGTGACCACATGAGGGAATGATTTAGATGGTCTATTTAGCTCTTGTGATGTAAACCCAGCGTGAATGATAATGAATGGATCTACAACAGCTTTCATATTGCTACAGCCACATCAGGGTAATTAAAATCATTTGGTGTGTGTTTGTTTCATAAAGTTCATGAAACACTGAAGAGGAAATGCCAACCAAGATGCACAGTGCCTCAGGAAGCTCATATAGCTTCACTCCAGGAGATTCAGGGCCAAATTCTTCTGCATTGTAAATTCATTTGCCTCAGTGGCGTCACACAGAGGATGAATTAGGCCCATTATCTACCAGCCATGTAGCAACTCAGTGGGGAATTGATTTAAAGTATTTTCTATGAATTACAGCTTTTTCTCATTAGTCATCTTTAAAAAAAAAATCAGTAGATGTTTCATAAGAAATCCAAATTAATGGGAGAAAATTGTCACTATAGTCAATAGGCTTATTCAACAACTCACATCTGTATATCTGGTGTCTATGTTTAGTATTTCCATGCTGACTGTTGGCAGTGGCCTCCTGGCCTGTCTGAGCTGTGATATGCAATGTGGCGACCTTAATGCACATTTTTTCCCCTGTTCGTTCATTCTCTCTCTCTCTCTGAGTTTTCATTCACATTTTCTTCAGTCATTTATTGGCTGCCTCTTTTTTCTTATATCCAACTAAAAATTTTTTGACTCTCTGAAAGCCCTTTGCATCAGGAACCTATTTTGGAAATCTAGGCAAGCACAGTTGCTTCTGAACAATTCACCCTGCAGTAGGGCTTTGAAGTCTGGGATGAGTATCTTTCCCCTCTCCATGTTTGGTGGCAATCAGTACATTCTTGATTATACTCCCCATGGTATTTTGTGTACCTGGCAGGGCTCAGGGAACAAGCTTCTGATCAGAGAAGTCAGTTCCAGTTTATAATTGTCGGGTTGGTCAGCTGGTTTACAATTTATCAGGAAAATCACCCCTCGTCCTGCTATTATTGTCTCCTTTGAGGTATTGTCTTCCTCAGCCAGGCAGACTTCAAACACTCTTTGGTTACACCTGGAGTCTAGGAGACCTTGAGCTCTCTTCTCTTGCACCAGACAGGTACTGTCAACTTGTGTGGGGGGAGGGGCTTTCCTATGAGCATGCTTCTCCACTGTCCAGCTTTGGGCATAGTCACAGTCCATGACAGCATTCTTTCTTTGGGTCCTTGGTGCTCACAGCAGTAGCAGGTCACCAGGCTGGTCTCAGAGGCATTTTCCTTATTAGAATGTGGATTAGTTCATGGGATGACACTAGAATCTTGATCCGAGGACTCTGCTTTAGTCAATTGAGGTGTGGGATGGATACTTGAGTGGGACCTTTCCTGGCCCTGCTCGCATAGGTACTGACTCGGTGCTCAGAGGAAAAAAACGTAGTAGATGTTTAGTACCCACCAGCAATAGAGCTGCAGCTCCAGCCAGGGATTAGTAGTTCCTGGGCAGCCCCGCCCCCACCAATCAGCGGGTAGATGGCTGCGTTAATGGTCTATGATGAGCTGTTCAACTTTTGTAACCCCTGGGCTTGCTGCAGCAGATGCTGACCCAGCCCTTGCTTCAGCCCTCTGTAGGTGGTGGGGATCCTCCTCCCGCAGAGAGTTGCTCCAGCCAGGGTTAGAGGCAGGCGAGTGGGGGAGCACAACAGAAGACCAGCCTGATCAGCAGGGGTGAGACCCTACTCACCTGGATCTCCCTGTCTCCTCCCTAGATCTCCTGGGCAAGTTCCAGCTCCCAGCTGGCTTCAACAGCAGGCAGCCAGGGCCGGCTCCAGCGGTACTTCTCAAGGGGTGGCATTCCGACCCTTTGGGGCAACACCTTTGCTTTGGCAGTGGCACTCCAGCCCTTTTTCTTTTTGTTTGCTTGGGGAAGCAAAAAACCAAGAGCCGGCGCTGCAGGCACCACTAGGTGTGTCCTGTTTCAGGCAGAGGGAATCTGGCTGGGGGCAGGCCACTGCAGTGTCTGGAGAAGAGGAGGGGAGTCCACGATGGTGCAGCTGGGGGGATGAGTGGGCATGCAGAGTTGCTGCCACTGCCTTCTCCCATTTCTGCCATTGCTGAGTTGCTCTGCTCTGCCTATGTGTCTGTCCTCAGGGATGCCATGTCAGGGAAGAAGCGGGGGGCGGGGGGGAGGGTGGACTGTCCTGGCCCTCCAGGATAGTAAAAATCTGGGAGAATATTTGTCTCTCACATCCCTACCTTGCACCCAAAATAGTCATTTGGCACTGAAGTTAAATAGGTGTTCACAAAATCAGACAAAAGAGTTTTTCAAAGTATGTTTTAAAATCCCTACCCCTCTCCATTGCTCAATTTTCTGTCCATTGACTCTTGTGATAGCATTTAACTAGTTCTCCTGTTATCATAGGCTTTGTCTAGATCTGGACTAGCATGTGTCCTCCTGTTGTAATTGATTGTCAATTGCTTGTTAAATGACTGTAAATACTAATCTAGATGCAAACGTTTGCAAAGTATCAGGGCATGGTGGCTCAGCCTCAGGCAAACCACAAAACGTTTGTGCCAAGCGTTTGTGGAGAGCCGCAGTTATCAACACAATTAGCATTTATGACCAATTAGCTCAAATTATAACAGGACCACCAACTCTAGTCTAGACACAGCTAAAGCATGACTCCCCCAGGCTAGACAGGACCTGGATTTTTAGTATAAAAGGAGGCAACATAAACATATCTTCCCTCCCCAAAACAAACATACAAACAAAAAAACACCTAGGCCCTCAAATCTTCACGCCTTCTCTACACATCAGAAGAAAACCAAACAAAGGCACAGTCTCAGTTATTGCCCCTTTACAGATCACCTCTAAAAATAAAATTATCCTTTACATTCCTAATTCCCCCAAATCAGAGTAACTGCTTACTTTGTGGGGCTGAAAGACGGGATCTGGGTGTAAAAATTTGTCCCTTTCCACCATTGCATGTACATACAGAACAGAGTAGTACTGGGAGCACAACACAATAGGCTAGGGTAAGAGAGAGCTCATTACGGGAAAGAGGCCCTCAAAAAATTCTTGTTTGGAAAATAGCCATAGCGTTGGTTTAGTAGTCAAGATTTTTTAGGTCATTTAAATGATACAGCCCCACTAAAATAATCTTGTAACATCCAAATTTTACATTTCTTATAACTTATTTTTTACACATACTTGGGCTCAAACTATGGTTCTGATCCTGATATTACTCTCTGGGAATAAATCGTGGATAATTCCACCACCCGCTTCCCTTTTGGGGAAACAATAAATTAAAAAGCTATTCAGGGACTAGGGTAGAATTTATGGTGCAAATTTAGGTGATTTGATCAAGAGGTTCCAAATACATGTTCTCCCCTTGCATTATGAGCTTCTTTTAATTTTCAAAGTACTCTAAAATCCACATGCATAGTGAGATTGTCTAGGATATAGGTATGCCACAACAGGGGCAATGGTGCATATTTTGAATAATTTGGTTCAGGCATTCCTCAGATGCTGTCCCCCTAGTAAGAAGAAAAGTTGAATATTTCAGTTGCTCTAAAACTGACATGCCTAATGAGATTACTTTAAACAGTGATATTCCACAGCTGAAACTGAGGTAGAGGGGAACTCCCATTGAGATGAATGGGTCATTTCACACCACCCAGAGCTATTATGTTAGACTGTTCATGTCTTTGGAGCATCCTAATTCATTTGAGCACACCTCACTGCGCAGAGCCCCTTCCTTTACACTAGCTATTCCTCTTGTTGTCTTCAGCTGGTAGATGTGCTCCTCACAGCCCATCAGTTACCATCCTCCGTTCTTCCCATGACCCTTCCAGCCCTACTGAAGGCATGGTGGGGCCAGGAAGAGGCTAGAGCTGGTAGCTAAAGTGCCAGATCATTCTCCTCCCACAGGTGCCCTCCAATCATGCCCACTCACCTCTTCCTCAAGAAACAAGGGAAATTAACTGCCCCAAAACAAGGTTAATGCAGGTCTTGTTTACATGACAGCGACTTTGTCAGTATAGCTATGCCAGCTAGACTCACCCCTGCTTAGTACCCTCTTCAACTCAAGAAACGTGTTTCAGATTCCTGCTGGCACTGCCAATCTGATGTGTCTTCTCTGGCTTGTCAGATTGGGTTTATATCTGCTTGTGAACCACAGCACCACTTATCAGACTACTTCCCAGGCTGGTGAACCACCTGTGATTTGTTAATTTTATACCAATGTAACTCCACTGATTTCACTGGGATTGAAGAAAGAACCCGGCATAGGTTCCATGGGAAAAAGTAGTGGGGGTGGCCAATACCCACCAGTCACAGCCGCTCAGCTGTTCAGCAGCTGGCATGGAGTCTCGGGGGAGAGAACAGAGCAAGGGCAGGAAGAGGTGGAGTGAGGGCAGAGGGTGGGGCCTCAAGGGAGGGAGTGGAGTGGGGCTGGTCCTTGTGTTGGAGCAGGGGTGGAGCACTCACCAGGAAAAATAAAAATCAGCACCTATGCCTACTCCATTGTTCTTCAGAGCCTTCCCTTGATCCAACAGGTGGCCTATGTCTCTGAAGGACTTCTAAGTGTGGTCCCTCACAAGCAGGAGCTAATGGCTTAATATCGACATCCAATGCCTCCCTTGATTCATCTTACAGGGCATGTAGGGTCTCGAAAGTTCTGTATCTCGAGACCCTTCAGCTGCTATAACATTTTCCATCAGGTTACAGTGCATCTGGAAAATATTTGGGGTGGTGTCATAATACCCACTCTCAACCTTTCACTGGTAATACCCATACAAATTGTTCAGTTCAGACTAGCTCAGCACGCTGGGCTTCAGACCACTCCTCTGGATGGAGCCACCACCAGCAATGTTCTGGAGATAGTACTGGGGCTCTGGCCCCAGGCAGTGTGTTTCTGATCTAAATAGCTAGAAATGCACTTATCACTGATATCCAAATAGTCTGGAATGGCAGCTTTTATCTTCTTGTAGCCTTTGGCCTGTACTTGATCCAGGTTGCAACGGGCTGACTGTGCCTGGTATCAAAGCCCAATGCTTGGACAGGAGGCATTGAGAGGCTTGTGCTACCTTCTCAAAGGAGGCCAATAATGCCTCAGGGTCATCATCCAGCTCCATCTTACCTGGACGTGCCAGGGGATCACTCCTGTGAAGGTAGGTCCCAATGGGACCCCTGGGGAATCAGGAATGGCTGGATTCTTTTGTAACTCCCTTTTTTGGGGCTACCATCTCTCTCAGCAACTGTTGTTGCTGCATCACTTTTACTTCTAGATGGGCCATCCATTACTGTAGCAGCTGCTGCTGAAATCATTGCTGCTGATTAGTCTGCTGTTACTGCGTCTTGGCTAACCACTCCACTCTGGCTTCATCTAATTATGGGTAATATTCATTCTCAGACTTTTCAAAGAGTCTATAGAGAACTCTGGCTTGTCAATGAGGCTTAAGTACAGCAAAACCCCAAGTCAAAGCTTATCTTCAACCTCTCCCTGCTGCAGCTGGTTTGTACCAGGTCTGGAGGGCCTTTGTGAGTAGCAGAGGTTCACAAACTGTTTTCCTCCCAGTAGTTCTGGTGTAAGAATCTGCTAGTTCTGAGGTACTGCAGTCTTCCTTCCCCTTCCTATGCCAAATTCTCCCAAGTAAGCTCATTTCCTGCAAGTGGAGCATTGGCTGGTGTGCCTATGTGGTACCAAGTGTCAGAGGGGTAGCCGTGTTAATCTGGATCTGTAAAAGCAGCAAAGAATCCTGTGGCACCTTATAGACTAACAGATGTTTTGGGCATGAGCTTTCCTGGGTGAATACCCACTTTGTCGGATGCATGTACATCCAACGAAGTGGGTACCAATTGAGCTTAGAGGAGCTTGTTGTTAGCCTTTTCCTGATTGGGATGGGACTGTTCGCAACAACAACAAGGTCCCCGTGGACCATATTTTCCACCCAGATCATGATGATGACCCTGCAAAACTGCATATGCACCTGTCGTATGTACAAAGCTGATGAATATGCAACTGCTGTAACTAGGTCATGCACAAATGCCTCTGTGCTTGTACAAATGCCGTTCCTTGAGACAATACACAGGCATATATTTCTTGTGTGTACCCATTGCTCCTGTGTCTGGTCTGGTATTCTGGCTGCATATGTCTAATTGCATAGCTAAAAAGAACTGTATTAGTGGTCTTGGCTCATGCTCAAAGACATGGTTCTTTCAGCTGTTGGCATTAAGGAAATAAAAAGAAAAAAACAGCAGTCTCTCCTTAAAAAAGCAGGAATCATGAATGTTGATGCAAGTTAGGACTAGACCATTTTCTGTAATAACAAAGAAAAGAAAACATCCCTCAGGGTAATCCACTTAACAGCATGTTTTTTTGTTGTTAATATTGAATTATATTATTGGTGTATGTGCTGCCCGGTGGGCATACATGTGTGAAACAGAGAGCAGAATTTGGCATGCAATTTTTTAGCTGAACATTCAATCATTAATATTTAACCAAGGAGATAATTCACTAATTGTAAGAGGGTTGACAGTGTCTTAAATTTGAACTGCTGGTCTGTGGTGTTAAGCAGCTGTTGCATACCACTCAAAGTGACTGTAAAGAGCAGCCCTGGCTCCCTGCCGCACCTGAGGGGGAGGAGCCAGAGCAGGCGCCTCAGTGGGCGGAGCCACTGCTGCCTTTCCCCGCCCCTTGGAAGTCAAGGGGCGGGACAGGAAGTATAAAAGCCCGGCCCCAGAGCTCAGTTGAAGGCTGGCCGCCGAAGAGGACAAACGCTGAGGCCCGAGCTTCCACTGGGCCCAGCCTGCCCCATGCGCACTACCCGGAGGAGCGCTGGCCGGACCTGCCTCGGACCTGGTACCCAGAGGAGCACTGGCCGGACCTGCCGAGGGCCCGGTATCCGGAGGAACCCCAGCCTGACCTGCCCTACACTCACTATCCCGAGGAGCTGCGGGAGTATCCTGCCTCCCAGGCTCCAGAAGAACCCATGGTCTGGGACCCGCCGAACTACGCCAGCGGAGAACAGGTACCAGGAGAGGGGGAAACTGGAAGTAGCCCGGGGGTAGCCAACCCCGGTCTGGCTTCAGGGGACTGTGAACCCATGCCAGTGTGTTGTGGCCTGGATTCCCCACTGACTGCAGCGAACCCTTGCTGCTGCTAGGGCCCCGGGCTGGGACACAGTGGAGTGGGAGGGCCTGTGTCCCCCCTGCCACCCAGGGCTGGCTTTAGGAAGTGCGGGGCCCAATTCGAACAGTTTTGACGGGGCCACGACAGGGATGACTGAAAAAAAAAAAAAAAGAACACCTGTAAAAAAAAACACGTGGGCGGTGCTCTGAGTCTTCGGCGGAACTTCAGTGGTGGGTCCTTCACTCGCTCCAGGCTTTGGCAGCACTGAAGGACCCGCCGCCGAAGACCCAGAGCAAGCGAAGGACCCGCCGCCGAAGTGCCGCTGGAGACCTGAAGCGCCGCCAGGTGAATAAAAATTAAAAAGGCGCCTCTAGCCAGGGAAGGGATTCTCACTGGGTGCGGGGCCCTCTTAGGCGCGGGGCCCGATTCGAGGGAATTGGTGGAATTGGCCTAAAGCCGGCCCTGCTGCCACCTGTCCAAGGGTGGCAGATTTCCCTCTCTCTCTCTGGCCTGAGGAGGCCTTCTTATAGACTGTATCTGCTCAGCCCCTGACACTAGGAGCTGAGCCTGCACTGTTTGCTGCCCCGCCCTGCCCAAGGGCCAGGGCTCATAGACTGTGTCTGCTCAGCCCTGACACTAGGAGCTGAGCCTGCACTGTTTGCTGCCCCACCCTGCCTACAGGCCGGGCTTAGACGCTGTGCTCCGGGCTTGCCCCTTATCGGTCTCTCTCGTCCCATGACCCTGTCAAGGCCGCCCGACGTCGTAGAACTGCTGTACGTGTAAAGAGCAGCCCTGGCTCCCTGCCGCACCTGAGGGGGACGTACCCCAGTACGACCGGCTTACAGTGACCATATTTCATTGATTGGCAAAGTGATTCCTGTAAGTGGTCTCAGACCTGAAAAAGACTTGAACAGCCAGACAAATGAGGAGCTGCCTGCAGTTGGCATCTCCAGAGGTATTGCAACTGAGTCTGAGACTCATCCAGGACCGATGAGTGAGCACACACTGAAGTGATTCCTATTGGACCTGGGGCATAGGATGCTAAAAATGGAAGTCCAAAGATATTGGTTCTGTTTCCAACCCTACTGTGTTATGTTGGGCATGTTGCGTAGCCTCTGTCTGACTCTGTTTCCCCATCAGTAGAAAGAGGACAATGTTATTTACAGATAGAAATGTAATATAAGGACTGGGTATCATTATTACAAGCTTTTCCATGGTGCAGCATGCTCTGCCCACTCTGTGACAGAGCTCCACTGGCCAATGCAGGGTTGGCCAGGGCCATGATCCTGTCCTCCTCCTTTGGATTTATAGTGCCACTGTTAGTACTAGAATCCCACGGTCTTTGCTCACTTGAAGCACACAGTCCGTGACTGTGCCTGGGTCTGGAGACAGAGTGCAATGAAGGGCTGGTGATAGCTCTTTGAACTCTCTCTCTCTCCACTTTTGCACACCTGTGTATGTCTGGGCATAATGTAGCACTTTATACACCAAGGCTCTTCACTGTTTATGACATATATATTTTTTCCTGTAAGGAGAATAAGGATAATTTACTCCTTCTAGCCATGTTTTCCCTCCACTCACTTCTATGAATATAAATATCATAATGTAGACAGACTCATGTATTCTTTCTATCTGTAGTTTAGATATGAGTATAGGAGACATTACTTTATCTTTGATTCAGGATTATCTTGGTGATAACAAATGAATACTCGAGCCACTAATTAGCCAAATTTTAAACATAATCAGCAAAGGGCTTGTGTACACCTGCTAGGGAACTTACCCTGTTTTAATTGAAATTGTATTAATGTCTCCTATAGCAATGTGTATGCTCTTGATTTTTGTGCCCAGTCAAACATGGAATGATGCAATTTGACCAAAGGACAATGATAAGCAATGCACGTCATCTGCCCATGTGAAAAGCTATGGAATGCCAACAATTAAATAAAAACTGTGCTTGCTAGATCAAATATTCCTAATGCACTCTGCTCCGCAGTGAAACTGAGATCCAAGCAGAAGGTCTGCTGAGATACAGTGTCTTTTGAATCTGCAAATTGCTGAACACCACAAATCATCAAGTACTTCAATTATTTTTGGTAGCAGGATATGAATTAATATCTGTGCTTAAAATATGTAATGCTTGGACTGCAAATAGGAAACAAGCATGAAAAAGTCAAATTGGAAATGAAAAATAAAAGCAGGTTATTTCCAACCCCACTGAGACAGCTGTTTTAAAATTGCAAGTCCATGCTGAAAAATATAAAGGATACATGCTAAGAATTTCATTTGCTAATGGTAACAGTGGCTGCCAGTTTGGTTGATTACTGAGGACTGGTTTCAGTGTGTCAGAAATATAGATATCAAAAATTGCAAGCCTTATAATCCTAACCTGAATAAAAACCTATGGGCAGGGATGAGATGCTCACGATATCTAAGGACCTGGACTTGCAAGATGCAGAGCAACTCTTCTGACATGGTGAGTACCCTCAGCTCCCACTGATCCAGATGAGAAAGCTCAGCAAGTCACAGGAGCAGGCTATGGATGTAGTGTAGCTCCTCTCTAATGCAGGAATGGTAGCCTAGTGGGAGGATTAATGGAAATCCACAAGAACTACAGGCTCAAGCCTCTTGGCCCCTGTCAGAGGGTTGCTAGCCTCTAAGGGGTCAAGTGCTCAGCCTACCTCTGACAGGCTCTATCAGGGACAACTCAGATTCACGTGGGACTAATTTACTTACTGAGTAACTGGGAAGCAATCAATCAGGCAAGGAAGCACTTGGGCATGATTAAAGGAAGTTACTTGCAGTGGGGTGGGGCTAGAGAACAGTCCCTGGAATGCAGACAAAGTTCCAGAGAGGAAGAGTTCTTAGGAGAGCTGGTGAGGGGGCTCACCAGGAAGGGAAACCAAGGAAGAATGATCATAGGTGGGAGAGGCTATGAAAGGGAGGAGCTATGAATACCAAATCTCAGGAAAACCTGGCCCTTGTGGAAAGATTTCACCAGGGAACCCCAGATGCCCCAGATCAGAGGAATTATGTGCTGTTCCTAGGAAGCGTCCCCACACTTTTACCTCCGTGGGGACCTTGATCCAACAGGGCAGACCCCCTTCCCCAGCTGATGCCAAGAGGCCCTGGCTCCAGAAGAGCATTCCAGGTCAAGAAGGCCTCACTGGTAAGGGACCTGGACATAAGTGATGTTGATGGACTATGGGTACGTCTACACTGCAGGATTATTTCGAATTAGCTTAAACCGATATTACAAAACAGATCTAATAAAATCGGTTTAGCGCGTCCACAGTGGGATCACGGCGATTGTTTGCGTCCATGGTCCAAAGCTACCATCGATTT
>NC_133782.1:13811208-13942030 GCF_003597395.2 Chelonoidis abingdonii | reverse complement strand
AAGTTCGCGGGGCTTTTCCTGTTTACCTGCCCGCTGCATCCGAGTTCAGATTGCTGTCCAGAGCGGTCAGTGCTGCACTCTGGGATGCCGCCCGGAGGCCAATAACATCGATTTCCGTCCACACGAACCCTAATCCGAGTTATCACTATCAAATTTAGCGCTACTCCTCTCATTTGGGAGGAGTTCCGAAATCGATTTAAGGAGCCGTTTAACTCAATATTAATGATGACATTGTGTGAACGGGTACAGCGTTAAATCGGTATATCGGCCATTAAACCGATTTAAAGTCGCAGTGTAGACCTGGCCTATGACTAACTCAGCACCTTCCCCCTCCAGCCAGGGTTGAGAGGTTGAGGCTGATTTAGATAATGTTCTGCCTTTGGGCTAAATAAACCAGATGCTGGAAGGGGCACTGTTCAATACACCTAAGCCTCATTGGACTTATTGAAAGCATACTATGGAAAAATGAAGCAGAGAAGTAATTGCAGTGCTTCACTGGGCGGCCAGAGGGTGCCCCAGCAGTGAGGGTCTCTACCACAGCCCCAAATAGATGTATGGAGTGATAGACAAGGTGACTGAGGTAATATCTTTTACTGGACCAACTTCTGTTGGAGAGAGAAAGAGACAAACTTATACAGAGCTCTTCTTCAGGTCTGGGAAACAGTGATAGCCATTTCATACTGTCAAAAGGAAGTCCCATGCTATCATTGGCTCCCCTACCATAACTATTCATGACACCCCCTCTGTCGGAAGTGCCACCATTATTTTCATGCAGGCCCTTTTCGTAAGGGAACTCTACTGAATGACATAGGGAAGTCTGTCATGTGTGGTCACTGCCTTCTCGTCTGACCCTTCAATGCTTACTAGCATGTCGCCTCCAAACTACTGAACCCCAATTATCTGAGAGATCTGCAGTGAACTTCACAGGCTCGGGGGCAGGAGAAGAGCATGTGAAATGGCTGCCATCTTGGCGGACACTGAGGATTGAACTAGGGAATTCCAGAGCTAAAAGCACAGTTGGAGCTAAAGAGCCAGGCTTTCAATATGAGAGTTGTAACAGACTCACCTCTTTTGTGGCTTGGCCACAGAGGGGCACAGTTAGCCACTGATCAGCATGTATTTACCTCATGGAGTGGATTAGCTGATCTCTACTTTGTGCAGTACCAATTACAGCTCCTTTCCTCCCTAGACTGAAGGCCACTTTGGTCCAGATGTTGTTCTCATTAAAATCACTGGCAAAACTCCCATTGATTTCAGCGGGAGTAGTATTAAACCTTTTGTTTCACATACCCTATCTACTGTACTTAGCAGCACAGCCATAACTGGAGGGAAAAAATGGCTTTTGTGAAAATATTCACACCTTTCATGGAGGAGCAAATAGAAGGTTGGTTCGGATTTGCCCTTCTTCCCTTGGTCCCACTGTGAGTTGGAACACACACATTGCAGGTAACGTAACAACAACCATGGAATTGCTGTTCACCCATGATGAGTACATGAAGAACAAGAGTAAGACTTTGTTCATTGTCTTTACTCTTTGATTCTTTATTTTTAGATGTCAATTTATTCATAACTCTCTCCTGTCTGGTTCTCAGCACCACTGTAAAAGGGTTTGATCCTGCAAGGTGATATCAGTGTGACTGGAGTGTATGCAGCATCATGAGAATTGGGAACATCTTAGAGATGTCCAGGGCATCCAGCCAGGTGTGCTGTTGTGACCCTATTAAACCACCTGAGAACAGCTCTGCGTTCACTACAATACAAGAGACTCCTGATGCAACAACTGAGGTGCACATACTTTTCTATTATTATTACATAAGAGGCAATGTAGTCCTGTGGTTAAAAGCAGGTGACCGGGAAGACTCTTGGTTTATATTCCTGACCCATCAATTTATTTATTGTATGACATTGCTAATCAGCAAATCACTTCTCTTCTCTGCACCTCCATTTCTTGATTTGTAAAATGGGAATAATGATGCTTACCCAATATTTGCAACCTCTTTTCAGAAGATATTTAATCAGCCCAGCTAGGGATTTCTATTGTACCTATTGCTCTTGTAGGAAAGATCCCAATATGTTAATTAAAAATATTATTTTTAGTATGTGTATCCATAGTTCTTTTAATCATAGGTCAAAACAGTACTTTTGAAAATTAGACTTTTGAAAATCTAGTGTCATTATGATGCTGCTAAGTTTAATGTTAACCTATCAGTTGATATCAACCATACTATATGGTAAGGATATCTTTTAGCTGACAAGACAAAATATATAATTAATCAGGCATGATGCTCCAGAGTATGTCTTTTGAGCTACATATAGACAAAACTTATATTTTTTTCTGTCAGCTGGTATAACTAGACTAATTCTGACAGCAGAATCTACCCTTCCCTATTTCCAGCCTTCATATGCTCTCTCTTTTTTAAAAAAAAACAGGAATTTGCTTTGCAGTGTTTGTTTCATTAAGGTGTTCAGTTCTCATTGCTGTTGGATTTGCAAAGTCTAGAACCCTGTTATCACTGATGTCAGAGACCTAAAAAAATTCAGTCAATAGTGATATATCTGTGTTTACATTTTTAATAAAGAAAAGAGAATTTACCCAGATATTCTTACCATTGTCTGTGCACTTTCCTCCCAGCTCTAGCAAAATGTGACAGATGGTTAAATTTACTGCACCACCTCAGAGCAAGAAGGAAGATGCCGACTCTATCATTATTCAGTAGAAACTGCAGATGACCCAGAGGACTGCTGCAAGAATAGAGCCAAATGAGCTCCCCATTTATTAGCATGTCCTTTCTCATTCCTGCAAGTTCATAAAGTTTCTTTTAGTAACTTTTCTATTCCTCCAATAGTATTTGAATACAGTGGCCCAAATTCTGATTTCATTTAACACATGGTTACTCGTTGGTCTTTGTATGTGTTCAGAATTTGGCCCAGCAGTTTGGTGAGTTGAGGTCCTCACATAAACCCCATTTTGGGGAAGTTAATAAATAGACTATTGGCAGCTGAGCAATTTTCATTATTTAGGAGTTTGTAGGGTATCCAAACAGAAAGCTGTTAGACTAGGGGGAATGGCTTTATCTCCTTAATGGCCACCTTCTTTCTCCACCTCTAAAGAGGAACAGAAATAACATTGGGACCACTGTGATTCCTCCCCGCCTCCTCAAACAGCCCACTCCCAAACTCTTCCCTGTTGCAGCTGTGAAATTGTTGACTACTCCCAGATCTTTCAGGAAGAGTGTCCTTGCATCTATTCACTCCTGCCTGAACATCAAGAACTCTAATTCCCTAAAAGTAGAGGAAATTGTGTTACATCTTTTCAGACTAGGCCAGCTGATCTCTTGTGCAAAATTGTCAGATATGAAAAACAGTCCTGAACCACCTCGGAAATTAATGTCTGGTATTCACTTCAGCTCTTACAGATGACTGTGATTTTTAGAAATCCTTTTGACTGAATACAATGACACTGCTGGTCTTTGCTTTTTATTTTGAGCTGGTTTGTTCTTTGTTTGAAAGATCTTGCAATTTTTTTAGGGTGAATTCCTCAGAACTGGGACCTTATTATTCAAGAAGGTCATTCCAGTGCCTCTCCCAAAGGAATAGCCTTATTCACTGAGAGTGGGGTTCCTGCCAGCCTGTGAAAATGGAATTTAAAAACTTGTAAGCGTTGATAAAATTGATGCTTCCATTCTCTCCTTTCCCTGGCTGGCTATTTGGGGGTGGGGTGGGGGGCAGCATATTGCTTTTGGTTGACAAATGCTCCATCTATCATTCTTATGTTCCCCATTATCATAGTTTTTTAATGTGTTTACCCTCACAACCTCGTTAGGTAGGAAAGTGCTATTATCTCCATTTTACGGATGGGGATTTGAGGCACAGAGGGGTTAAGTGACTTGCCCAACTTTGCACAGGAAGTTTGTGGTAAATCACGGATTTGATTCCACATATCCCAAGTCCAAGGGTAGGGCCCTAACTACTGGATCATCCCTCATCTGACCTGTAACAACCTGAGGAGTTTATCAAATAAACTAAAGGAGAATAGGGAACTATATTAAAGTGCTTCAGCCTTTGACTCATTGGGAAAAGACTAGTAATCACATAATGAGGGTGAGGAGTTTGTGGGGAATCCAGATAATAAATGCCCCTGGAAAGTTCCCAATTATTACAGAATTTTTATAAGTTGAACTGGAACACAAATATTCATCACACACACAAAAAAATCCCAACCAAGATTGCAGAACATATCTTTGGCTATTAACTTTATTCTCCATACTGAAAAAATACATGACATTGATGTTGTTGTTTTTGTCGCTGCCCAAAATATTATCACAATATATGTGTGTAATAAATGTAATATATTATAGCACATTTCATTCAGGGAGCCCAAGGTGCTTTATGAATATGAATTTAGTAAACCCCATAACATTGCTGTGATCGGGTATGTACTAAAAAAATTTTTTTTTTTTTTTTTTTTTTATTAAAAAAGGTTTTCACAATATCTGCTTGCATCTAAAATTAACTTTGTTTTGTTCCTCCTCCTTGTTCTCTTTCCACAAACATTGTAGCAGGATGAAGAAAAGTTTTCTTGGAAACTATACATTTTAAATCCATATTCAAGCATATTCACTGAAAATGAAAGTTGCACGAGTAACACTAGACCAAAAATTATTCACCTAAAAATTTGGGTGGTGTATGAATTGAAAAGAATCTTAAGCAGTATTTAAATTGAAAAAAAGCTAAATGGATGGATTGTTGTTGTTGTAATTATGAATTATTTCTCTGTTTGAATAAATACCACTTTTTGTATTTTTCAAAGAGAGCAACACAGACACAAAGACATTAAGGGACAGATTAAAAAACGTATCTAGGTACCTAAAAATGAAGATAGGAACCTAGTGTAATTTTCAAAAATGCCTAAGTAGTTAGACACAAAATCCTCATTAATTTCAATAGGTGTTAGGCAACTAACCTGTTTAGGCACTTTTAAATTTCCACTAGGCAGCTAAATACCTCTGAAATTGTCCCAATATAACTTGCCCAGGGCCACATGATGACAGAGTGCCCAAGTGAGGACTAGGATCCAGGAATTCCTGACTCTTCCTCTAACTGCTAGACAGCATCCCATTTATTTACAAAAGTGGTAAAACATGGGGTAAGGTAACAATTTTGGGGCAGAGTATTATTGTTAATTATTTTTTATGATGATTTGTATTGTGGTAGAGCCCTAGAGCTCCAATTATGGACCAGAACTCCATTGTGCTGGGGGCTGTACAAACACATAATGAAAACAGTCCCTTCCCCAAAGATGGGGGCACTGAGAGCAAAGCAAGAGGACTTACCCTATTCTCTGTCCTCACCCACCTGCCTTAACTTATACAAGGTCCAGTCCTGACTGCAGTCCCTATGTACAGCAGAACACATGGGCTGCTCCCTCTGTGTGCAACTGAGGTGAACATTGCTCCGAAGGAACTGAGGAGGAAGTGAAGCCATTGCAGTCTTCTAACACACCAGGTGGTTCCTCCCTGAACTCTATGGAGAATTGTACTCGGATCTGTAGCCCTGCTTTTTCAGATTTGTGTCCAACCAGCACAGCCTGCCTTTAATGTGCTTTGCTACAATAACCTGAAACCCAGTGAAATATTTACACTGAAATTCTTCACAACTGGAGGCCTTTTCAACAGATTATCAATACATTTAAAAAGGAACC
Source organism: Chelonoidis abingdonii (assembly GCF_003597395.2). NCBI lineage: Eukaryota > Metazoa > Chordata > Testudines > Testudinidae > Chelonoidis > Chelonoidis abingdonii. The sequence continues at coordinate 13,936,329 of NC_133782.1, read as the reverse complement.
ACTAGGGAGGAAGATGTGTTTGTCATAGTTTATTGTTTGGGAAATTCAATTGTCCTTCTGAAACTGTTACCCATCTGTTGCTTTTTCTCTCTTTCACTCCCAGTATGACTCTCGAACTGTGATAATGCATTTCAAGAGTCTTTCTTGTTTAAATAATTGTAAGTGGGTACACAGAAGCTGAAGCCAGCGTCTGAATGTGCTGTATATAACTCATAGATACAGCAGAGAAAAACTTCATGGGCTGGCTCCAGTGGAATGACACCTATTTGCACTATCTGAGGATCTGACACTGTGTTTATAGTGCAAATGGAACTGTAACTAATTGTAGGATGTAATACTTTGAAAGTGTATTTTAGGTGTTGGGACACATGAAAAGATGCCTGCCTGTCTGTCAAGGAAAGAGAAAAGCCAGGTAAAACCTGAGGCAGCAATCTAATCAGGTAAACAACTTGGTCAGCAGTCCAGTCAAGAAAACAACTGAGTTAGCAAACTAAGTTTAGACAGAAAAGTGTTTATGCAATACATAATAAATAATTTTGTAACAATGTATTTAAAGCGAACACCTGAAAATGGGTGTGTGCTTGTGTCTAACTCTATGCTTTGTCCTGTTTCAGTGGGCTGATCACTCACTGAAGCAGTGAATAAACAACATACTTCAGCTCAAGATTCTGTCTATGAATATGTGCATTCTGGGTAACAGTGAAAAGAACCTGTCAACACTAATGTATCAACTACAGCCAGTCTTGAAACATATAAAAACAAAAGCTGAGGAAAAATTCATAATTCATAGCAAGCCAGAGCTTCTTTTTCTGCTTGTTGAAAGTTATTGAGCAGATCACAATTTCTTCAGATGTATTTGTAAGGATTTTTTTTTTCACTCTTTCAATTGGTCTCAAATTATTACTTGTTTGGTGCAAGCATATTTCATATTAGAAATTGGAGGTATGTCTGTTCTCATGATTGGTCACAGAAATCACATGGTATATTACCTGACTGGGAGGAGCATAACACTGAATTTTCTCCCACATCAGTCAAAACTGCTGTATCTTGAGCCCAATACAAGCAAATGTAATGTGGACCAGTGGTTCTCAAACTAGGGCCACCGCTTGTTCAGGGAAAGCCCCTGGCGAGCTGGGCCAGTTTGTTTACCTGCCACGTCCACAGGTTCAGCTGATCGTGGCTCCCACTAGCTGCAGTTCGCTGCTCCAGGCCAATGGGGGCTGCAGGAAGTGGCGCAGGCTGAGAAACATGCTGCCCGCCTTCCTGCAGCCTCCATTGGCCTGGAGTGGTGAACTGCAGGCAGTGAGAGCCACAATCAGCCAAATCTGCAGATGCGGCTGGTAAACAAACTGGCCCGGCCCATCAGGGGCTTTCCCTGAAAAAGTGACAGCCCTAGTTTAAGAACCACTGATGTAGACAACATGGTAACATATCTTGTTAAAATGGAGTAAGATTATTTTTGTGTCCAAGAATCAGAAAACAGCTCATCGATCTGAATTGCTACAATATTTTTCTCTTGTAGTTTTGCTTTTTAAGGAAAAGATCACAGTACATGCAATGAGCAGGGCTTCATCAATGCCACTAGAATAGTGGTGGGCAACCTGCCGCCTGTCAAGGTAATCTGCTGGTGGGCCATGAGGTGAGACAGTTTGTTTACACTGACCATCTGCAGGCACGGCTGCCTGCAGCACCCAATGGCCACAGTTTGCTGTTCCTGGACAAAGGGAGCTGCGGGAAGTGGTGAGGACTGGCCTCCACTTCCTGCAGCTCCCATTGGCTGGGAACAAACTGTCTTGTGGCCCACCAGCAGATTACCCTGATGGTCCATATGCAGCCTGCGAGTCACAGGTTGCCCACCACTGTACTAGAAGGACCATTTGATAAACACAAGAATCAGGGCCAAATTAAAGCAATCCATTGCCTTGGTACACCCATACTTGGGGTCAGCTGTGATGGGGCCATTGGGTCACTGAGGACCCCCCCACACAAGAGCTGTGCAAAAAGCTTTTGGAGGACCCATCATTCCTCTGTAGGCAAGCTGAGCCCAGTGCCCTCTATTTTCAAGTGTGCAATGCCATTCTCTAAAGAATAAAAAACTAACTTGTATTATCCTGGCAAAAAGTGTCTGAAGAGAGAAAAAATCTGACCAAACGATTACCTTGTCTTAAGGTGACTATGAAGCAACTTCTGCAGATTTGCCTTTAACCTGCAGCTTGAAGAGGAAGGTGACAGTAATGAAGAAAAGAATTGGATAAGTACTGACTCCGTAGACCTCCATTGGGTCTGCAAGCTTGTTAGTCATACTATAGAAAGTAAAAAGCTAAGAAGCACGGTAGACTGTCATCTGCAATCCATTCCTTAGTAAATTTCCCTTTCAGTTATTTGTACGATAGGTGGAAAGATCCCATTACTTATCAGTCGGTTCAAGTCTCTAATGATCATATTTCCTTCCTGCTATTTTATCTGCTTTCTTTTCTGTCAGTGAGATGATTCACAAAATACCTTGGGGCACATTCTCATCTCTGAATGTTCATTAACTGCAGATGCCCTGAGCCCCAGATATTTATTTTCTGCAGACTTCACTCTGGAAACAAAACAATAAACTCTGCAGCTTTTGTGGCTGTGGAACAATCTGCAAAATGATTTTTTTAGGAGATTTTGTTTTGTTACTATCTGCAGTGGTTCACAGGCTTTTACTTCTGTATTTTCTTTTCCTTTGGGTTTTCTATTTCCAAAAGCTGAAATTACATACTATTGGCTGTCTCAAAATTTTCCCAAGCTTAGGTGATTATTTATGCCTCATTCATCTATCTTTCTTTAGTGACTCAAGCAAAAACAACCCCAAAACAAAGAGAGATCCTGGGTTAGATCCTCAGTGTAAACTGTATAGCTCCACTGAAGTCAGCTTTGAATCTGCCTCCCCCCCTTTCTAACATCTTTTTAAATCAGGGTTTCTCAAACAGGGGTTGCTGCTTGTGTAGGGAAAGCCCCTGGCGGGCCGGGATGGTCTGTTTACCTGCCCCGTCCACAGGTCCGGCCGATTGCGGCTCCCATTGGCCGCGGATCACTGCCCTGGGCCAATGAGAGTTGCTGGAAGCGGTGGCCAGTACATCCCTTTCCACCGTGGAACAGAAGGTTTGTTTTGCAGATGGCTTGCCCGTGCTGTGAGTGGGAGAGAATTTCCAGGTCTCCCTGAAGAAAAGGAAGATCTAGATATGGGCCCGCTGTTTATTCCCCTCCCACAACTGGCCCCAGTCCATACACAACTTGGTTGCCAGTATTTTGTTGATTGTTTTACATGTTAGTTTTAAGTATATATAACAATTTTCTCCCTCACCACTCAGAAGTGTTCTTTTTGTTCCCAGGTGGGACCAGTGAGCGTTCTATCAACATGCTACCCTCATGCCTCACCTAAACAAATTCTTTCATAGTTGCCAATTGGCAAATACAGACCCAGGTTCAGAAAATCCCTTACCCACATGCATAAGTCTGTACTGATTCATGGAAGTATTGACTGCAATGGCGTTTAAGCATAGATCTGACTTCAAGCACATGCTGAAGTCACATTGACGTCAATGTTTTTCCAAATGAGGGTTGGAGTTAGGAATTAACCCTCTTTAAAATCTTGTAACTTTACAGAGGGAAATAGTTCATAGGTAAATTATTAATAGCAACACTTTTAGCAATCACTGAATAGCAAAGTACAAGACTGTTTTCAAAGGAAGGACTCTGGAAAAGCTTTCTTTGCACTTAGAACTATTACTCAAAAGTATCTCCTTCCCTATATTGGCTTCTCAGTGACCCTTGCAGAAAGCTACCACTGCCACAAAGAAACTAACATCTTACTTGCAGTTTCATTCATTTCAAGTTGAAAATAAATGAGATAGCTTCTTTGTTGATGACTGAAGAAGATTCTTCCGTAGTAAACACTGCAGTGTCTCTGTCTCTTTCTAAAGATTTTTAAGGCTAATTTGCCAGGTTCTAATAGTCTTTTAAAACACTTTCTGTTACTGAGAAATATTTTTGAAGTATCTGAAATACTTCATTGTTATATATTGAATAATGAGAGCAACACAGATTCTCTCAAACCTGAATAGTGAACATTGCTTGGAACACTTTGCCCTTTCAAGGCATCTGATGATTGTCAACATAATGGAGCTCAGTGGGAATTAATGACCATTACAATACTTTTCTAAATAAAGGTTTAAAAAATGGAAGACCCGACACAAAACACAGTATGCTATTTCATGCATAGATTCCTATGTCAGTGTCATTCTAAAGATTGGCAGATGGAAGAGGCAAGGTAAGTGAGTACCATTTTAAGTAAAATAAGAATGAAACTGAAATGTCACACAAACCAAATCTGACCCTAATTCTTTTTTGTGGTTTAAAACTGTGAAGATAACTTTCTTTTCATTTTCAGACTTTTTCTGGATTTCAAATAGGCTGACCCAAGAAGTGGTGACGGTCATAATGGAAAACATGTTAGCATGTGATGTGATAGAGGGTATGGCACACTGAACAGGGCACTTTGCAGGTAAAGGATTTGTACAGTAAACCTCATTTGATGAGACTGATGCAAAGAGGAAGGCTGTCTCTGTACTTTAAGGTCTTGACCAGGATCGGAAGTGGGAGAGCTGAAATAATATAAGAAAATCACTTTCATACAAAATTTCTCTCCTGGTTTTGGAAAACTAAGAGGTTGAGATTAGAGATGGGTGCAAGCTGCAAAATTCAGATCTACATCTGGTATTCCACAGAGTTCAGGATTGCTCAGATCAAAGTTGTGTGTTGGTTGTTGGATTTTTTAATGTGGGTCCAGATGGGATGAATTTCATATCCCTCACATTGCTACAGCAATTGGGAGGGATTTGGACTGGATTCACTAGCTCAGATTGTAGGCTGGAAGATGTTCTGCTTCCCTTATATGGAACTTTCTACCGACTGGATACATGTGACTGATAATGCAGTATTTCAGCCCTTGGAATGTTCTAAGTTCGCTTTACATGCCAGCCTGTTCAAGGCTTGTGCAAAGATTCTTCAGTTCAGAGAGGGTTCGAAGAGTCTTGACCTTGTACAGTCACCTCACTTGTGACCATTCTCCAACACGTTATCAAGATGGCACTTATGTGACCAAACTTCGAGACTTGCATAACAGTACCAAACACAGCCGTGTGACATTTACCCATCACAAATGAGAGAGCTCCCTTTGTGTGTAATACTGAACTGGATAGGTGTGAGTGAGAAGTACTACTGGGTTATTAAGACTCTGATGCAGTTGCAGTCATTGTTTTTCTCTTCCAGATCCTTTAGGGTACGTGACTTGGACAGTAATAAAAGAAAACCTTTCTGAGATGATTAATTCCAGATTTGACTGTCTGCAGGAGGTGATTCCAGGGGCTGACAAGAAAAGCGGAACTCAGAGATGAAAGTGAATGATATGAAGGGAGAAGTATCTGTGCTGCGGGTAAGGAATCATAGACAGGAATAATATTATATTTAAGAGTCATGGGCATTCCTGACAGTTGTGAAAGTGAAAACTTGGAGAGCGTTTTCCCAGAATGGCTGGTAAGATGGCAGAAATGTTACCAGACAGCTGATCTTGCAATATTTACACCACTTAAAATTTTAAGTACCTGGGGCAAAAAATCTTGTAATTACAGTGCATGAGACTTTACACAAACTCAAGTACTGAACTCTGACTTGGCCTTTATCCTTGTTGAACAATGGACACCATCCAAAAGTCTGAGCATAGGAAGTTATCATCAGAACTAGGCCAGATCCTGCTACTTGAGTGAGTATAGTCTTTTTGAATCATTCATTATCTCCGTTGCAAGTTATCCCACAAACATGCTTATGGTAAGCAACTCAGGGAATATCTTTTTATTTTTCACATGCTGTCTCTCTTTGACCACCTCATCATCCAAACTCACTGCCATGGGATATAGTTCATTTATGTCACTTTTACATCTCTCTCTCTCTCTCTCTCCCCCCCTCCCCAGGAAAAAAGAGTATTTTGAAAGTTAATTGGGATTCAGGCTGCAGTGAACAAGGTGGTAGAAGCAGGTTTAGATCTTCAGTAGCTTAGACTCACTGTGATGCCTCAGAAACTGTGTCTGAGCAGGCATTTGACTTCAAAGCAGCATAAAAGATAACCACCCACACTGGAGCAAACACACACAATGGACTTTCAGTCTGATTATAATTATTATTAATAGGGAGAAAGCTCTTTAATAACTATCACTTCATGTTTTATACACAACAGAAGCACAGCAACAGCAGCAGCACAACCACAGAAAAAGAACTTCTAAGCTTTCATTTCTGAAATCAATCCACCATGGGGCAACATAAGTATTTGAGTCATTTTATTGACTAGGGAAATAGAAAATGCTACAGTAAATTCCACTGCCAGAGCCCTGAGGAAAAGGCAACATGTTTCTTAGGTTGGGCATTCTTTTGGCAGGGACTGTGTTTTCCTCTGTGTTATGAAGGCACCTAACATGGTGAATAAAATAAAATAGTTCCACTAATGGACTGGAACTCAGGATTTACTGGGTGAAATCGTGGCTCCACTGGGACCTTTGCCATTGACTTCAAAAAGGTCATGATTTCACCTCTAGTCTTTGTTCCCATCACTGCCACTGAATTGTTCAGAAGTGACTTATTTACTCATTTAAATTTCAGTTTCCCAATCTATATAATGGGAGATAATACTTATATTGCTTTGGTAACATTCATTAAAAATCCCCTCATGAAAGTATGAGGAATAATTTATTTTATTTATCATTAATCATGTATTTGTAGCACCCAAAGGCCTTGATCAAGATTTCGAGGCCCATTTTACTAGGCTTAGTACAGACATTGGAAGAGAGAGTGTGTCTGAAACAGAGACGTGGCTGATCAGAGTGAACATTCTCACATCTTGTTCATTGTTACAAGTTTTATAGCTTTAAAAATATATTTACATTGCTCACTTGTGGGAGAGTGAGTGTAACAAGATCAGGAGCATTACTTTTACAATGAACTGAAATGGTTAAAAAAAGTTATAAATACTTTATTGATTAAGAACATAGCTCTGTTAGCTGGGGTTCAAGTGGTCATTATATTTGCTATTCATGTGCATTCAGATGACTGCCAGGCATTCATTAAAGTGTCTGTCTGCATATTCTGAAAATTCTAGGAATTGTAGCACAAATGGTGATTCATACATAAAAGTGTTGAAAAAGTTCATTATTCATTGTTTGTTATTGTCCTGTTTCAAAACCTTCAGTAGCGATGCAGACAGGGAACAGAAACAATCCTGTGTGAACAGTTACACAACATAAATACTAAATACACACAACAAGTGGACTCTAAGAAGATTAATAAGAGCCCGTAGCTGAAATACTATGTACAGTCCTAAGTTTTCCTCTCTTCAAAGTCACACTTAGTATATATATCTTCACTGCAGTTAGCCCAAGTGTTCAGCCCCTGCACTGGGTTAGCTCAGCCCAAGTAAGAACAGCACATGGCAAACCTGACCTGAGTTACTGAGTCCTCACTGGTGCTGCACTCACCCGCATGTGTTACCAGGATTACTGAGAGCAAATCTCACAACTGTTTAGAGAGACAAGGTGGATGACGTAATATCTTTTACTGGACCAACTTCTGTTGGGAACGAGACAGGCTTTCGAGCTACATGGAGCTCATCTTCATGTCACAGTTATTGTGATTCTTTCCCAGTGAATTCTGGGAGCACTTTTTTGTCCTATAGGCACATGGGGGAAATTGTGCGATGGCGCTGGGGGACTTTCAGCGCTTGGGTGATTTAGTCTGTGTCCTCATTGCAAAAGGGACAGGTTATTAGGCCGAATGAAGGAGGAACCTGATCTGTAACCCAAACCCCAACCAGGCCAGTGAGCTCAGGCTGAAATCCTCACTTATTTCAGGTGGGAGGGTTTTGTGTGTAGAGGAGTGGGGTTAGGAGCAACTATCTCTGTAGTGAAGACATGCCCTTAGTGTTCTGATGAATCTCCACTAATCAAGTCAGGCGAGAAATACACATTTGATTATTTACATATACAAGGTTTGATATGCAAATGTGTCAGTCCATATGCACACCTGTAAACTACACTGGCAAAAGTCATCAGCAAGCAGGGCTGGCTCCAGGCACCAGCTAAGGAAGCAGGTGCTTAGGGCACCCAATACAAAGGGGCACTACTCCGTCTGCTATTGGGGCGGCACGTCCAGGTCTTCGGTGGGAATTCGGTGGTGGGTCCCTCAGTCCCCAGGAGTGAAGGACCTGCCGCCGAACTGCAGCCGAAGAATGGAGTGGCACGATTGAGCTGCGGCTGAAGTGCCGCTGACAGGCTTTTTTTTTTTTCCCCCCACCGCTTGGGGCGGCAGAAAACCTGGAACCGGCTCTGTCAGCAAGATTATGAAAATGTGCCCATATTGTACAGAAGAGACAAATAAGGTCACCTATAATTAACACTAGTTACTATCTAGCAGACTTGTTTTTTCTTAGTGCAGCCCATTCAGCGTGGAAAGTGCATCAGCTGAAATGCTGCCTTTATAAATATTTGGGCATTATGGTTTGATATTTACTAAAAGGATTTGAAAACATTGCTTTTATGGATAGTGTGTTCTTAGGAATAGACTTGGTCAGTGCTATGTGGCATTAGGAAGGAATTTATGTGATTATTTATTTAAAGCAAGAATACTTATCATGGCAATTCCTGTGTCATTCATTATACAGCCTGTCATGCTGGAGTGGCAAACTGTCAAAAACAGGGCAGACACCCCAGACTGGTGGTATGTTCTAGAATTAGATTTCACCAAGCCTGTAACAAATGTGAACTCCTGGGTCAGTCCAACAGTCTTACTATGGAGTCACAAACAGTTCCCTTAAACCCTCTCGTCTTTCTTGCTTCCCAAGCAAGCTGGACTTATTGATAAATGATCACTTACACCAAAAATCACAAAATATTCAGGTCGCTTCCAGTCCCAAGAGAACAGATATTTATGCCAGATCAATCGATACTCTAGATCTTACACCACAGACTCCTGTAGCCAATCCTGTAATGAACTATCTAAAGTTTTATTAACTAAGAAAAATAAATGAGTTATTTACAGGGAAAACAAGCAAGCATATGCACACAAATGAGTTGCCATCAATGGTTCCTAAAGATGACAGATGTGGTAATCTGTCAATTCAAAATGTCTTTCAGGGCAGACCTGGGTAACCCCTGGGGATCTGTGCCTTAAGCCATGGCTATACTACCACTTATGCCAGCAAAACTTATGTCACTCGAGGTGTGAAAAAAACACACCCTTGAGTGACATAAGTTTTGCTGGCGTAAGTGGTAGTGTGCGCAGTGCTATGTTGGGTGAAAAGCTTCTCCCGCCAACCTAGCTACTGCCACTCGTTGGGGATGGTTTAATTATGTCAATGGGAGACGTCTCCCCCCTTGGCATAGAGCAGCTACACAAGAGATCTTACAGTGGCACAGCTGCAGCGGTACAGCGGTTCTGCTATAAGCTCACTAGTGTAGAAGTAGCCTTTGTTTAATGTCACTAACTCTGTGAAGTTCAAACAGCAATGAGATGGAAATTTTTCATGTCAGTTATATTGATTTCCTTCTTCCAGCACTCAAACACGCGGAATGAGGCCTTCTGCATGCACTTCTCCATGCAAAGGCATAAACTTTCCAAGTTCCCCAGGGGATGCTTGTGATAAATTAAGGGGGGGAGGGGTAGCTCCCTTTTATGGACACCCTGCCAGCCATTAGCTATAAAATCCCTCTTAGTAGCTATTCTCTAATTGCTCTACTGGTAAAAGGTTAAAAAGTCTCACTGCTATGCATTGATAAAAGGAAGTGAGTGGGCAGCTGGCCAAAAGAGCCACTGGGAAGGCTAGAATTTTTAAAATTAAAACAAAGACTCCCCTTTTCTCTGTCTGTGGCTGTTCTCTTGGGGAAAGGCAGACAGAGGCAGAGCTACGCCGTGAGAAGCTTGGGCCAGATGTGAAAAAATCATCAGTATCATACCTAGGAACTAGTGATTTAAAGCCCCAGATATGTAAGTAGATCAGGGAATGTCCAGAAAGACGTAATTAGATTTACCTCTTTTTATTTCTTTATGGCTTGTGGACTCCTCTGTTCTAACCCCTGGTGCTTCTGTTTTGTTTGTAAGCTTTAAGATGGACCACAAGAAATATATTCTTGGTGCTTAATACTCGTAAACGCTCTTTTGAAATCTAGCAATAGCCTGAGTTCCCAGATGTATTTTATTTCTTTTTTATTATTAATAAAGTTTACCTTTTTTAAGAACAGAATTGGATTTTTCTGTCTTAAGAGGTGTATGCACATGTTGTTTAATTAGCTGGTGGCAACAACTGATTTTCCTTTTTTTTCTTACTCACCTCTTCCCCATCTTTTCATGTACTGTGTATATATACCTGCCTACTGTATTTTCCACTCCATTCATCTGATGAAGTGGGCTTTAGCCCATGAAAGTCTATGCCCAAATAAATGTGTTAGTCTCTAAGGTGCCATAAGTACTCTTCGTTTTAACTTTTGATAGTCCTCCTGGATGGGAAGTGTGGGGAAGGGAGGTTGATTCCTATGCGCGGTTTCACAAATTCAGAGCAAACATTTTCAAAGTCATAAAGCCAAACTTACATATTTCCTTATAGCATGGAATTCACACATTACAAGTGAGATTAATGCACGCAGCAACTTACAAGCATTGCAGAGTCTAAACACTAAATATATTCTTATAAGATTAATGCCTATTTTGAACAAAATTAACATACTGGAGCTGGTTTAGTTTCCAGCTATGAGTCTGACAGTTCTTAGCTGACACCTACAATGTTGGCCAGAGCTGGTACTAGGTTTGCCAACATATCACAAGTTTCATATTCATAGCAGAAAAATGGATAAAGAGCATAGCTCACAAAATGTTGAGGAGGCTGCATGAGTGAAAACTAGAAATTGAGCCTCTAGAGCTGACATACATTTTTCATCTATTATAAAAACAGTAAAAAGAACAGGAGTACTTGTGGCAGCTTAGAGACTAACAAATATATTTGAGCATAAGCTTTCGTGGGCTACAGCCCACTTCAGATGCATAGAATGAAACATATAGTAAGGAGATATATATATACATACAGAACATGAAAAGGTGGAAGTAGCCATATCAACTCTAAGAGGCTAATTAATTAGGATGAGCTATTATCAGCAGGAAAAAAAATACTTTTATAGCGATAATCAAGATGGCCCAATTCAGACAGTTGACAAGAGGTGTGAGGATACTTAACATGGGGAAATAGATTCAGTCTGTGTAATGACTCAGCTATTCCCAGTCTCTATTCAAGCCTAAATTAAATGGTATCTAGTTTGCATATTAATTGAAGTTCAGCACTTTCTTGCTGGCATCTGTCTTTGAAGCTTTTCTGTTGCAAAATTGCCACCTTTAAGTCTGTCACTGAGTGACCAGAGAGGTTGAAGTGTTCTCCTACTGGTTTTTGAATGTTATGATTCCTGATGTCAGATTTGTGTCCATTTATTCTTTTGCATAGAGACTGTCTGGTTTGGCCAATGTACATGGCAGAGGGTCATTGCTGGCACATGATGGCATATATCACATTGGTAGATGTGCAGGTGAACGAGCTCCTGATGGTGTGGCTGATGTGATTTGGTCCTATGATGGTGTTACTTGAATAGAAATATAGACAGAGTTGGCATCGGGCTTTGTTGCAAGGATAGGTTCCTGGGTTCATGTTTTTTTTTGTGGGTGTGTGGTTGCTCATGAGTATTTGCTTCAGGTTGGGGGGCTGTCTGTAAGTGATGACTGGTCTGTCTCCCAAGACAGTGTGACTCTGATCCTCATGCAAATAAGAGACTAATAAGTATGTATCAATTTATGCTTTCACTTCCATCCAGTGGGGTTGCACTGTATTGGCCCCCACTGAATGTATGTGGGAAAATAACCTGGTCCAATTATTTGTCTAGATTAAAGAGCAGCTGCTACATATGTATGTCTCATTCAGCTCTCTATCTCATGGAGAACTGAGCAAGCAATACAAACATTTCAATGAATATTTATTTGTATTTTCAGCTTTTTGCCATGTTTGAGTTCCTGTTGTTTTCATTATCCACAATCAAGTTTTAATTGTACAAATATTTGCAGAAGGTTCATTTCAATTTCACATGTGCAAGGGTCACCAAAACAGCATATTAAATTCATCTAAACAAGTCTTTATGTCAAATCTTCCAGTCAAGGAAGAGAAACAATACCACATGATTTTTCTGGCCAGTTATTAAGTAAGCAGAGCAGTTCCAGTTAGAATATTCACAATCAGTAGTAGATAGGGTAAAATATTTGAATGAACACATTCCAGAAAATTTTGATCTGAGCACAGTATATCCATGAGCATAAAGTGAGGCTGTCATAAACCTACAGCTAAGGGTAGCATAAAATCCCTCCTTACCTGTAAAGGGTTAAGAAGCTCAGGTAACCTGGTTGGCACATGACCAAAAGGACCAATAAGGGGAGAAGATACTTTAAAATCGGTGGGGGAAGGTTTTTGTTTTTTGGGTTCCTTTGTTCTCTTGGAGTCAGCAAGGAACCAGGGCAGGGAAAATACATCTCCTTAAGCCATATCTAAACTAAGCATCTAATATTGAAAAAATAGTAAGTAATAGCAAAGAAATGTGTTAGATTATCTTTTATTGTAGCTTGTGAATTTTCCCTGTGCTAAGAGGGAGGTTTATCCCTGTTTTTGTAACTTTAAAGTTTTGCCTAGAGGGGAAATCCTCTGTATTTGGAATCTTTTTGTTACCCTGTAAAGTTATCCTCCATCCTGATTTTACGGAGGTGATTCTTTTATTAAAATAAATTTCTTTTAAGAACCTGATTGTTTTTCAGTGTCCTAAAGACCCAGGGGGGTTGATCTGTGCTCACTTTGTAACCAATTGGTTAGGATATTATTCTCAGGCCTCCCCAGGAAAGGGAGTGTAGGGGTTTGGGGGGATATTTTAGGGGAGATAGGGCTCCAAGTGGCCCTTCCTGAATGTTTGTTTAAATCACTTGGTGGTGGCAGCGATACTAAGGGCGAGGAAAGAATTTGTGCCTTGGGGAAGTTTTTAACCTAAACTAGTAGAAATAAGCTTAGGGGGTCTGTACTCTAGAGTTTAGAGTGGGGAGGGAACCCTGACAGAGGCTAACTTTATTGACCTTATTTATTATGAAATATTTTCTCTCCTCTGACCTTTTCCCTCACTGGTAACACTGCCTCTCATCCCTATCCCCCCAGAAATAGAGCTTCAACCATCTTATCAAGGCAGCAAAGGGATTTCCACAAAGCAATCTTTTGGATATGAGTGCCAATGAACTGAAAGATCTGATGCCTCAGTTACTTATTACCACTATTGCTGTAGATGGGGGGGAAAAATGCTGAAACAAGTATTAACAAGCTGCAAACTGTAATGTTTCAGAGGGCCCTTAGTGCCTAATTGCAATGGTATTAATTTCTCTACAGCTTTAATTTAAATACATTTGTTGTTACAACTAATTATTGCAGTAAGTGCTGTGTTTAACATCTGTTAGTATGCTTCTGACTGCTGTTAATCAATGGATCAATGAAACACTTTGCTCAGGGTGTCAATTTCTGTATAAAATCAGATGTATTAGTTTGATGGGAGGTTTTTAAAAAGTTTAGGCAGGTCTATGAGGTCTTTTTTTAAAAAATAACTATGGCAGAGATCCAGGCAGGAGGCATCTGGGAGAAGCTGTACAGTAGAGCAAAGAGAGAGAGAGAGAGAGAGAGAAACTTTAGGGATAATACTATTTTTCTTATTCCAGGAGTTGTCAAACTTCATTGCACTGCGACCCCCTTCTGACAACAAAAATTATTACATGACCCTGGCAGGGAGGTGGGTGGGTGGGAACCAAGCCTAAGCCCAACTGAGTCCCGCTGTGTCCAGTGGGGGGACGGGGAAAAGCCTAGGTACCACCCTGCAAACACCCCTCCCATTTAACTGAGATGCCCCTTCCAATATGGGAAGGTCAGAGTGGTCATGACCTGTTCATGATCCTTCAAGTTGAGTACCTTTGCCTTATCTCACATTTCCTTGTTCAATGCTAAAAGAAAGTAACTCTAGCACTGAACACGGAAACGTATTAAAATAAGGCAACGGTTTCTTGGGTTAATGTGATATTTTGCTATAGTCACATGACTAGTTCTACTCTAAACGAGCACTGTCATGACATCCCATTTGAAGAGGCTGCACTGAGGAGCTGCATACTATTCCTCACAAGGGCTCTATTGATTTGCTGAGGCGAGCTAGAGAGTTACAGAAATTAAAGGGCTCACACTAGTGATGCAAAGCTCAGATCAGAGTCACGCTTAATTGGTAAGTGATGCTTCTGTCAGCAACTGGTAGTTTAAATCGTTTTAGTGTATACTAAAATTATGCTGTATTTTCTCCTGTGTTCTCTCTAACTGTATATGACTATCATTAGCATCTTTGAGATTTTAAAATAATAATCTCTGGGGCTCGAAAATGTCAATGCATAAAACAGTCTGAATTTTAGTGACTGGTTTAAGGCAACTTCAAAAGTATGGTTCATAAAAGTATGGCTGTTTGCTTAATCACTGGATTATTATTGTTAGTTGGCATTTAACTTAGTTATATATAAATAATATGGGCTAGACCCTAAGGTGTGACAGAGATCCACTCAGTGCACCTGGATGAGGGGCAGAAGTGACTTTATATCTCACTTTCTTACCTATTGAATCCAAGAGTCAAGTGGAGCTAGCTGGGTCATTGTCACAATTTAGTGCAAAAAATCAGGGCTGCTCTTGCTTATGCTGGCTGGAATAGTCCCTTAGAAGCCATTCTGGGTATGTGTACACAGCATCTAAACACCGGTGAGTGGCCCAGATCAGTTGATGCAGGCTCACAGCACTCAGGCTGTGGGGCTGAAAAATTCCTGTGCAGACATTTGGGCTCAGGCTGGTGCCCAAACATCTGCAAGGGAATTTTTAGCCTTACCGCCTGAGTCCTCTGAGCCTGTGTCAGCTGACCTAGGCTAGCCACGGACATGCTGCAGGTCTTTTATTCCAGTGTAGTCATAGCCTGTGTCAGCCCAAGATCACCAGCTCACTGTGCTCTGGTCATGCACACTTCCACAGTCAGTCTACCCTTGGACACCCCCTGTTGTCAGAAAGCTGGGAATGTTTGGCATATAGGCAATTGGGAGATTCCAGCAGTGCATAGGGACTTGGCCTGGTTCTAGCCCTATGGTTTTTTCTAGATATTGATTTTTATAGACTACAATTAAAATTTTTTGTATATTTCTGTGATTTTAACCCAGTGTAATTTGACCGCCCTGAGGATTTTCTCTCTTCTTCTTGCTTATCACGTTTCCCCCCGCTACAAATAAAGCAGCACACAATCCCTGCCCAAGCCTGCAATGACTCTGTGAAATGTCCAGTAGTTCTGTGACCATTAGCTAGGAGTGGGCAATTATGGTCTGGAGAGCAGCTATTTTGTCAAGACGAACTACCATAAGCTACAATGCTATTCTCTCATTGATGTCTCTGTCACCATTACTGTTCCTTGCTACAGAAATTCTAGCAGGTAGCAACAAAAGCCCTGCTGCTACAACAGCAAGGAATCATTTTTGATAGATCAGATTCCTTATTGTTGCAGTCAAAAGAGAAGACAAGAATGACTGACTGGATCATTTCAAGGTAAAACATTGCTCAGTGCTGGGGCGAGTTCAAAGCCAGAAATAATATTCTGACAGTGGCGGGGGGGGAGGGGGGGCTGCTGATGCTGTATAGAGTGATATGTATAGCTGGAGGGAGTCTCCTTCTACCAGTTTTCAGAGTAGCAGCTGTGTTAGTCTGTATGCACAAAAAGAACAGGAGTACTTGTGGCACCTTAGAGACTAACAGTGATACTGACTTAAGACTTATCTACCTCTACCACTTCTATTCCTTATACAAAATGAGGTATTTAGGGGCTCTAGGAGTGCATTCGCAGTAGATTGATGATACTGCAAATGTTCTCCTGACCTTTCAGACTGAGTGGAATACCTGGATATGTTTCTGCTGTCATTTATTTTTCCATGTCACTGTTTAGATCCAGAATAACATTAGCTCCTGCAGCTTGTCAGTGACAGAGGAAAGTAGTGCATGAGCTTGTTGGCAGTAGTCATGCTCTTCATTCCTAAATCCCTTCCTTTAGCTGAAACATGCCTATAAAAGTTCAGACAAAAATGAAAATTGCAGCAATTTAGGCAGAAAGTCACTAAAATAATAATAGTAATAAAAAAAAGTTTTTGCCTTTATAGTGGGCAGAACCTTGCACCCCTGCTTCCAATTAATAGATGAATTAGAACTGGGCCTAGGAACCACAACTTTCAGATTCAAATGTGAACAGCTTTAAAATTTGGGGATATTCCTGGATGTGGAGTTTTGGGTCTCAGACACATTTTTAAAGATAATCAGCATTTTCACTTCTTGCATCTGGAATTCACTGCCACTATTGAATACACTTGTTCAAAACTCTTTTTACTATTACCAATAGTTCCAACAAAAAGTTTTACCTTTAGTTTCAGCATTCACAGCTATATTCAATAGACCCTACAGTGCAGGCAGTAACTGAATGCTCCCCTTTAGCTCAAATAGTAGGAGCCAGTGTATTTTGGAGGACAATCTGAATTCTAGCCCTGCTTTTGCCATGAGGGTCTAAGTAGCCAAGCAGAGCAGTGTGATGATAGCCAGGAAGTCTTGAATGGCTGCATATTCATTTCAGTACGTTTTTTGTTTTAATTTACCCATAGAGAAGCCTTGTCTTGAGAAGCCATAGAAAAGATGACCAAAGAATGGGCCGTTTTAACAAAAAAGATCTTCTTGTGAAACTAGAGAAGAATTGTATTCAGTGTGTCTGTGGATCCTTTGAGGTCGTTTCTCAGGCTGGAGGTTGCCTAATAAGGGTAGAGATTTCGTTATAATGGTACATTGCCTTTAATCATTTTATTTCAGGCTTCCAAGGAGGAGGTTGGGAGCACAAAGGTAGAGAGATTCATCTATCTGAGAACTAGTTTTTAACACGTTTCTCAACCCAGCCCCACCCTTCATAAACACAACCACTCAGAGCATGCACATACACTTAGTTTTAACAGTATAAACTAATTACTGAACTACTCAGTTGTAGAACACTTGTGATGAGGTGCTTAAGTCCAGACTGCTTTGAAGAGGAATTGAATTGATAATGTATCCAGGAAATGAATAAAATATCATGTTCTATGGTATATCAGGGATTACTTGTGCTTTGAAAATGGGCCTCATTCCTTAATGGCATTTAGATTATCACTTTGTGTTGCATTCAACAACCATGCTGTGCTGCTGCTGCTACTATTACTACAAAAAAAGCACAGGATGGAAGATAGAGACAACACCTTACTTTGAAGCAATAACCTATTTTAATTTAAACATGGGGGGGAGGAGGAAAGGACTTGTCCTTTTCCCAAAGACAATTGTTAATACATTGTTATGAGATGTACTAGTAGTGAAGAAAGTAACTTTTTTACATTTCTTCACAGCAAAGGGCAATATGGATGCCAAGTGAACAGTAATAAGTCCAGTAAGGTTGTCTGTTTCTATGGAAACCAAAATATTCTCTATAATCCATTTGCCTGTATGAATAAGAGAATTAAGTAGACTTTAGATTATTTCTTTTATCTGATTTTTATCTAATTAGCTGCCTTAAAAGGGGGCCATGTGTAATAAAGGATAGAATAAGAGAGAATGGCATTGCTGGTGCCAGCATAATCCTCTGTACTAGGATGGTTAATGAAAAGATTTGCATTTAGGAGCTAGTTAATTCACAGAACATGCCAGAGATATCATGAATATCTCATAGCATCACAGATGCTGGAATAATGTTGGGGTAGCATCAAACAGACTAGTGCACTAATTTACTTCTATTGACATGTTAGGAATTTCAGCCAAAACACACTTCCAACACTGATGAATGTACAAGGTATCCAAATATGCCATGGTATTCCATGATGGCCAACAGAATAATAGATCAGTGGAATATGGCAGTATGCGTAGCGGAACAGATGACTAGCAGCAAAGATGTTAACTTCACCTCTCCAATCCTAATTTTATAGCATGACTAGGACAAAAAATGAAATTGATATTGGTGTTCCCTCTGCCCGTTTGTTCATGTTGAAATAGCTGGGACTGGAATAGCAAGACAAAACTGAGAAGCTTGGGCCAAAATGTGATGGGGAAGAATGAGCACCAACTTCTCCTTAGCATGGTTCAAGGTAAGCATAACTACTTCCCCAATTTTAAGAGCAGTATACTCATTTATTTGAATCCTAATATAAACAAATATGGAGGTAGAATATAGACATATATTTTTCTTGAGTTTATTGCTTTCTGTGTGGGCTAAAACTTGCATTCTGCAACACTGTCATTTCACAAAAATAACAGTTCCGTTCAATATACAGGCCCTGCAGGTGTAAAATTGTACATGGAAAAATCTATACACAATTTTGTGGCCAATTTACACAAGCAATTGAAAATATTTCACTCACAAAATAGGTATTTGCATGCCCAAATGGCCCATTAAATGCATAGCTGGCCATTTTTTGTGTGTGAATATCGTCTTGCACTCTCAATCACAGTAATTTCACACCTGACCTTTTTTTTCAAAATTAGACCCATAATGAATTAATTCTTTTAGCCCAGAAACCTCTAGTAGAACCTGAAAAGTTCTCATTCTCTTAAAAAGTATAGTAAGTTGACCATAAAGCACTTATCACTTCAGTCCATCTAATGAGATAAATTTTTCTATCTGCAATGCTCCTCAGGGAAACCATAAGTAGTGTTCACTCATTATTAGCACTTTCTGACATGAGCTCCAAATTGAGTAACTATCACAGCGAGATAAGGTGATTGAAGAAGTATCTTAATTTGGACCAGCTTCTGTTGGTGAGAGGGTCAAGCTTTTGAGCTTACCCCTCACCCATCTTGCCTCTCTCACATCCTGGGACTGACAGGGCTACAACAACACTCCATATAACTATCACAGATTTTCTTAGGTCATGTGTGGGCTTTATCAAAAAGATAACCTGACTGATTTTTATCTACTGTGATTTCCAATCATCCCTATTTTTTTTCCTAGTACTATATCTAAGAAGTTGTTTTGTTTGTTTAAACTATGATTAGAGCCAGCTTGCACCTTCAGTTATGACAGTTTAATGAAAGTTTTGATCCAGTACACTATAATTATTATTCCTTAAACAAGAGAGGCTACAGTATTTTTCCAGTTACATGTATGTTTTAGAAAATAGATCAATATTGCATGTATGATCCGAGTTACTGAATCAGTTTCCCGTTAATAGTTCAGAGAAGGCAGGGTGCTCTTTGAAGAGCTTTTACTAAAGTCAGTGCATACCAACTCCCGCCATGGGGGCTACAGTATAAACTTTTCTAACTATAACTTATTTCATTTGACTAGGGCCAGGAATTAAAGACCAGCATCATACCAGCACTTTTGGTGTCACACTCTTACACACTCAAAATAATTATCTTCCAAGCTAAGAGCCTGATTTTCAAACTATACTTAACTGGACCTCTTTGTTATTTAGAGGTGCAACTGATGCCATTTATATGTCTAGGACATGCAAATTGAGTATTTAGACATCTAAATGGCACAAATTGCACTCTTAGTTATATGCAGGCCCTCAGATACAGCACTGAGCAATGATAATCAGCTCCCAAAAGCAGTTCTAACATGACTGTGTAGAAATAATTATGTCATAGACTGACTCCCTGTGCCTATTCAGAGTCTTAGCTGTTTGCTTTAATAACAATAAATAATTGTGACTAATTTTTTCCTCCTGTTAGCACTGCAGAGCCAATACAGCTGTGGGAAAGTGAGCTGGAATCTATTCTGATTCTCTCATCATTTTCAGAATCATTATTCAAGTTCCACATGTGAGACCGAAAAGTTTTCCTGAATGGGGTTGCACAGGTGTACGGTCCTGATATGCAGAAGCACTCAATGCCCTCACCTCCTATTGACATGTAATATGATGTTCAATATCTTGAAGGAAGCTGGACTATTTGAAAAATACTATACATTTTCTGCAAAACATTTCAAACAAAATGGAAAAAAAAGTTTCATTCCAAACTTTTTATTGAATACTTTGTTTTTTTAACTAATTAAAAAACAAAACAAATTATTTTTGCCTTTTTATCTGAAAGGGTGAAGAAAGGAAAGAGAGAAGAAAAAGGCGGAAAAAATGTGTTAGTTTTTTGGTGGAAACAATTTTCTATGAAAAGTTTTGGTTAAAAATGTATTTTTGCTACCCTCTCCATTCTCCCCATTTCAATGAAAAATTATAAGCAGCTGTAAGACAGACAATGGGGTTTCATGGGGTAAGAGAGGGGTGAATTTGGACCACAGAATCTTTATTATCAGTGATGATGAGCAAAAAGGAGTCAACTTAGTTTGACCTTTCGATCATAATTTAGGTTTGCAAGGCTGGAATCTAGAAAAAAACATTTTACTAGTAAATTTGAACAAATGTTAAAGGAAGCCATTTAAACACTATTAAGGAACCTCACATTGCCATTTTTACTGAGACATTTTCCAGAGCAGAATTGCATATTAAACTTTTTTTTTTTAAGTATTTTATTTCCGTACAGGAATCCATTGGGATGTAAAATTAATGTTTTGGCACTCTGGCCTTTTAAAAGATGCATGCCTCTAAAAGCTGTTATTAGTACAGAGTGTATTTTATTTCAATAATTTGTGGAAAGAGTTTTTCATTATTTATAGACATCAATGTCACATTTTAATACTTTCACCTAGAATTCAAGTGACGATCTTTTCAAATTCAACCTGTAATAGTTTGTGCCCATTGTGAACAAAAACAAATGTTCTTGTCCTTTAAACAAGAGTACTGCATTAAGGGCCAGTTCCCCGTCTTGTATATGACTGTTCCACTGTGTATAAATACCTTGATGCGGTGGCTGCCCAGGACTATGCCCAGATCAGAGTGGTACTCTGGGACTGCCTGAATAAAAGAGGAGGCCTGTCACCAAAGATGCTTGGAGGAGAAGTATCCGCTGTGAGCCTGACCCTGCGTAGTGGGACAGAAATGGCAAAATGTTGGCTGGTAACAGGTTTCAGAGTGGTAGGTGAGTTAGTTTGTATCAGCAAAAGCAACCAGGAGTCCTTGTGGCACCTTAGAGACTAACAAATTTATTTGGGCATAAGCTTTCATGGGCTAAAACCCACTTCATCAGATGCATGGAGTGGAACATAGGGTAGGGAGGTATAAATACACAATATATGAAAAGATGGCAGTTGCCTTATCAAGTGTGGGGGGGGAGTCACTGCTAATGAGTTAATACAGTTAAGGTGGAAGTGGGCTATTCTCAACAGTTGACAAGAAGGGGTGGAAATCACTTTTGTAGTGTTAATGAGGCCAGTGTAAACAAGATGGCTCATTTCAAACAGTTGAGAAGAAGATGTGAGTATCAGCAAGGGGAAATTAGTTTTTGTAGTGACTCATTCCCTCCCAGTCTTTATTCAGGCCTAATTTGATGGTGTCCAGTTTGCAAATTAATTCCAGTTCTGCAGTTTCTTGTTGGAGTCTGTTACTGAAGTTTTTGTTGTTGAAGAATTGCCACTTTTAAGTCTGTTGTTGAGTGTCCAGGGAGATTGAAGTGTTCTCCAACTGGTTTTTGAATGTTATAATTCCTGATGTCCAGATTTGTGTCCATTTATTCTTTTGCATAGAGACTGTCCAGTTTGGCCAATGTACATGGCAGAGGGGCATTGCTGGCACATGGTATATATCACATTAGTAGATGTGCAGGTGAACGAGCCCCTGATAGTATGGCTGATGTGTTTAGGTCCTATGATGGTGTCCCGTGAATAGATAGGTGGACAGAGTTGGCACCAGGGTTTGTTGTAGGGTTTGGTTCCTGGGTTAGTGTTTTTGTTGTTTGGTATGTAGTTGCTGGTGAGTATTTGCTTCAGGTTGGGAGGCTGTCTGTAAGCAAGGACTTGCCTGTCTCCCAAGGCTGTGAGAGTGAGGGATCATCCTTCAGGATAGGTTGTAGATCCTTGATGATGCGCTGGAGAAGTTTTAGTTGGGGGCTGTAGGTGACGGTTAGTGGCATTCTGTTCCTTTCTTTGTTGAAAAAGAAAAGAAAGTGACAGAACGCCGAAATCTCCCTGCTCTGTGCTTCAGTGGCTGGCAACACAGTGGTCCCTGGTTACTGTGGGATGCACTTATAGGGAAAATCTAGTGTAGTCCTGGGATGGATCATGCTCAGTTACTCTGTGGGGATGGGGCATCCAGTCACAAGTAGGAGATGTGAGGTACTTAAGCCTGCCCAGTGAAGTCAGACTCTGGAGAATTTAACTGCCTAACTCTAACAAGTCTCTACTGAGCATGTGCAGACTGAGATTTGCAGAGGCCCATAACTTGGTCAAATATGGATGGGTTTTCATGGGGATAGCAAAAGGGATACCAGGGCATTCCTCCCAACCCCCCTTACCAAATTTCAAGTCCTTGCTCTAAAGTATGGAAGCACCAGAGACTGCCCACAAAACACTTGTAAGCTGTTTTTTTATATGGGATAACAATGTATTTTCTCCTACCTTTGCTCTGAGAAACATTTGAACAATTTTTTACTGAAATTTTCCTCGTCACTCAAAATAAATAAATAAATACATAAATCAGCCTGAGGCAGACAATCATGTAAATTTCAAATCAAATGGTCAAAGTTTGACAAAGTTAGAAGCAGCTGAAAACAGGGTTTTATAATGGTAAGTGTTGGGCAACCTTAATTATAGACATTGCTACCTGCGCAGTCTATATAAATCATGAGTTGACACCAGAGGCATTGATGATGATTAAACAAATGTAATGTCAGCGCTCTAGATTCAATGGTCAAAGAAGAAAGTAAATAAGACGAAGTTAGCAAACAGAGACCATGTGAATAGAGATGGAAAAGGTTTAATTAGCTTCCTTATAGGAAAGATGAACAACTGATATTTAACTCCTATTATTGTTGTATCCATGTGACCCACATAGTTTATTTATCACTCCTCATCATTGAAATGTTACTTTCTCCATTAACTGCCATCATTTCCCCTGTCACGTTTGAATTCATTCAATCCTAGCAATTTATTTGTTTATCTTTGGCTGGGAACAGATTCTAACAGAAAGTGAGAACATGATGATGATCTGTCCAATAAGGAGATGTAGATCTTTCTAGAAATATTGCACTGTAACTGATCTCAGTGGGAATTGTATACCTTTAACCGATATTCGTTGTACCTGTAAGGCTAAAACCTGCTCAGAGATATACAACTGTAAGAGCTGCCAGTCCCACAGCGCAATGAGAGCCAATGAAAGACTTACACTGACTTCAGTGGGCTTAGATCAGGCCATAAATCTGGAGTAACTATATTTGAAGCTAAAGGATTTATACCCATGAAGGAGAGAGACGGATCTCTCTCCTTATTTCCTAGCACTTGTGCTCTGTATCTGTTGCTGATTAACAGTAATCCAGTAAACAGATTAACAGTTGTTATATAACATCCACTTCTTTTGGCAAGTAGATGATTCAGTACTCTGTTACTCCAATTTTATGCTGGTATAATACCACTGATTGTGAGAGCAGGATTGGGGCCTCAGCTTCCAAAGGATGACAGGTTTACTGTGATACACTATTTCATTTTTATTCCCCAATAACCTTATTCCGAATTGCATGCACTTTGTTATTCTTGCTTTTTTATTATTTTTTTAAAGCCATTCAGATATGTTTGACTCAGAAATCATCCTAACAAAATGCATATTATTCCAGAGGGTCCATCTACATAAATACACATTAATTCTCTTCTTAAATGTGTGGTAGAGTCTTTCCCCTGAGAAGGCTATAGAGCTGTGAAAATATGTAACAGTAATTAATTACTAACCAGGAAAATTGCATGCTAAGAATAATAAAACAAATATATGTAACTAAGTGGTGTCTGCAGGGTAATGCAAATGGGAGAAATATCAGACAGCCACAGTGTTGTATTTAATATCCCATCAAGAAGAAAGTGCAGTTTATTAGTTGAATGACATTTTTCTATATAGCATTGCTATTTATTTATTTTCACTGCTCGTATTTTAGACAAACAAAAATATCTTATTTCCTATTGCCCAAGAGAGCTGGCTTTATTGTTTCTGCAAAAAGCCATTTCCACTTTTAGGGATTGCTGTTGGACATATTCCAGAAGACTGTGCCTTGGTATTAAATATCATTGCCCTGTCTGTCTCTGTGTGTAAACTGAAGATGAGAATTTTGTTCCTGAAAGTATCCTCCACGTGCTGTACTTTGCCTTTTATCATTTAAAGGTTTTGCTCCAGTCTTATTGCACGTCAACCATTCCCTGTGCAGTTGTTTGTTTTAAAGTAAGCACAGTGGAGATCTATAAGTGAAATGGAGGTAGATTCTAGCTTGGTTTAACCTGAATATCAAAATTCACTAGCGGTTTCAAATAGAAATTAGCACTTGTAACATACGATGTCACATCCCCATGTCTGAATGAGTTACAGTACAGTGGCATGCCTGCTGCCACTTTACCTTTCACAGCTGGAATAGACTTGTCAGTAAATAAAGAAAAGTAAAGAATTGTACAATAGGGTACTCACACGTCGGTGTGCTCATGAGCTGCCTGGATAAGGCATAGAATGGAGTAAGACGGTGCAAGGTACCCTAATTTGGGATGTAAACTAGCCCCATGCTGCCCTGTTGGATCTACCAGTATCCCTGGTTCATACACTGAGGAGAAAGTAGGTGCTCTAGGGGGTTACTCTGATGCAAAAGGGCAGAGGCAAGGCACTGCCTACTCCCATGCACTGGTCAGCACAGCTGAGCCAGTGTGGAGAAAGAATCAATTGTGTTATGAAAAGAATTGATTCAGTTAATCTCCCCCTAGAGTGAGGGGGAAGCAGGGGGTGAATTGCCTCTCTGGGTTCTTTATTCAGGCCAGATTATAGGATAGCAAGGCAGCCCTAAGGCATTATCTATTACAGAGGTGAAGCTCATGTATGTGTGAGATCAGGGACCAGTCCAAGACTGTGGAACCAACTCCTATCAAATCTAAGACCCGCTGCAAACAGCACCTCTTTCTCTTCCAAGTGCAAGACTCATTCCTTCAACCTATCTTCACCAATAACACAAAGCACAGCATAGAAAAAAATAAGCCACCTACAGTTCTTACCTGGGTGAGAGGAAGGGAGAAGGATGGAAGAATCCCCACACGGCAGATATAGTCAAGTCACTCGGTGCAAAGTATTCATAATATAGAGCACTGATGGTTGTGGCATAAGAAATTGAACTGACTAGAATAGCGCTTAGAAACAAAAATCCCGAATTGCTGCAATTTGCTAATCAAATGAATCCAGCTTTATCGATGCTCATAGCAATCTGGTCATTACTATTTCAGATTCAGGAGGCAGGGGCTTGTACTTGTGAACACAGTCAGCACCATAAGTATTATTACATGACTCTTCTCGCTTATCATTTCTCTTTGGAAGGATGACTTCGAGAAAGCTCCAGCAATAGGCAATGCTAAAGCTGCATGTTGCACAGCAAGCATCAAGGGCATAACAAGGAAGGAATATTAATAAAAGAGATGAATGAAAATGACTAACTCTCCAGAAAAATCATCCAGGAATGAAGGGCTTCAGTTTTCTCTGGTCAGCCTGAACTGCTTTTGCTTCAAGCTCATGAGACCAGACCCCATCACAAGATGGGTGGGAAATGTGGAGAAACAGCTTTGCTAGTGGTACCTTGGCTTGTCCAATTCCAATCCCAGCAAGTTCCAGGAAGTATGGAGTTGAGTGGAAATAATAAAGGAATTACATTTTTGAACGTTCAGCTTATTTTGAGAGATGGGAGGTTAATCAGTTCTCATTTTTGCATGATTAAGTATAAAGTGCAGACCTCATTCTTCATAGGTGCAAATCCAGTATCTTTTCACCGGAACTCAAAAAACTAATTAAAATAATAATAATAATAATAATAATATATTATTTGAATAAAATATCTCTTCCTGCAAAAGTATTTGAAATATAGGCAGGTGCATTCATGTCTGAAGCACTGGAGTACTCTGTGCTCTTTATAATGACCTGCTTTCTGTATTCCATGAGTGAACAAGGCACATTGCCAGACAAGACGGTCTTAAAATCTTTTCCCTTCCAGAGGAATTGAAATCTATTTCCCTTTGTAGATGCAAAACACCTGAAAACAGCAGATACAGCATCATACTGTAGCTGCTAAAAAGTGAAATCATTTCACTTTTTCTTACGCAGCATTTATTGGGAAGGTCTTCTAGAGAAGAATGAGATCCCACGGCACAATTTCACGCTTGGTTTATGAACTGTCTGCACTTTTTAGCATATGGCCATGTGTTTATTTGCTTTTGCTTATGGTACAAAATCAAAGAGGCTAGGATGCAGGGGGGAAAAAGATGTATTAGGTCACCTGGCTTATCCTCTTGCCAGTGAAGAATTGTTCACTACAGTATATTTTTAGTGCTTTCGTTTCCAGCTTAGCCTTTAGTGGCTCATGTAACTGGGGCTTTTACCTTGTTCAAGTTGTGTGTCTGTAAACTGGTGATAGATTGTAGTGGGCATTAGTCTGATTATTTGGAGGTCAAATTTATGCTCTTGAGTGACATGTGCACAATAAGAACAGGAACTTGTAGTCATTAATCACACATTTGCATGATTAAATGTATAATTGTGCTTCCAAATGCCTCTTTGCAATTGCAATTATTCACTTTCTCTATAAAGGCAGAGACAGTTAATCATAGTTAACAGCTTCTATATAAAGTACCTTATGATCCATGGAAGCAGAGTGCCATATAAAAGCAGGTATTATTTTTATCAATGAATTATTATTATTATTTTATTTATTTTAGTTTGTGGGAAAAATACTCTGCTTACTTGTTTGCATACATGTGACTCTATAACAGGCACATATGCTTGAGAGCTTGGACCATGATGTCATCTTAATAAAAAGACATAAGCCTGATTTTAGCCTTGTACCTTGCACAGTCATTTATATGCAGGCAAAGTGAAAATGAGTGACCTTTCAAATTAGAAAGACTTCATACAGTTATCAATGATTATACAAGGTACTAGGCAGTGGCAAATCATGGCCAACAGAACCCAAAGTCAGAGAGACATTTTTCAATACCTTGGAAAATATCAGCAGTCACAATAAGCCCTACATTTTTAACAGTGAGAGTAATTAACCATTGGAACAACTTACCAAGGTTCATGGTGGATTCTCCATCACTGTCAATTTTTAAACCAAGATTGGATGTTTTTTGAGAAGATCTGCTCTGAGCATTATTTTGAGGAAGTTTGATAGCCTGTGTTATATAGGAGGTCAGACTCGATGATCACAGTGTTCCTTTTTGGCCTCAGAATCTAGGAAACCTCACAGTGTTTTCCTGACCCCTAAATTAAAGTGGATTAGTGTAATTTACAGCATAATGCTTTGGTCACATTACCTTGTCTTGTGTTAATTTGCATATTGAGAAGCAGATAGAAGAAAATATAACATGATAAATTCACCATCTCTCATAATACAAGAACGAGGAGGCAATCAATTTGAGATGCAGCAGATTTTAAACTGCTCAAAGGAAATACATTGTCAAACAATGCACAGTTAGATTGTGGAACTCATTGCCACAAAGGTGCTTTGCCAGAGGTTATGAAGAAATTGTTCCTATGTCCGGATTATGCCATAACTTCTTACTGCAACTTTTCTTGCACCTTTCTCTGAAACAGCTAGTGCTAGCTTCTATTAGAGAGGATAATGGACTAGATGGATCACTGGTATGGCAACTCCTGTAATGGCTTTATTTTCCTTTGTTGGAAAGTGTCCTTTGAGAATAAAGGTTCTTTAAAAAAATCTGGTACTCCTACTCTAGCCACTGTAATAACATGCAATGTCACGGCTTGATTAATTCAATGAATTATAGCAGAGCTGAAGCTGTCAAGAAGTTGCCATTGTGTCTGGATTGATATTCAATTATTTTTCATGTAAACCCCAACAATTTTAGTGTGCCTACTTTCTAAAGTTATTTACGAAACAAATTTCTTGAGCCCATCACTGAAAGAGCCACAGTAAGTACTGATGTGCTGAATGTCACACTACTTCATGTATGGCACAATAGCTATTAAAATGAGATGTTATAGAACTAATAGAATTTCAAATTGTGTGCCTAAAGAGGCAATTGGACTGATCTGACTCTCATTGCTAGCTATGCCTTTGACTTCATGCAGACCAGAATTAGGCTTTCATCATCAGGACTGTATGTGACACAGAAGCCTGGAAAGACTGAGGTCCAGTTGTATCTCAAGTCCTGTTGAATCACAATAAAATGATTATGGGGGATATGCCCACCAGACTCCAACCATTGATTCTAAGTATCCCCAAATGTAGAGCCTAATTCCTATCCCTTACTTTAAGTACAGGTTGCAGAATTGGACCTTACACACTGTGGAATCCTCACTTATGTTATTGAGCACTTACATGAGTAGTCCCAATTCATGAAGGAATCCACAATGAACTTTTAAGTATTTATTACCTTATACAACCTGAATGTCCATTGGTGGACAAGGAATTATTCATTCTTCTTGAATCCAGAAGCTAGATTTGCAAGAGGTGCATAGGGTTCCCTGCCACTTAATGGAATTCACAGCTCTGAGCCGGGCATCCAAGTTTGCTATGTAATGCATGAGGAGAGTAAGGTATCTAAAAAGGGATTTACAGAAGCCAGCAAGCTGAGTGGGAAGTTGCCTAAGCAAGCCAATAGAAAGCTCTCCCTATAAAAGGGAGTTAGGTGCCTAACTCTGGGCCAGAGAGAGGCACCTTCCTCCATTCAGGATTCACAGCCATAAATCCTCTCCTGGAGCTAGGTGCTTAAGCTGGGTCAGTATTTTTTGACAAAAGAACCCACAAACAAACAAACCCACATACATCATCAGCTGTGGGGGGTGGGTAGAGAAAGGAAGGTGTTGGTCCTCTTTTACCCAATATTTCAGTAGTTAGAACAGTGGTGGGCAACCTGCGAGCCATGGGCCGCACACAGCCCATGAGGGTAATACACTGGCAGGCTGCGAGATAGTTTGTTTACATGGACCGTCCACAGGCATGGCCATGTGCAGCTCCCAGTGGCCACAGTTTGCCATTCCCAGCCAACGAGAACTGTGGGAAGCAGTGGCCAGCACGTCCCTTAGGCCCGTGCTGCTTCCCGCAGCTCTCATTGGCCGGGAACGACAAACTGCAGTAACTGGGAGCTGCAGGCAGCCATGCCTGCGGACTGTCCATGTAACCATCTCGTGGCCCACCAGTGTCTTACTCTGATGGGCTGCATGTAGCCTGCAGGACACAGGTTGCCCAGCACTGATTTAGAACATTCACCCAAGTTGTATGAGACCTAGGTTAAAAGTTGAACTTGGGTCTCCTGCTTTGCATGAGAGTGTTGTAACTATTGGACTATGGGGTATTCGGTAAGATGGTTATCTCAATCTCTCCTGTTGGACCTGTGCCACTGTATATAAATAAACAGTCATTGGCCAGGGAAAGAGCAAGAATGACTCTTTTTCCCAACGGTTAGAGTATTGGGAGATCCCCTGATTGAATAAGTATTTCACTATTCATACAAAGTAGAGCACAACTTCAGGAGCAGTGGTTAAGAGCTGGGGCCTAGTGGTTCAGGCATTCTCCTGGGAGGCTCAAGTTCATGTCTGTTCTCCATACAGGACAAATGGAGATTTTAACCCAGGTCCATGCACCTAATAGGTGAGAGTGCTGACTGCTGGCCTAAAGGTGAGCGCTACTTTTGTCTCCACTGGTGTCTCTTGTTAGGGTTTAGGTGTGCTCAGAGCACATCCACAGGATTGGGCCCTGAAGGGAAGATGGATATGGAATGCCTGATGTGTGAATCTGAACTTAGGCACCCAGCTGTTGGGCAGTGTCAGGACACATGCCCAATGGTTGAAATTTATGCATCTTGGGGACTTCCATGGGGAAACTTAGGCCTTGTCCACACTACTGGAGTTAGTTGACCTTTCCTTGTCCCTGGGTGCCAGTCCTCAAATGGTGCAATGTGGGAGGGAGTGTGGCCTAGGAGATAGAGCATGAGATTGGGAGTCAGGTAATACCTTTGTTCCTATCTCTGCCCCAGGCCTGCTGGGTGACCTTGGCCAAATCACTACACCTCTCTGAACCTAAGTTCCCCTATCTATAAAAGGGGGACATGATACTGACCTCCTTTATAAAGCACTTTGAGATCTACAGATTGTTATTACCAATAACCTATAATTAGAAAATAAAAGATAATTAGCAGACTGAAAAAATATATCTTAAATAAAAGGCTAATGAATGTTGTGCTTTATAAATATCTTGGCGGTTTTTTTCTTCATTAAACTCCTAGCTATACAGTTGAAGAACTCACAAGTATGTTATACATTTGTTAAAGTTCTTATAATTTTACACTCCTTTATTGAGTTCAAGGATTAAATTTTTCATCACCATGATAAAGTTAGGGAAGTAGCTTTGGATCTGAATTGCTAAGTTTTTAAGATAATTTTACAATGTTAAATTAAATGACTGAACTTTTGAGGATGCTTATCTCTACTTTACGTTAAACAACCATTTTCTCCAACCCCAAACGGCATATGGTCATGAAGCAGGGAAATGAGATACTGACTAGAGCAGAGTTCTAATAAAGGCAGGTATCCACACTCCTCAAAAGCCATCAGCAGCCAGCCAGATTGTTTCATTTTATTAACGTAGTTTATTAATTTAGAAATATATACAAATGTAGACTTTAATGGAAAATTTACAGCACATGCACTGTAATGCTAGTGAGTTAATTGTGGCACTGCATTCTTAATTTTCCATTCAAGTAATTTGGAAGCCATTAGCTTAAGTAATACCCTAAGGTAAAATGTGTTTATGTGGCCACAATGGTTCCTATGAAGACTGCACTTATAACTGTCAAACAAAGATAAATTCTTAACTGCATTTCATTACATTTTGGTATGGCCATAGGTGGTGGGTAGCATAGGCTGGGGGGAGGCTGTACCTCCCAAAACAGCCAGATGTGATTCTGCCCATGATCCACCACCAGGCCCTGCTTGTGGCTCCCCCTGTGTAGTGGTCCTGGCTCAGACTGGGGCCATGCTGCTCACCCTCCTGGCACTCCAGGACTGGGGAGGCTGAGGCCGCACCACCCACCTTCCCAGCGCTCTGGGACTTGGGTCGCACAGCCCACCCTCCCGGCGCCCCAGGGCACTAGCCAGGGGCAAGGGCTGGCAGTCACAGTGGGGAGTCTCTGGGCTCCAGCGGAAGGGGAAGTGGAAGCGGGGGAGTCAGGTGGAAGGAGTGGGGCTGGGGGACTAGCCTCCCCCAGCCATCAGTTCATGCACTGTCCAGGAGTACAACTGATGCAAATGTGCTTTGCAGCTACCTGTCCAGGAGAGCACTGTTTGGTTTAGGTTCTATAAAGGCTATATTTTAGCTTCACACTTCTCTGTGACCTGATTTCTTAATAAGCAGTGACAAATGCTCAAAGAGCAGTTGACCCTTTTAGCTAGTCTCTGATTCAGTGGAATTCTTCATTGAGTTGGGTGGCCAGCATCATCCATACAATACATGGGGAGAATTAGGCAGCTCAGAAAGGGATTTTCATAAGGTAGCAAGCTGAACAGCGAGCCACCTAAGCTAATCAGTTGTAAAATTCAGACAAAAGGGACAAGGCTTAGGCTCAGATCCTCACAGGTATTTAAGTGCTTGACTAACAGGCTGGAGGGAAACACCTTCCTCCATTTGGATTTCTCAGCCATGAAACCTTTCCTGGAGTTAGGTACCTAAACCAGGTCAGCCATTTCTCACAAAAAAGAAAAAAACAGGAAAAGTTATACCCCTCCCAATCCCATTGAAGCTAACAGTCCTGTAGTTAGAGCACTCATTGGGCATGTAGGTGACCCACATTCAAATTCTGCCTGACTTGGAACAGGGACTTGAATCCAGGGTTTCCACAGCCCTGCTGAGTACCCCAACCACCCAGATATGGGATTCTCAAAATTCTCACTCCTGACTGCCTATTGTGCTGAGCATGCCTATCACTTTAGACCCTGAAGGAGAGGTAGGTGTGGGAACGCCTAGCTTCAGAATTCTGCCAGGGTTTAAGCATGAGCTTGGGTTTTGAACAGCAAGTTAGCTGTGGAGTGATGTCAGTCCTGAGGTAGTTTAACACCTGCCTATTGGCATAAAATTAGGTGCCTGTATGGTTAGGTGGCAGCTACACAGTTTTAAGAACGTTAGTGGAACTTGAAGAGGCAATTAGATGCCCAGGTATCTTTGTCTATCTAGCCAAGAATCCAAGACTGGGTTGAGCTTCTCAGTTAGAATATTTCCAGGCTGCAGCAAGCTCCCACCACTAGAGACGAGCTTTATAACCCTGGCACCAGTCATTATTGTTTGTTTGTTTCCTCAAGCAGCCCCTTCTACCTCTCCATACAATTTCAGTGGGAAGCTAGTGTGGATTTCCTTGTAATACTACATTCCTAGCACCAGATGGTGCTTTGCAAAGGTATAAATAGCAGCACCTACAGTTTCCCACCTCACATGATCCAAAATGGATTCCAACACCCTGGGTCTCTGCCAAAATACTGCCCCAAGGTAAGAATGATAACCAATAACATGTTATTAAATTAAGCATTTGACAGATCTGCCCTTTAGCTGTGATAGATGTTTTTCTTGTGTTAGTCCTTCATGTTATTCACCATGCAGTGCCTTAAAGTCATTGCTAACTGCAAAGTAGATCACTTCTGCCTTGCATTATTTCATTCCTTTTTAAAAAAGCATGTGGGATCCAAATATACAAAATACAGTTACATGATGGTATTGCTGATGCCCAGTAGTGACTGGAGGATTCGTCGACATGTGCACTTGAGCCTTATCATATCTAGATGCTTTGAAAGTTTACTTTTGATAACTAGTTTAGAACACCACTTCAGACGCAGTGGCTTGTGTATATTTTTAGTTAGTTTCACTTCTCAACAGGACATGATTGCAGCATGGAAGCAAGGTAATTAATATCCCTGGGGTCCTGCTGAACTGCACATCACTGGTGTCTAGGAGTCTTTCTTAAATGTATTTAGGATGCTAACTGAAAGCTTTTGCATCCTGGGGTCAATCTCTTTTTTATATACTAATGTTTTATTTTAAAGGTTTTTTAACAGGACGTGGGGGATCCTAGGAACTCACTCAATTGCTCCCCTCTTGTTTGTATCTGTTGCTGTTCAATGTGTACATGCATGGAAATTTCTAATGGTCCAATTTAACCATTATTTTAATGACAGCATCTTTCTGAGTTACCTCTCTGTGGGTATTTCAAGAGTTAGAGTATCTATTGGGTTCCTGGGAAGTGGGCGGGCGAAGCCCAAAAGAGTTAGAGTAGTATAGAGCCATGCTTTGCCTTAACAGTCCTTCTTAGCATATTAGGGGGCAGAACTGAGAACTGCTGAAGTCATTTGATCATTTTTAGTTAAAGGAGAATGATGTTTCATTTTATCCTTGCTGAGACATCTCATTATTCTGAAACTTTCAAGAAATAGGTTAGAAAGCAGTGGTGAACTCTGTCTCCTTCATCAAAGGCCATCCTGCTGAAAGGAGGATTAATTTAAGGATCTCTTTATTGTTTAATGTAGGCTTGCATATGTTGACACTATAAATATCACTTAGCCATTTTCATAGTCATAGAACACTTTCACAGTGCTTTATTAAATTTCAGATTTGGGCCTTTTTAAAAAGAAAAAAACAAAGGCAAAGATACCAGGTGTATTTACTAGAGAGGTGCTCTAGTGAACACCTTACTTTTTTTCAAGATTGAAACACCATCACACTGGAAAGTTTAGAGATGGCTAAGAATTTCATGACCTGCCCCTTTTCAGGGTAGCTCTGTAGACAGCCAAAATAAGATCCTTCATCTGAACCATGGTTCTCAAGAAATATGCATTTGAACTTCATAGCCCTGGCCCATCCACAAATGGAAGTCATCTAGGTTTCACTGTTACTTTTTGGTGATTTTGTTTTGATGATTTTGTGTCTGTTAGCTATGGGCCTTGGTGCAAATGGGCATAGCTTAATTAACATCAGAGTCCACTAGTACTTTAAAATGCTGAGACCCTCTATTGTCCCTTAATCAAGAGCATTTGTGTAGTGTGTGTATACATTATATACAATATATAATCATCATTTCTGTAGATCATCTCTGAAGATAGTAGTGATTGAGACAGTAGAAAAACCATCCACCTTTATTTTCCACTTTAGCTGCATAATCAATAAAAATGTGTTAGCTGTTCCATTTGCATGTTTTGTTACTGTATATTTTTTCTGTGATTTGATAGAAATAGTTCCATGCTGAGAAATGGTAATGAACATTGATACGATCACAACTATTTTGCAAATTTAAATGTCAGTTTCATTTTTAATGTCTATTGTTGTCAGTTGTTGGCTGTGTGTGTGTGTCCTCTCTGCATGCTGCGCTGGCTCTGGCCAGATAGCCCATACAGCAGACTTTGATTGAACTGCTGAAGAAGACCACAGACTTGGTTCAATGTTGAAGGCACTCGGCCAGGTTTATTGTTAACGAAGCCCAGTTCTGGTGCCCTGGCTCAGTGGTTATGAGTACACTAACACATATATACTCATTACAATGGACCGACTCCATGAGCTGTGGGACTTTCAGCTCTCCCCCTCATCCAGACAAAGACACCCACTCTGTGACCCCTCTTTTATACACTGATACAAACAAGTTATGTATTGCCCCTGTGACATGGTTAGTTACCACCTTTTACCTTGTACATGTTCACTCACTCACTCACTCACTCATGCCTGTCATGTTGGTTCTGTCAAAACATCTCTATCCATTAGCCTGTCAGCCTGACCTTATCTTTAGGATGGGCCAGGGTGTCCTTGTATCATCTTTGAAGAGTGTGTTTACACCATAATCTGGTATCAGGGTGTTTTGGTACTACCCTTCCAGAATGTGTTTATGTGAATACTTAGTGCCAAGGAGTGCTTGTGTTTCTGCAAAGCCAGGCCTGTTTTTGCCAAGTTCATGTATCGGGCAGTGAGCCTGCAAGGCATCTGCAGCTCTCTTCAGCTAAATCACCTTTATCTCAGGTGCTAAGACTCTACTAAGACGTGCTGAGATGTCTACTGACCTGTCCCTCATTCCAAGACCATGTGGGTCCTATTATCTGCAGTACAGTATAATGCACTTGAGAATGAGGGCTAGTCTACACTGGCAATGTGTGGTTGCGGCGCTCTAAATAAAACACCTCAACAAGGGGCATGGCTCCCAGTGCTGGGGCACTGTTTACACCGATGCTTTACAGTGCTGCAGCTTGCGGTGCTCGGGTGTGAGGGGGTTTCACATCCCTGAGCGCGAAAGTTGCAGCATTGTTAATTGCCAGTGTAGAGAAGTCCTTAAATCAAGGATTATGTTTTCTTGTTAAGTTAACAAGAAAGGCGAGCTCTGGGAAAAGAGTACGTTTAGACCACACCAAACTGTGCATGCTGTTTTAGGAGCAGGAACATCTAGCTTAGCTACACTTCAGTGTTTTCTAAAACTATAGTTTTATTCTTTTACAAAAATATGTACAGAGAAATCCTGGAACAACTTGATGATGATGATGATCCAGGGAAATGAGCAGAGACCATTAATAGTGCTCCATCTGCTGCATTAGTTCTCATCTGATCCAAACTGTCTGAATAGACAGCAGGTGTTAGATCTGAAAGAATAATTTGTGTTTATTTAGTTTAATTTTTTCCTGTCCTTCCTTCCCCAACAGATTTTTCTGGATTACGCATTTGAAGATAATTCACAATCAAATTAAGGAGGGACAGTCTCTGTAGGCAAACTTTAATGTGATTATTTTTAGGAGGTCGGGTTTGTTATTCCCATAGTTTTTTAATAGAGAGAAGAACCTACTTACAAGCACTGTGTTGTTGTTTCCATGAAACAAATCACACATTTTCATGTCTGGGTTATCTGCTCCAAATACATGAAATATGGATTAACATTAATGGGATTAAAGTGAAGTATAATCCTTCATTGTAATTTTATCCAGGATGTAAAAGTTCAGCAGCATAGGTGATTGCTCATTAAGCTAAATATCACAGGGATCGTTGCTGTCACTTTAACTTTATTGAAAGAGTATAAAAGTTTGACACCAATCTCTTTTGAAATGATTATTATTAGGGATGACCAAAATCCAAGAATTGCGTTCAGTGAAAAATGTTGAGATGCTGGCAGTCAGCATCAGAACAAAAACTAGAACTTTCAGAATTGCTTGCAAAAAAAACTGCATGAGCCCCACTCCAGAATAGGCAGTAGCTTAGCAGTCAGGCTACTCCCCTGGGATGTGGAAGACCCAGGTAGGTTCAAGTCTCTGCTCTGCCAGATTTGGAGCAGTGACTTGAATCTGGGTCTCTGAGAGTATGTCTACACAGAGATAAAAAACCTGTGGCTGGCCTGGGTCAGCTGAACTGGGCTTGGGGGCTGAAAAATTGATGTGTAGACCCTTGGAGTGGAGCCTGAGCTCTGCAACCCTGTGAGAGTGGAGAGTCCTAGAGCTCGGGCTCCAGCCTGAATGTCAATATGGTGATTTTTAGCCCCATGAGGCTGAGCCAGTTAACACAGGTCAGTCACAGCTGTGCCATGGGGCTTTTATCCTGTTCTTTGTGTGTCCTAGTCACTGTCCGACTCAGAGGTGAGTCTCTCTCTAATTCTATCCTGGACCTGAGAGAACTTTCTAATGAAACTTTTGTGGAAATAGATTAGTTTCCAGGAAAAGTTTTGGTTTTGAGGAATCTGCACTGTTTGATTAATCAATGTTTAGTGGAAAAATGTCCAAGAAGCTGTAATTATCAGTAACAAACTAGATATTGACTTTGTTACAAATTCTGCACTAATGTAGCTAAGGCTGTGTCAGGTTTCCATTATGATACTTTGGGCCAAATTTCTTCCCTCTGATGCAAAGATGTGGCCAGTATTGGCCAGACAGTGAACCCCTTGCGAAATCCTATTGAAATCTTATAATAGGAAACCCACTCAGATTCCAAAGCAGAATTTCATCTCTGGGACACATTTTCAAAAGGTATTTGTGCCCCTGAATACCGCATTTGTGAGCAAAATGAATGAACATACAAGATGAGTCTTAGGTAGCCTCTGATCAGTATTTGGCCCTTCAAATGCATATTTTAAAGAAAGTGACTGTAAACATTCAGTCTGAGCTGGTACCTTGCAATCAAGTTCTTTGATGTTCAGAATATTATTATTATTATTTCTTTATTTTTTCATTTACATGGTTTATATTGTGACTTGTCTGAATCTGGGATTCATGGGAAAATAAATAATGAGCCAGATTCTTATCCTTATAAACTATCAAATAAATTATAATATTATAGCACTCAGAGGCCTTGATTCTGTACAAACACAGAGGTAGACTCCGTTCCATAAAGCCTGGAGTTACTCTGTATTTCATTTCCCAAGTATAACAAGTATCTGAACCTGAGCCAATGGCTTTAAATTTTGTGTGCTCTTATGGCTAAAATTTCATATGCAGAAAATGACAAAGAGTCCTATGGCATCTTACAGAAAGAGACTTTATTTAGATCTTTCCAAAACACACTGTAATTATTTGCAAGTAACATAATTATGTGTGGGACTGACCATAGGGCTGCTGTAAATGATTGGGTCAGCACTGTACAGTTGAATGAGCAGCCAGTATCTCCTAGACAGAAACATTCAAAATCCCATTCCGTTCAGAAATGTATCTAGGTCATATGCTTTCCTGTAGAATTTGATCTTTATTTTCATTACATGTTTAAAATGTACACTATAGAAGAGACCAACAGGAGCTGTGTGGCTTTAGGAGTAATCTCTGAAGATAATGATAGAAGGCAAACTTTCAGCTGCTTTCCTTAGTGCTTGCACATATATCCACATATGTGCCCAAAAGGGGTAACTGCACATATGGCTAGTAGTCATGTATGCAACATCTGTTTGCAGTCACAAATATAGGATTTTGTGTGCATAAGAGTATGTGACAGCAAATATCAGAGATGTAATTCAAGCTCAATATGGAATATTGGTTCTCTTTACATTGACATTTTTGTCATTCAGGTGTAATTCTTATTTTCCATATTCTCCAGTAAAATAACAGAGCACATGAAAAATGCTTCAGGACCAGATTCCAGGGGGACAACCACAATGCTTTCAAGAGCAGAATTTGTCCCAAAGTTACTTAATCATTCATTTAGAGAGAGCTGTAGATTAAGGGTCTGATCCAAAGACCAAAGGGAGGACTCCCATTGACTTTAGTGGGCATTGGATCAGGCACTGAGAGCTGTGAATTAAAATAAGTTAAACAATGTAAGATACATATGAGGGTTTTTTTTGGCTTTCATCACCATAATGTCTGAGCACCTCAAACACACACTCTTTGTTTCAAAAGCTGTTGAAAGAAATAATGCTATTATTGTACATGCATAAATGGGCTTCTTGAATACAGAGTTCCATTCAGTAACAGTACTTGTGCTACTCAAATCAATTTAAATGTTAAAAAATCTCTGCAATTCATCTGAGGTTGAAGAGCTTAAGCATTTGTTTTCAAGTAGTGTTAATCTTAAACCATTCCTATTTGCTGAAAAAAGGCTGCCAAAATACCCTTTGGAGAATAACACAATTCAAGCAGAAGACATCTGATCAGCATATTTCAAATGTAATTATTTGATTTGATATTTGCAGGACTTTTTTTATCTTCAAATAGTTCGCCACAATGAATATTTCACTACCTCTTCACTTACACTGACTGCTACAAATGGAAGTATTAGTGTTGCTGGTGAACACGGTAGCTTACACTCTGTTCTTTCTGATGTGCATATTTACTTCTCATGTCCATTCATTTTGTCCACTATGACTGGGAAATACAAATAAAAGCATCTTGCTGGGATCATTTAATAAAATAACTTTTTAGAATGTAAAATGTAATGTAACCCTTTGGTCACAAGTGCTTTTCTATGCTTTGATCATATTGTCAGCTGTTATAAATTGGCGTGACTCCACTGAAATCAGTACTGGACTCAGGGGAGTTATGGTGATTTATACCAGCCTAATCCCAAGATAAGAAACATGGAAATTCTGTTTAATATCCTTTAAAAGCTTGAAGTTGAATCCTTGTTGAGTGGAGGCACCTTTCCTTGAGCAGTTTGTTCATATGAATCACAACATGGTTAGTTCATAGCTGGGATTCTGGAAAGACATTTATTTCCGAGACTTAGCCAGAAGTTTGAGGACCAGATCCAAAACTCACTGAAGCCAATGTGAGTTTTTCTGTTAACTTCAGTGGTGTTTGGATCAGGCTTGTGGCTACTGCTATGTCAACTGGAATTAGAATCTTCCAAGGAGAACAAAATAGATTGGTCTGAATTACATTGGCATTAGCTCCTTGATGACAGAAATTTTGATTTCTTCCCTCACTTTCCATGTAGCAGGGTTGCTGGTCTCCTGGAGTTATGGGCCAAATTCATCTCAGTTGTGATCCTATTGACATCAGTGGAGATCACTCAGGTGATAACTTTGGCCCAGCAAGTCCATGCATTATAAACTGTGGTACAAATTGTTCTAAAGTAATAGGAGAGACAGCAGCATGACCTTGAAAGCCAAATTGTACATTTTATCTTGTGGTATTTCAGGCTAGAGTATTCAAGGAGGGGGCATAAGGGTGGCAGCTGTCTTTAGGTTTTAATGAAAATGAGCCAGCACCTCAAACTTGAGATGATTCTTTACTTTCTGTCAATCACTAACTTATCTCTTTCTAATAGGACACCAAAGACAGAGAAAAAGACAATCAGCCAATCAATAGAAACTATCCCTTACCAAAATACAAATACAGGCGTGCAGTGTCTTCAGAAGGGTAATTCATGTAGAAATAAGGTGGTGTTTGTGCTATATTCCTGTAAGAGATTGAAAAGTTCAAAATAATAAAATCTCACACATCACTATCTTTTGCCATCATTACAATTCTGTGTGTGTGTGTTTTTTTAATGGCCTTGACACAAATCCTTTCTCTTAACAAAGACTGCGATAGGGAAAAAAACTGAAAAAACTACTGGTTCCTGTTACTATGTGAATATGTTAGTCTTGTGGACTTGCATTTCATGATTCCTATTGAGGCCTTTATCTTTCTTTTCAGATGTGGCTTACAAGCTCAGACCAAGTAATTATGCTCTAAATAAAAACACAAACTGACATATTAATAATTAAGCCAAAGGCTATATTTGTTTGTTTTAAAAAAATGAGTTAAAATACACATTTTCCAAGTTACAACATAGCAGCCATGACCAGTGATCATGTTTATTAGGGAAAATGTAGGATAAATTCACATGTGGTATAAATGTTTACTACTATACTGAAGTCAATAGAAATGCATGTACTTCATCAAATGTGATTTTTGCCCCAGATTTGTTAGCTTAATGTAGTTTAATTACTACAATTTGAAGTGAATCAGAATAATGCCTTATATCATGTAGTGACATTGCATTAACTTATATAACAAGAAAACTGTGTGTCCTATATCTGATATTTTGCTAAGGTTCTATTTGAACATCATAGCTGCCTTTTTCCTAAGGTTTGTGGAAACACAATAAGGATGTTTCCTGAGTCCTCTTGGGAAAAATATGATAAGAAATAATGAATAAAACTGCTTGCTTTTCAAAGTCCTAGAGGTGTTTTCCTAAACTCTGTAACCCCAGTGTTTTTTAAAAAGGGAAATGGAGAATTCTGCTAGGATAATTTTTGCTGTTAACTGTCTGCACTTCTCGCAAAGCAAAATCTTAACTAATATCTTTGGATTATTTCAAAATAACGAAGTCATTCTGTTACTCCATCATATCCTGTAGGGAGTGATCAAAGAAACTTCTCCTGCTATCTTCTCTGAATTACCGCAGATCTGAACATTTCCAACTGCCAGTTTCCAGATGCATAAATTATGGGATCAGGGAGTTTGTGTCTACGCAACTGATCTAATATTTGCATATGAAATTGCTCCCTAATACCCTGACAACTGCTAGGAATGTCACTGCCAGGAAATCCAAAGATACTTACATAGGATATTCTGAATGGCTGGTAGAACAAAAAAATCCAGGGAGACAATCATTCTGTAGGGATGTGTTGGCACCAAACAGCAAAGTCGTCTCCATTTTTTTAAAAAAAACAATGTTAAAGAAAGGAAGACAGTTATACTGACAGATAAGGGGAAAAACACTGTACTTCACCAGTTGCTGAATAATATTATCTGTTGTTCAGTGGTACAGCCATTTCCTTTTCAGAAATTCTTCTTTCTTTGTCTCTGATAGTAATGAAACTTTAACAAAGGTGACCCAACATGACACATAAAAGTGATGTCTTACTAAGACAGTATTTTTAGCCTCTAGACTTCTGGTTTCCCGCAAAGATATTAGTCAGATCTCTGCAAAATGTAGCTCAAAGGAAATCTTTCTGGTTCTCATGGATATGTATACGTGACTTAATCACCATGCAATCTAGAAGCAGACCTGGTTGGAGACTTTCTGTTAAGAGCTCTGTGAATGGCACACAGCACAGATGAAGCTATTTGCAATACACAACAAGAAGTTGTATTTGTCCAACAAAACCGAGAAGCTATGTTCCATAATGCACCATATGTATAAACTATTTATGCTAAATAGATATAAGCATAGTACTCTCCTTTAACCCTTTCCTCTGTCTTTGGTGTGGGATGCTTTTCTAAGAGCAAAATAGGGTAGGCTTCCCATTTTTCAGTCACGGAGGACCTGAGGGTAGGGGGGAGAAGGTAATTCTAAACTTCCCCAAACCTGGGGCCAGCCATGGTGGATTGTTTCCTTGGCATATCTTATGCTGCACAAACAGTGCCTTAGTGACCATTGCACCAGCTAGCTCTGGCCATACTCCTGTCTAGCCTAACCACTGTTCCAAGAAGGCAGTAGGGGAGAGGGCAGAAACAGATGTCATAAAACTAGCTATGCTGGATTTATGCGCCTAAGGATTCTCTTAATCCAGACAGGTCCCCAAACCCCAATTATCCCAATAGGGCAGTTTCCCAGCTGCTTTGCATTGTCTGAGCAGCAGAAAGCCACCGGGTTGAGGGGCCAGAGTACATTGCAGCTGTCTATGCTCCCTAAACACATGGGGAATCTGCAGGGATGCTTGAGTCAACTATTTTAAATAAATCTACCACTGTAGCCCTAGCACCAACCAGCATAGCTTCTTCAGGGCTAACAGTGACTTTGTGAGTCTAGGCCAGCTACAGGCATTTTTACCACCATGTGGACTAATCTTGCGTTGAGCAGATTGAAGAAAGATACTTTCACACATAAAATATGAGATTGTTGAGAATTTGTGATGATCTAGAGGCAGTCTAGCTCATGCCTGCTGGGATAGTGTAGACCCCATACCCTTGGTGTGTGCTAGCACAGTTCTTTGGGCTCAGTGGATCTGAAAGGTGTTGTAGTGGAGTGAGCAGTATTTCTGATGCCCTCTGCCTCTACCCACTGGTCCCATTCTAGACTATTTGTGGTCCAGTATGAGTGACAGCTGAAGAGGAATATACTGTATTATAGCTCAAAACAAGTTCCTCTATGCAGTCCCTAGCAGGGATGAATTCTTCAGTCATAAACTCTGCATGAGGCAGGGTTATATGCATTACAGTAGCTAAATAATCGCAAAAAACAACAGAGTCAGGTGGCACCTTATAGATTAACAGATGTATTGTAACATAAACCTTCGTGAGTGAATACTCATTTCGTCAGACGCAAGCTTATGCTCTAATACATCTGTTAGTCTATATGGTGCCACAGGACTCTTAGTTTGGATCTGTAAAAAGCAACAAACACGGCTACCCCTCTGATACTTAAATAGAGGGGGACGGATAGCTCAGTGCACTGGTCCCCAACCTTTTTCGTCTGGCGGGCGCCAGATGAAGGACCATAGCGGCGGTCAAGCATCTGCCGAATTTCAGCAGCGATGCCTCTGGATGACGCTGCTTGTCGGCAGCAAGCGGCGTCATCCAGAGGCATTGCCGCCGAATTCCGGCAGCATTTTGGCAGATGCTCAACCGCCGGCCAGGACTTGGGTGCATTTAGATGGCGCCCGCAGGCACTGCATTGGGGACCCCTGGCTCAGTGGTTTGAGCATTGGCCTGCTAAACCTAGGGCTATACGTTTAATCTTTGAGGGGGCCGTTTAAGGAACTGGGGTAAAAATCTGTCTGGGGGTTGGTCCTGCTTTGAGCAGGGGGTTGGACTAGTTGACCTCCTGAGGTCCCGTCCAACCCTGATAGTCTATGATTTAATCGCAGTTGGGCATGCCATGAAGAGCAGATTTACTGGTCAAAGAGGATAAAGTTTATGAGCTGTGAGTGCTTTGTTCACTTACCTGGGTTAGCAAGAGGGCAAATGGTTTCCTTTGCCTCTAGGTTTAAGATGAAGTAGGCAAGCACAAGGAGCAGTACAGCAGGAACTTTAGGACTGTTCCCCCCGCCCCCCATTCCCCATTATAGTAGGCTATCCTGGGTTTTTACTATTTAGTAGGCTAATGTCCTTTTGTTCTGTATTATTTTAAAGTCCGAGGGCACAGTGTTAATGGCTTAAAGAGAATTTTGTTTATCAACTTCCCTGGACTAGTGTGATGCTCAGAAAACATTTCCTTACGTTCTAATGCTTAAATTGACAGATGTATGCTGTAATAGTATTCTAGAGGGATACATTAACAGTTACTGACCAGAAAATTTTAGTCTCTATTTACCTTCGAAAAGCCCTTGCTGTCACTGGGATTAATGCATTTTGGGTACATGGATAATCTTGATTTTGTGAATGGGATCTATTCATGTGGAAATGAAGTTAATCTGGAAACAAATAGTCTCTAAAATAGCAGAGAAATGCAGGCTTGGATAGTCTCTAACGAAATAAATGAACAGTTTTACCTGTAAAGCAAAGAACACAAATCAGAGTGAAGAGTTGCCACATCTACAAGGAGCTAATGCACCAGAAAACATATATAGAAAACAATAAAATTGAATAGAACAAAATTAACCTTAGAGACAATTAGGAAGAGATTTTAAATGACTGTCCTATTGTCCCCTATGCAGTTTACATCCTTGGGGATTCTCTGCATGGAGTTTGCACTGGATTGTTTGCTCATGGAGAGCAGGTTTGACTCCCTTCCACCAACAGAACAGCCCCAGGCGTTGACTCCTATTATGGATAGATCCTCTGAAATCTGCGTGGTATTGAAGTCAATGGAGCTGTGCATGGGGAGGCGGGGAGGCAGTGAGGCCTAGGGAATAGCATACTGGACTGGGATTTGGG
Organism: Chelonoidis abingdonii; assembly: GCF_003597395.2. Lineage (NCBI taxonomy): Eukaryota > Metazoa > Chordata > Testudines > Testudinidae > Chelonoidis > Chelonoidis abingdonii. The sequence continues at coordinate 13,891,779 of NC_133782.1, read as the reverse complement.
ACCTGTATTCTATTTCTGCTGCCCCTGGTCTGCCGGTGGCCTTGGGCAAGTCATTTCACCTTTGTGCCTCAGTTTTCCATTCTGAATAATAAGGGTTATGATTATTTGTAAAGCACTTTGAGATGAACAGATGAAAAGTACTATATAAGAATTCAGTATGCAATTAATGCCAGCTGTGTAAGATCTGGCCTGAAATATTTTGTGAACAATAGGACATCAGTGTCATTTGATTGTATTCGGTTGCTTTATTTTTCATGCAAATGTGTATGATTCAGTCAAAAACATGTATTCAACCATGTGCAAACACACAAAATACATGAATTCAAATGTGAATGGAGGTGGGGCAATTAAAACACAAGCTGTCCACTTCATATGTCACGTTTTTAGCCTTAAATCATACTCTAGGTTCTTAATCAGCATTTTTCTTACTTGCCTATCTATACATTTTGTTTATCATCAGTGAAAATATAGTTTTCATTGGTTAGCATGTGTACAGTGAAATTGTCATTTATCGTTTTACTGATAACAATCCAATCCTTCTAAGCCATATTTGAACTTCTCATGACCTGAGTGACCAATTTCAAAGCTTGAATACTGAATAAATTACAATATAACAAGACAAGTTTTTGAATACTTACTAAGCCAGAATTCCCTGACTTCTCTATTGGTGAATACTATATGACCTGTTTTAGCACTCACTGAAAGTATGGAACTGCTGCTGTGCTCTGGATAGTGCAGAAGCCTTTTTATTTATTTTTTTTTACCTAATTTCTTTAATGCTCAAGATAATACAACCAATTAATGTTCCAAAGTACCAACCAAATTTAATAAAGATGGGCCTGATCCAAAGTTCATTGGGCTAGATTCTCAGCAGGTATAAGTCAACATAAAGCCATTGACTTCCATGGAGCAACATCATGTTATACCAGCTGAGGATCTGGCTCATTGAAGCCAATCAAAAGGCTTCAATGAATATTTAATGAGTAGTTTGGTAAAATACTAAGGAAATTTAGATTAAAATAAATTATTTTTCACCAGTGAAAGACTCAAAATACAGCAGGTTTCTTTGTTATAGTTGAAAAGTACCTCACGGTAATTCTTTGAATTTTTCATTTACAGTAAACAGTTAAAAGTTAGACTGCACATTTCGTGTCAAGTGAAGTGAGAGTGAAAAGCTAAACTGTATCATAATTAATTTACTTTTGTACTTTCATTCCACTGGAGGAATATTCATGGACTGTGAGCACATACACTCTTTTGAAAAGCACTAGATGTCCACTGTTTACACCTGAATTCAGTTTTCATGTTGGACATTCAGCTCAAACACAGTCGAAGAGGAGGAGTGAGGAGGGATGGAAGTTCAGGCTTATAAATGTGGTAGAATTTACATTTTTCTGCTTGTCCTTTATGTACTGAAAGAAAAAGAGGTGACACACAGTTCTGAACAAACCTCTTGATTCTTCAGGCTTCTGCAAAGGAATTTGCTTTAGGTGACAAGTTCAAATGCACTGTCAGAATCCCACTCTTTGATCTGTGTTTAACCTGAGCAGGGCTTCAGTTAACTGAAAATGTATGATGTTTGTAAATATATATTTGATCATGATAACAACCCAGTTTTTCATTGTCTATTAATATATGTAATTGCATAGAATGCAAATGGTGGCTTCTCCAAAGTAAATCAATAAGTATTTCAATACAAATAGAGAAATTTGATGGGACTACTTAGATATGTCATTTTACCCATGTATTTGCAGAATTGGCACCCCCTTTTATATTAATAAAGATTTAAAACCTCTGTAGTTACCTACAAGGAAGGAACAGAGCAACAGGGTCAAATTGATAGGGTTACTAGAAACACAATGCTGTTGGAAATATGGCTTAGTGACAGAGAGGATTGTTCTGTCAACTCTAAAAACCTGGAACATTTTTTGTAAAATTACAAGATAAGGGGAGACAGACTAATGTTAATGTGAGTTATGCACACGACTACCCTGAGAATATGATCCAAAGCCTATTTTAGTCAATGAGAGTCTTTCAAATGACTTCCATTCACTTCAATGGGCTTTGGATCAGGCCCTGAGGGCACAGAGCTCCTAGCTGATGAAGGTACAGTCAAAAGCACAGTTCTTTTTAAAACAATTATTTTAGTCTTTATTATTTTTGCTTTTCATTCTGTATTTTTTAAATCCTCTCCATCTATTTTAGGCTCTGGGCTACGTGGGAGGTGGGCTAGAAGAAAAAAAGGACTGACTTTATAGATCAGTACAAGGATTAAACAAAAGATATGCAAGATTGGATCTTTACAGAACAGTTTCTCCTGAGATGCAGTATCACTTTAGATCATTGTATTCATGTGATATAATATGTAATTTAATACTAATTGTTATTAAATCATTATTATAGTCATAATACATGGGAGGCACCATCTTAAGTACTACTTAAATCACATTTCATATGTCTATTCTGGCAGTAGTGGGGTGATCTTTTTATTTAAAGAACTCATATTGGAATCTCCAAATCAAAAAATCAGCTGTGAATCTAAGCAACAAAGTAGTGGATGTAAAACAGAGTCTTAAGTATACAAGAATTACTGCTCTATCAGTTCAACCTGCTGGATCTAATGTAGACTGTCTGGGTTTTTTGTTTGTTTTTGTTAAACTGAATTGATGCTCCTTTTTTGTAATATTAAATTTATCTCGGTGATAAACCAGCCCAAGATTTTTTCCACTTGCTTCATTTTACAGCCTTCAAAGTTATTTTTATAGGCTATAGAGCCTATAAAATATTTAATGTGTGAATGAGAGATGTGGCTGTTTGTAGAATATTTATTAACTGTTGTTAGAAGTCATTTTTTGTCAGCATGTTTTGTCTTCAGTTATAGCCAGCAACGTTTTCCGTACTTTTAAGTGGAAGGGCCAGATTTTAGAAAAAGAGATTTCTACTTGTGCAGATATTTGGATAACACATGCAAATATAGGGTAAAATTCACCCAAGTGCAGCATCAGCACAAGGCCTATGCATGACTTAATCCCACTTAAATTCAAAGATTAGGGTTTAAATGTCTACAGGGGACATTCACCTACAGTACATTTGTGCATGCAGCCATGGTGCATGTATGTACAAATTGGGTGTCATGTAAATGGATAGTTAAGGCTCTCTCTAGCCATCTGTTCATACAAATACCTGAGTATTTGTATGAACAGTAGTGCCAGTGTCATAGTATCATAGAAACATTGGCTGGAAGAGAGCTGGAGAAGTCATCAAGTCCACCCCTTATGCTGAGGCAGGACCAAGTAAACCTAGACCATTCCTGATTAGTGTTTGTCTTACCGGTTCAACACATTTGTCATGAACAAATGCAAGTGCACACACAGGGGCTTAAAATTGTGTGCACAAACGGATCCCTACCTTTATAAATCAGGCGTTACTGGTGCTAGCACTCCCTGTAATAGCAAGTCTAAGTACCCTTGCCACCTAAAATCTCAGGGCTCACTCTGTGCCATCTCTATTTCTTTCCTTGGTCCCTCTGTGGATGGAGACCACAGCACATTCTATGACCTTAGGAACTGTTAATCCTCTTGTGTTTTCTTTACTTCTCCTGTGCATAGAGAGTCTTTCTTCAGTCAGAACCATGTGTGCTTTTCCTTGGCAATAGTTCTGTTGTTGGAATTATAACTGAATTTAAACAAATATTGTTTTGTTGTTGCCAGATTTAGCTGTTATTGCTTTTTTTTGAAGTGTATTTTGGAAGTACTGTACCAAGTAGAGGCAGAGGGAAATTTTTAAACTTTTTTTTCCTCTAGTCACTGCCATTCTGGTATGGGCTTTGGGATTTTATTTCAGGGTTTAAAGATTGCTGTGCCCTTAAATGTCAGATGTACTATTGGTCTTTTTTGTGTCCAGTTAGTTGACTTTCCAAGGCAGGATGTTCTTCTGGCTCATGGCAGGGCTTTAAAAAGTTAGGAGGAGTGGGTATTTTGCCATTGAGTTCAATGGGAACAGGTTCACTGTTCGCAAAACAGTATGAAGATGCACTGTGAAACTCTTAAGAAGCAGAAGTGAAACAAGATCAGCTCCTAAAACTGTTGCTGATAAACATATACACAGTGAAATAAAAATGTGTTAAAACCCCCAGATTAGCTGTTTAGACATTCATTCCATTAACATGTTCCATCCTAACACTCTGACCTTAAAGCCATTAATTAGGCAAAACTGTCTTTCCTAGGTAGACATTTCAGGAGAGAGCCTGAGTTTGAGACGGATATTGTTTCCTACCTTTCATTGGTTAGAGCCGAGCCCTTCCAGGATTTTGCTCTACTGAAACTGTGTTAATGACAAACCTGGTTATAGTTTGGTTTGATTGTCTGCCAAGCTAATGTGCTTGAACCTAAAAGGACTGTAGGGGTTCCTGAGCCAGCTTTGCATTTGCTGGGCTGTAGACACAGGCTCAGGGATGAAGAATGGACATGGAATGGATAATGCTGTAATAGTAGATCAAAGGCCCTACAGACAAGCTTCACAAGGGGAACTTAGGTGTTGCAGTGTTGGGCATTGCAGTGACTAACTTTTAGGCATCCTGCTGCTTAGTGGAATTCACAACTCCAAGTTACTGATCAGGCCCCCCATAAAATGCATGGGGAGAATTAGGTATCTGAAAAAACGATTCACAGAATCCAGCACACTGAATGGGGAGCCACCTAAGCCACCCAGTAGGAAATCCCAATGACAGGGTGTGTCCTAAGCCCAACCCTCAAAGAGAGTTGGGCTTAATTCCATGCTGAAGAGAGGCACCTATCTCTGCTTAGGATTCACAGCTGTGAACATTTTCCTGGAGTTAGATGCCCAAACCAGCCCTTTCTCATGAAAAACTGAGGAGGTGGTGATAGTACCATCTAATGGTTAGAACACTCATCCCAGATCTGGAGGTGACCTGAGTTAAAATCCCTCCTCTACCTGAATCAGGGAGAACTTGAATATAGGTCTCCCACCTCCTGGTGAGTGCCCTAACAACTGAGCTATAGTCATTCTTTCTCTCTCTCTCTGACCTAATGATAATTTAAGTGTATCACACAAGTGGAAGAACTCCAACAGCAGAGTTTGAGACCCACCCCTGAAAGTCTAGTGGGTAGATAATTCAGCTGGGAGACCTGGACTCAAGTCCCTGCTCCACATCAGGCAGAAGAGGGATTCGAACCCAGATCTTCCCACCTCCTAGACGAGTGCTTGAGGGTTATTGGGCATAAGGGGGTCTCCACTGTCACTTTCTCCTTGACTATGTTTTGTGTGAAGCTTTATCTGGTAACCATGGTTTTATGGTGGCCTCAAAGCACATCTACTGGATTGGATCCTGTAGATGAGATAGGTGGGGGAACACCTAGTTTGTTAATCCTGCCAGGACTTAGATGTTAGTTAGACATGGAGCAACTTGGCATTTTCAGGACTTAGGCAACTTTCTGCATGCCCACTGGCAGAAATTTAGGCACCCACGGCACTTCACCAGTGGAAACTTAGGCTACATCTCCACTACAAGCTAGGGGTGTGATTCCCTTGCTCCTGTACATATACTTGCATTAGCTCTCATCGAGCTAGTGGAAATATAAATAGAAGTATAGCCACAGTAGCATGGGTAGCTGTAGTGGAGGCATGGCTGAGCTGTGCTAAGTACCTACCCAGTGGTCTCCACTGCTATGTATACTCATGCTAGCTTGATGAAAGCTAGAGTGGGTCTGTGTATGTGATGGGGAATCTGTTTCAGAAATAAATCGATGCCCATTTATTCTACTGTAAGTATGGATGAGAGCAAGGCAATTCTCCCAGGATTAACTGGTCATAATTAAAAGCTACCAATAAAGGGGCTGGAATGGCTCTCATTGACATCTTCAAATATTGCAAAGGTTTTGAACAATTATGAGACAGAGCTTGGAAACATCACTCTGCAGATCTTTTCTATTCATTTTTGTTCATTACCGTATCAGAAGAAAAATAGCACTTGATCATAACCGATTCCAGATAAGTCAGCCTGACTTGCAGAAGTTTAGAGTACCACAGCCGGAGCTCTTCAGCTCAGCACCTATATATAGAATATGCCTTGGGCTATAATGAATAGTAAATATTTTCCAGCTGTTGAAAAGCAAAAGCCACGAGGAAATGATTCCACATATGGCTGGCTCATTAAGCAAGAAATCAGCCTTTGGATAGTTGCACGTGGCAATAAATTCTATCTGCTTGAGCTGTGGACATCTCATGAGTAGTCAAAGATGGCAGCATTATTAATGTATTTAGGAAGCTCCCGGTCACAACCTAGGGATTCAGGGTATGTCTACACTGTGGGTGGTGGAGTAAGTTCTGGCTCAGATAGACATAATAGTGCTAGCTTTGATTGAGTTAGTGTGCTAAAAATAGCAGTGTGATGGTGGCAACACAGGCGGCAGGATGGGCTAGCTTCCCTGAGGACAATCCAGTCCAAGTCTCTAAGTATGTACTCAGGCAGTGAACCCATCCTGTTACCCACACTTACTGTGGCTACACTGCTCTTTTTGGCATGCTAGCTCAATCAACACTAGTGAATATACATCAACTCAAACTGGAAATTACATCTCCAGCTCCTCTGTGAATTATCCATCAAAGCATAGGGATTGCCATATTGCATCAAACCAATGGTCCAGCTAGTCAAGTATTCCAGTAATTCCAGTACCAGGAGCTTCAGAGAAAGGAGGAAGCCCCATCATTGACAAATGGAATAACCCATTCGAGGAGTCAAGAGTTTTTTTCTAACTCCGAGCCCCAGGCAGCCGGTGGTTGGTTTGTACACTAAAACAGGAAGACTTGTATTCTTGACATATTTAATCCTAACCAGTGTAATGGCAACTGTTTTTATTTACATAAATCACTAATCCTTTTTCATAGATTCACAGGTTCAGAAGGGACCACTATGATCATCTAGTGTGACCTCCTGTATAACACAGACCGTAGAACTTCCCCAGAATAATTCCTAGAGTTTAACTTTTAGAAAAACATCCAATCTTCATTTCAAAATTGCTAGTGATGTAGAATCCACTAACAGCCTTGGTAAGTTGTTCCAATGGTTAATTATGCTCCGTGTTAAAAATTTACACTTTGTTTCCTTATTTTTAATTAACACAGTTTTTTGAGTGTTGCACATGAAGTGAGTTCTAGTCTGTAAAAGTTCTTATACTGCATCCATCACCATAGTATCTGGTGTTAATTTATCAATATCATCTTAAAGTGTGTGTGTGTGTGTTCAATGAGACATAAGTGCTTAGGAGCCAATGTCACTATTGGAAAAAGGGGGTTAGGACGTTACATCATTTAAGCACCTTTCAAAATTGTACTGGTCATTTGTTAGTGCCTTAGTGATTTAGGAACATAAGTCCCATTAAAAAAATAAAGGCGAGTCAGCTCAGTACTTTTGAAAATCCCACTGCTGGTGTATTTGAGTAGCGTATCAGTTCAAATAGCTCCGAGCTGTAAGATGGGGATACTGCAGCAGATGTGTGGCTTTCTTGGAGCCACCTGATATAATTCCCTAACACTCAATACAGGATTACCTACCATAACACTCTAGAAGGAGTTTTTATTGGGGTGTGGTTGGCAAAAGGGGGATAACTGATCAACTATGCTAGTCATCTGCATGTACACAGTCTTCACCTTAAAGGATAGAGTGACCAAGCATATCGTCTAAGATTGATCAAATCTACCTAGCAATAGAATATTCCCCTTCCCCAAAAAATAAATATAGATTTTTGTATTTGATTTTTCTACTATGACTATAAATGACCATCTTATGCTAGGAAGATCTCTAGAAATATGATCACATAATTTTTTATATTAAAGATATATCAATTTTACTAGCAAAAAGGCAGTTCAAAACACTCAATAACCACAACCTTGGTTGCAGAGTTCTTAAATGACTATCTCACATGAAACTAGTCATAGATTTTGATGTTCTTATGAGACAAACATCACTCCTCTCTTTCTGCTTCCAACCAGTTTAAATTTTGTATGTCTTAGAATAGTTGGGGGGCATACTAATTATTTAATATTTAAAATACAATTCTTCATGACAAAATGATAATAAAAAAACTTGCCATGCATTACTAAGGCTGAGGAGAGTTTGTTTACTAATTTTAAGAGTCTTATTTATTAAATAGGAACATTATACCATGTAAACGTGAAAAAAAAAGTTAAACAGATCCTTAGCTGGTGTAAATCATGATAGCGCCTCTGAATTCCAGAAGTCTACAATGAAACATTGGTTTCAGTGGAACAACACTCATTTACTCTTTGGCTGGTTAAAATGTTCTGGACAAACACAGAACAACACCTAGTGAAATACAAGATGTTGGTTATTAAAATCACTTCATCATTTCAGACTTAAGGGATTCTCTTCATTGATTTTATTCTGAACCTTTATTTAGCTATTGCTTTGGGATAGAACTGTTCTTTTTTTTGTGTGCTATATCAAAATATTGAAGAATGTCTAGTGGTATAATCTGTGCAAGTTTTAGAAAACACTTTGAGAAAACTTGAAAAAGAGATCTGCAAAGTCAGATCACTTGCAAAACTATGAACTGAACCTGTCAAGTCCTACACACCTTATTTTTTCATTGGCCTCAGTCATACAAAAGGGGGGTCAATGCCTCGTGGGTAGTGTGACCAGATGCCCTGATTTATAGGGACAGTCCCAATATATGGGGTTTTATCTTATATAGATGCCTATTACCTCTCACCCCCATCCTGATTTTTCACACTTGGTGTGTGGTCACCCTATTCATGTGGGTGTTCAGGACCAGGGAGGATTGCACCCTTACTGGGAATAAATGATCAAACAGAATGCTGTGAGTCGAGATGGATATATTAAAGGATCACAGCAACACTGAACTGAGACTAAGGATGTTAAAGAGCTAGGGGCTTTTGAAACCTAGCCTAATCCATAGTAGATAGAATAAAAAGGTCAGATAGAGGATTGAGTAGTGGCATAGGGTCATTTCCAATGAAAGTGCGTACTTTGTAAAGGACAAGGGGAGTCTGTCCCCTTGCAGACTTCAGGGTGATAGCAACTTTAGGGATTCTTATGGCTGCCGTTGCCTGAAACAACTAACTTCATGACAGTTAGCTTAAATTTTTTAGAGAAAGAGCATCCACAGCTCACAGCAGCTTCAATTTTTTAACTGGGAATATTCACTAGATCTGAAATAAAAATATATTGTTTATAAAACTAAAAAAGGAAGAAAAGATCAGTGAGAATTCACCAATAGGAACTAGCACCTTGGCACAGGGCAAGCTATATAGCATAGGTTATCTTACACTGTAGCTTTCTGGATGGGGTTGCTTTCACTGTAAATTAATCCACTATGCCACGTTCTTGGCATTTTATTTGTTATATTCACTAGTTTACACAGTCATGCTGCATCATGGGGGGGGGTGCTCATACAGGGTACTGAGGTCTCAAGGCTTCTGTACATCATTCTTCGAGATAGCTATAATAACTGGATGTGGTGGTGGTGGTGGTGGTGTGGTCTGAACCAACCCAAAGTCAAGACTTGAAGCTTCATTTGTATGTGTGTGTATATGTGCATATCTATATGTATATCTGTGTGTGTGTGTGTGTGTGTGTATATATATATATAATGTGGGTGTGTTTAGACACTGCTGCTGCCATTATTTCTGTGGCAATATTCTAGTCATTGCTTTTAGTCAGAGCACCTGCTGTCTCTTGCTGCTTCTTTGTTAGAAAGAAAACATGATCTTCGTGCTTAGCTATTGTTTTTGTCCTCTCTTCTGTGTCTTCCTGTAACTGGATCATTCCCATGATGATGAGCTTACTTCTGTCATCAGTCTTGATGGCAGCATGACTTGAAATGACCTCACTGCAAAGAAACTGTTCAGTATTTCTGCATGATCATTCCATATATCAGTATTGCTTTCAGAGATGAGACCTCCAGGAATTATACATAATCCATCAAAGCTCTTCAAAAAAAGCTTCCTACGAGCAGAAAATATACTTTGGGCCCATTTACAATCATTGAGCTATATCGTGAAGTTCTTAGTCTTTATTCAGGAGAATCTAGCGTGTCATACGTACAGCATTCTGGATCAACGGCCTAAATCATAGCAGCATACAATAGTGCTATCATTGTTTTGGCCATTTTTCTAGAATTACTGTAGGTTGTTTCTTTTATAATGACAATGTCTCTTCTTGTACAGCATCTCCTGTTTCTCTCTCACTTCTTCTCAAGCTAAAGCATGACTTCTCCTCTACAGATGCCAGTGGTAACCTACCATTGGGAAAAGAACATTTTCATCAGTTTTGGGGAGAGAAGGGAGAGAGGCCCATAAGGGCTACAGAAGAGGCTGCAGAATGATGTATGCTTATGTGTAACAGTGCAAGTCTTGTGATTGCATCAAGGCAAATATCATTAGAAGCTCAGCATGGAATTTGAGGGCTCTGAGAGAGATTCATAAGGGATGCAATATATTGGCCAGGTAAGAAGAAAGGTCCCGAACCAAGAACAGGCCAGGCTCTGTTTGGGAGGGGGTGCTGCATGGTAGCAGAGAGCTGGAAAGAAGCCTCAGGAACTTTGGACAGAGCTGCAGGTGGTATATGCTGTGATTGCTGGACACCACACTGTCGGTGTGGGACATATGGGGGAGCAGCAGCGGCTGGTCAGGGAACCAGTGCAAAGGGGCTCCAGTGACAAACACTAACTGAGCCTGGATTGGAAACCTGCAAATGCTTATTTGCTTGAACAGAAACTGTACTGGAGAGGACACACCAGGCACTAGGCCTGAGGAGCCCTGACTGTCAAGTAGACTGCCCCAGAGACCCAAACAGGAGCCATTATTGCACACTTTGAATTGTAACTTTTTAGGCCTAGGGTATTTGGAACGTTTCTTCTTTCCCATAACCGTTAAGTCCGAGTAGTTATTGGGACCCATCAGGGCTAGTGTAGGGGAGAGAGAGCTCAGTGGTTTGAGCATTGGCCTGCTAAACCCAGGATTGTGAGTTCAATCCTTGAGGGGGCCACTTAGGGATCTGGGGCAAAAATCAGTACTTGGTCCTGCTAGTGAAGGCAGGGGGTTGGACCTGATGACCTTTCAAGGTCCCTTCCAGTTCTAGGAGATAGGCATATCTCCAATTATTATTATTAATTACTAGTGCCTATAAGGCCTAGCTGCTGAAACACCTAAAGTGCTTGACTCTTAAATGTGGTACCCTGGGCATGCTATGGCACACTAGACATTTGGGGTACAGATGTATAATATAGATCAAGAATGGCATTAAACCAAGACACATTGGGGGAGATATTGGCAGCAAAGGGAAATATTCAAGCAGTTTGTCTCCCCAGACACTCACCAGCCAATTCATACAAGTTGCATGGGAAGTTTATCCACTGATCCTAAAACAGCTGCCAGACTCTCTTTGCTACATGACAGCTGGGAGAAATTTCATTCTTAAATCACAGCTTTGAACACAGACACCCACTGAAGTGGTTAAAGGGAAAAGAAAATGTACAAAGAAGATGGCAATGGATGGCCAAGGAGGTGGGAGGGTGGCAGGGGAGAGGAACTGATGAAGAAAATTAAATGAGGTTTGAGTGACTCTAAATGACAACTGTGTGGGTTTCAGATATGTTAGCTGTCATCATCCCTACAAAGCACATTTTACTTTATATATTAGCTATGAAGGCTCCTGTCCATTCAATGTGAAGTCAAATTCCCACGCTACGTTGTCTATCCTATTTTTATCAATATATATCTAATAATTAAAGAAACATAAATTTTGCCCAAGAGGGCTTCAGGGCAAACCCAGGGGAAATTTTTTTCTTACCAACATCCTTAGCTAGCTGCAAGGTGCTGTCATAGTGTTGGTAATCAGAGCCGGACAAATTACTCTCTATGAAAAGTCTTTTTGACTATATGAACCATGGTTCTTTGGCTCTTTATTACAGATTTTGTTTAGTTTTGAAGTAGGTCCATATCATTGTCCTCATATTAGAGATGAGAACGTGAGATTTTGAGTTTGAGTAACTTTCTCAAGGTCACACAAGTTAAGCATCAGACACAGAATTTTAGATCTTGGTTCCTAGGTCTTATCCACTAGATTACAGTTCCTCCAATCAAAGTGTTTGTGTGCCGGGCCTCAGTTTCCCCATCTGTAAAATGGGAATAATAATAACATACTTACCAATAAGCACATTACTGGATCCTAGATATTTAGATTTGGTTTATGGTAAATGAGGGAGATTTTCAAAGGGAACAAATGGCAATTACACACATTAGCCCCACTGACTTGCAGTAGGAACTGGTTACCTACCTTTGAAAATCTCCCCCAATAGTGCAGTGACTTGAGACAGAGGAAGATTAAGCTATGCCCCTGTGAGGAAGACACCACATAGGACCTGGTGATCTTGTTGTTCAGTTCTTAGCTCTGCCACAGACACATTGTATGAGCTTAGGAGAGCCATTTAATTTCCCTGCGTTTCAATTTCTCATCTCTGAAATAATCATACTCCTTTCCCTCCCCACTTTGTCTGCCTTATCTTTTAGATTGTAAACTTTTGGGGGTGAGGATGCTCTCATGCTACCATGCTTAGTGAATCTCTAGGTGCTAACATAAGGCAAAAATAATAATATTACTAGTTAGGAACTTTCCACTGGTGCATTTTTCGATCAGAAAGTGCTGATGAGTCAAAAATGAAACATTTTGAAGCAGCGTGTCAGTTGCAACAAATTTTCATTTAGAGAAAAAATCTGGCATGAATTTTTTTGATAAATAGCTTCAGCAGGGAACATTTAGACTTCTTTATTGTTTTTAAATGATTTTTCATTTAGCAATTTATTTAATATTCCAAACATTATATTTTTTAAAATGTCAAAATGGGAATGAAACATTTTGATCTTAAAACATTTTATTAAAATTTCATTTTGGGGGGAAATTTCAAAATTTTGGTTTTCATTCTGTTCTGGGATGGAAAAAAAAATCAAATGTGGAATTTCCCAGGAAACAGAAAATCTGGTTCCCTCTCAGCTCTTGTACTGCTGAATGAGACTGTGGTCTAGTAGACTGGACATCAGTTTGAGTGCTGGAGATACAGATTTGGAACCGGGGTCTGAAACTGACATGCTTTGTGACTTTAGCAAATTTGTGAAATCACTGAGTTCACTAATTTTGTTCTTATGTTTGTATCTGGGCCTACTTTGCACATACACATCAGTACATGTACATTTATGGCACATGCTATTGGCCCTTTGTTCAAAATGTTGCATGGTAACTTTACAGAATAAAAACAAGTCAGCCCCAGACATTGTAACACATCTGCAATGAAAGACCCAAACTCTGAAACCTTGATTTATTCCTTCCTCAGGCAAAGTTCAAAACTGAGTAAAGACTTCAGGATTTGACATAAGGAATTTATCATAAACAGTGAATCTGTGCCAAGTGCATTTTATGAATCTAATCTCACTATATCCTAAGGAACAGTATAAATGTCAGTGGTGACTAGAATGTACATGGAAGAAGTTTTCAATAGCTGACAATAACTGATAAGAAATCACAAATTCACAACAGCCTAACATTAACATTAACATAATCACAGTCTTCTGTTTTTTTTAACTCATCAGGAGTCTTCCATGACTACTTTTCTTGGAAACCTTAAAGATTCCACACAGTGTTTCCTTGCTGGAATTTGTTTCTTTGTTTTGCTTCTCAATGCTGTTTAGGAATAGAGAGGTTTGTATTACTGGCGCTGGTGATTCTGAGATAAGGGTAGACAGGGCACCAGGCTGAATAATAAGCAGGAGACAATGTTTCTTTGTTGAAAATGGCAGAAAATAAATGCACAGCTCTAATGTGCAAAGCAGACTATGCAAGCCATGAAATGAAGTATTCCGTGCAAACTACAAGGAAGTGTTTAGTACTAAACAACATTTTTATTTTAATTTTTTTTTGTTTTTTGCTATTAGTGTGATTTTCATATGGGCTAAAATGAGAAACAAAGGGATGATTTTTGAGCAAACTCTATTTCTATTCTCTTGAGCAGTTAAGGGCAGCCAGATAGAAAATATAATTTTATTCTTCAATATTTAATTTTCCCTCACCTACTTGAATTTTGCCTGTAAACTGTACTATTAAATCTTTGCTTACTTATGGATAAACAGGCAGGGCCGGCTCCAGGCACCAGCCGAGCAAGCTCATGCTTGGGGCGGCATTTCATCCAATCCTAAGGTGGCACGGCCGTCTTTTTTTTTTTTTTTTTTTTTTGCCATTTTTTTGATTCTCTGCTCCAGCTGCACTGCACCCTGTTGGGTTTTTTTGTTTGTTTGTTTTTCCGACGACTTTCAGTGCGCCACTGTATGGGGGGCAGTGGCACAGAGGAGGGGAGCGCCCTGCTAGCAGCAGGCTGTGCTTTCCATCTGCCCCAACCGGTGCCAAGTCTGCAGCAAGCCCAGCAGACTGCATCCTTCCCTCCCTGCGACCGACGACTTTCAATTCACCTGCAGGCAGGAGTGGCACGGAGCCCTCCTGGCAGGTGGCGTGGCGGGAGGGGCTGAGTGACGAGCGCCCTGGCTGAAGGAAGCCCTGGCCACCCTCCTTCTCTCTCTCCCCCACACTCGCCCCCCGCCCCCCACTAGCTGGAGTGCGCACTCCGCTGCCTGGGGCATGTCTGCATGCAGGGATCCTGCTAGTCAGAGTGCAGCCGCTGCCTGCCCAGAGGCTCACCAAATAATTCCTTTTGAACTACAGTGGATGTTTTTTTGAAAAGATATAATCTTGACTTAAAAATTGTCAGTGATGGAATATCCACCACAATCCTTGATAGACTGTTAAAGTAAAGGTGTATATCATAAACTTCTGTGTATTTGAAAGGATTGAAATATGAGCATCTAAACATGGAACTGGGTGACTCATAATGAGAAACTCTTGATACATTCACCTCTAGGTCATGGGTTCAAATCTTTCCCATGTTGATAATGACCAAAAGTTTATATGTACTCAAAAATCAATTGGTTGTCTTAGATCAGTTCCTCTTGGATCGATTTCCACATTACAAAATCATCATTACAAATGCTATAGACACTCACAGTCTCACTAGGAGAAAAATTAAACATGCATGTTAATTTAAATTACCCTCTCGCTCCTACCCACCGAAATCCAGAAAGGGGTGAAGCACATTGGTGGAATTTGGTGGGGAAGCATTCATTGATGTTTTCTGTTGGTAAATAAGAACCTCTAACACTGTCAATCTGTCACCTTCAATAGCATGATATTTGCTTACAAATTTAAAATAAAACTATAAAAATTAACATAAAATAGAAAAAGGATATTTTGCATACAAACTACATGCAATTAATTTTGACTGTAGAATCCATGAAAACTTTATTGATGGGTAGATATAATTCAGATTCCTTTAGCAGCCAACTGTTCAAATGCCTACAAAAAGAAAATCTAACTTTCAAAGAATAGCCTAGGTAATCTCCAGCAATGGTGACATTTAAAAATGTCTTCTGTTTAGTAGGGAGGAGGAGATCCAGGTCATTTACAATCTCTGTGGTTGTCTTGCACACAATCCAACAGGTATTCCATTACTCAGCAAAGTGTCATCGAGAAGCTGAAAACCCGAAATGCAAGGTGTGTGGCCTTGACACAGTAAAAATCCAATCTCCCATTTAACCTTGCTCAAGCAAAAAAAGGCATTGCAAAAACATTATCTAGCAAGCTTATAACAGTTCACATTTCAGGTTATCATGGATGACTAATGGGAAAGCCAGCTGGTGCAGGCACACCACTAAAAGAACCTTCACACTACAGAGTTTATGGAAAATATTTAACTGAATTATCAGCCACCTATGATTGTTTTGACATAGCTTTCTACCTTGAAGGCTGAACTGTTTGAATTCTTTGTTACAATGTTCAGGGTAAATATAGCTCTGTATTTCTGTTCATGAATTTATTCCTTAGTCATAAGTAATTGAAAAAAAATCATACAGGAAAACTATGCAATCCATAGGATGTTTGTGAACTCTTCGCCTTCAATATTTGCAACTGGACACCAAAGTCAACATGACTTTTCTGTTCACTGACTGGTGGACTGAATCATTGCAAACAAAAGAATAACTAATATTTAATGGCAAATAACACACTTTCTGATATATTAATTTGGTTATTTGTGCTAAAATGTTGTGACACTTGCAAATATTTTCTGGCTACCCAACAGTTTTCCAAATGCTCATGAACAAATGTGATAACACAGATAACAGCAAACCAAATTCACTGTTTTCATTCTTTAAAAAAAATTCATATATCACCTTTTCTAATATTTTGATCAACTCTGTCCATCAGCCACGTTCACTACATAGACTCTGCAGGTCTGCTGGAAGAATTCTTCCCAGAGAGATGAGATCAGCCTTCCACTGTAATTCTGATGTCTTTAAAATCTGTGGAGAGACAGCTTTGTTAGACCCTTCACAGGCCCTCTGCAGCTGGAGATGCAGAGGAATTTTCTATGGGGAATCCAAATTTGATTGGTCCCAATCCCATAGTAATATATATATTACTGAAATTTAATAGCACAAAGTTCAAGGTCATCCACTTAGGGACCAAAACCAAGAGCTTTTGCTATAAGCTGGGGATGTGACAGAAGAGGAGAAAAGACCTATGGGTGTTGGTTGATCACAGGGTGACTGTGATTCACCAATGTGATGCAGCTGTGAAAAAGGCTAATGCAAACTTAGGATGCATCAGGTAAGGTATTTACCTTAGAGATAGGGAAGTGTTAGTACCATTATACAAGGCACTGCGGAGACCTTATCTGGGATACTGTGTGCAATTCTGGTCTCCCATGTTTAAGAGAGATGAATTCAAACTGGAACAGTTGCACAGAATGGCTACTAGGAAGAACAGAGGAATGGAAAACCTACTTTATGAGAGAAGACTCAAAGAGCTTGGCCTGTTTAGCCTAACCAAACAAAGGCTAAGAGAAGATATGATTTCTTGCTATAAATAAATAAGAGAGATAAATACCAGGGGTTGGAAGGAGTTATTTAAGTTAAGTAGCAATGTTGACACAAGAAAAAATGGCCATCAACAAGTTTAGGCTTGAAATTAGACAAAGGTTTCTAACCACCAACAGAGTAAAATTCTGGAACAGCCTTCCAAGGGGAGCAGTGAGGGCAAAAAAACTAGCTAGCTTCAAGACTGAGTTTGATAAGTTTATGGAGGGGGTGGTAGGATGAAACAGTCTACAGTGGCATGTAGCTGATCTGCAACTGTTAGTAGCAAATATCCTCAATGGCCAGTAAAAGGACACTAGATGGGGAGGGCTCTGAGTTACTACAGAGAATTCTTCCCCAGTGTCTGGCTGGTGGGTTTTGCCCAAATGCTCAGGGTCCAAATGGCTGCCATATTTGGGGTCAGGAAGGAATTTTCCCCAGGATCACATTTGCAGAGACCTTGGGGTTTTTTTGCCTTCCTCTGCAGCACGGGTCACTTGCAGTGTAGATGTTGGATTTTCAGTTACTTGTTTTGTTTCCCCCTCTTCCAGTGGAAAAAGGGGGTAAAAAGATGAAAAGGCAAGAAAAAGGGGATGAGTTCAAACTAAGAAAACTAAACTATGAATTGTTTGGATTTGAAATTATTTTTTTTCATTAAAAATTGATCCAATGAAAAATCAGAATTTTAATATAAATGTTTTGCAAAAAAAATATTTTTAAACTCTTTTTTGTCAAAAAACCCTTTCAGCGCCACAGTCCTGACCTAGCAAAAAAATGAAACATGTATAACTTTGAGCATGTTTAAAGTTGTTTAAAGCACATGTATGTGCTTAAGTGCTTTGCTGGACGAGGGCATTATTGAATAAACTGTTGGACATTTAGAAGTCCAATTTAAAGGGGTTTCAGGCAAATCAAGTTTGGAAGCGTTTTTTTCGAAGAGGAGAACCTCCAATGTGGAAATGAATGAGGCACCAGGAGAAGTTATTACTAGTGGGTATGGCTACAATGGAGTTCAGCTAGAGATATCCACACTAGCTCTGACTGGACTAGCATACTCAAAGTAGCAGTGTATGGCTGCCCAGGCAGCGGGATGGGCTAACCGCTCCAAGTACAATCCCATCTAGGACACAAGCTGTATACTTGAGTGGCATGTCCCATGCAATCATGGTTTCACTGCTATTTTTAGTGCTCTAACTCAGCCAGAGCCAGTGCTGGTATATCCGTCTGAGCTGCATATTACATCTTCAGATCCAATGTGGACAGACCCAGTGGCTGTTTCAATCTATAATGAATGATGCAAGTTCTATTCAATTTTCAAGCGAGAGGCTTTGTGTCTGTCTTCCTCCCAACCCTCCATTCAATTCAGAGTGCATCAAAGCACAATGTAGGTAGATGAAAGGTGAGGGCCAGTTACTTGAAATTGCCTCTAGGAACTTACATGGAGTAGCAGTCTATGCATCCTGATGAGTTTCTTTTTCCCAATGTACATTTTCTGACCTTGTAGCATTCAGCTTTAGCTACCACATGTGGATTATTTATGTATCAAGTTCTCTCTGTGAAGACACAGGAATAATCTGTTTCTGTGCTTAGAATTAAACTTTTTAATCTAAACACATAGAGTCATAGACTTTAAGGTCAGAA
The DNA here is from genome assembly GCF_003597395.2 of Chelonoidis abingdonii. Lineage (NCBI taxonomy): Eukaryota > Metazoa > Chordata > Testudines > Testudinidae > Chelonoidis > Chelonoidis abingdonii. Next base: position 13,873,125 of record NC_133782.1, on the reverse strand, counting down.
GGTGCCATTATGATCATCTAGTCTGACCTCCTTCACAACGCGAGTCACAGAATCTCACCCACCCACTCCTGTAATAAACCCCTAACCTATGTCTGAGCTATTGAAGTCTTCAAATCATGGTGTAAAGACTTCAAGGTGCAGAGCATCCTCGAGCAAGTGACCTGTGCCCCACACTGCAGGGGAAGGCGAAAAACCCCCAGGGTCTCTACCAATCTGCCCTGACAGACACCCAGGAAAGAATTCTCTGTAGTAACTCAGATCCCACCCCATCTAACATCCCATCACAGGCCATTGGGCATATTTACCACTAATAGTTAATGTATGGATACTAGTTGTCTTGAACATGCATAGGAATAGGGCTCTATGGCTGCATCTAAATCATATTATTTGAAAACCCAAACAATTTGCACCCTTCTCAGATCTAATATGTAATTCCATCAGTGAATGTTTTAGAACAGTGCATGCTGTTGACATCCTTACAGACTCAGATTAGCCAATCACAAGGCAATCATATATGATCCATTATCACTTCACCAGAATAGAAAAGGCACATTCATTATAATATTGGCTCTCACATTAAAGGCATGAATTTTTAACCTTTACCCATGCAAGTAGTCTTTATTCACTCAATTAACTTCATTGACTTCAGTGGGACTACTCATGTGAGTAAGTGTTATAGGATTGGTACAAAGCCCTTATAGACAACAGAAATATAGTCAAGGGCATGGCTTGCTGAATGAGTAAGTAGATTAGGTTAAATTGTGTAAAGGCAGAAAAAATCCCACAGCTTTATTAAAAAGACATACAAGGTCAGATATTCTGATCTGTCCTCCATTGTTATGGTACAATTTTGCAGCTGTCCATTGTTTGTGTAAATTCTGGAAGGTCATGGTCCAACTTGCAGATGCTGATCAGGCAGTTAATGTCTATTTACTAATATTTACATCCATAATGAATTTTTAGAATAAAAATTACAGTCCTAGAAGGCTGAATTCCCTAGCACATACTACAAAGCAGTCCAGGAAGATTAACCAATGAGGCAGTTAGCTGTTCTTGGAAGGATATTAAGCTATGCATGTTTTTCCCTTTTTAATGTCATTGTTTATACACTACTCCACTTAACAGTCACAAATTCCTAGGCACTAACGTCCAGATAATATCTACATTAGATTATGAAATGAGCACCAAGTTACCAGTGCATAAAGGACCCAGTCTATTTAGACACATGCTTAATTTTAAACATATGCATAGTCTCACCAGTTTCAGTGGGAGCTTGAAATAAGCACACATTTAAATGCTTTGTTGGATGAAGGCCAAAGAGGAAGAAACTGATAATAGATCCCTTGAATACAATGTGTGATTTAATATGTAAAATGCTCACAAAAAATGATAACATTCTAGGAGGTTTTGATCTTCAGACTGAAGGCCTCTTAAAAGGCGCTTCCAGATTCATATATAGGGTACAATGCCAGTGATTGAAGTTATTGTGTAAAAAGCTTCATATTTACTCTGTATACTATTTATACGACTGATTATAAAAATGAAACTCCGCTGAATAGCAGTGTGCATTTGCTGTATTACTGTCCACAAAAATACAAATCTGCGGCCAGACTTTTGCACTGTAGATACTGGCATACGCTGTCCAACAAACTTAATGATATTGTGTGTGAGCATTTGAATAAAGAATTTTGTACCTCCTTTATAATTTTGTCCACTTCACTGAACCTATGACTAGAGGCTTATCCTTTCCTCATTGAAGTAAATAGCAAAACTCCTATTGACTTCAATAGGCACTGGGTCAGGCCCTGCAATTTTGAAAATGTTCATTTTCTCATATCCAAAGCATCTCAAATATCTGATTTTGTTTTTGTTTTTGCTATAAACTGTAGATGAAATGTGTACAAGTCATTTTTTCTGCGAATAATGATCAATTTTTTTGAGTGGTTATCCAAACAAATCTATACTAAAGAAAGATAAAAATTAAAGTTGAATTGAATCAGACAATTAGAATAGGAATTTTTAATCAGATTTTTCTTTTATGAGAATTGGAACTGGGTTGTTCTTTCTTGGGGATCAATATGGTGTTGATCAGGATAGGTCGGAAGCAGGGAGGGCTATAGAGAAATAGATAGTTGGGGAGATGACCATATTGTTCAAACAGAAATCAAGGATACAGTTTTAGGCTAGTAAGCTGGTGTAAATTCATAAAACTCTATTGAAGCCAATGAAACAACACTAATTTACACCAGTTTACCTCCCAGGGCCGACCGGGGGTGGGGACAAGTGGGGCAATTTGCCCGGGGCCCTGCGAGCCCTGGCCCAGTGGTGGTCCAGGTCTTAGGTGACATTTTGGCGGCAGGGGGTCCTTCAGTCATTCCGGGTCTTTGGCAGCATTTTGGTGGTGGGGGGACCTTCAGTGCTGCTAAAGACGCGGAGCGACTGAAGGGCCCCCTGCTGCCGAAATGCCACTGAAAACCTGCCAGGTGAGTACAAGCGCTGGATCTCCCCTGCTTTGCCCCAGGCCCCCTGAATCCTCTGGGCGGCCCTGTTACCTCCACTGACTCCACCAGAGTTACACTGATTTACACCATCAGGGGATTTAGACTATCATCTATATCATTTACATTTCTTTATTCAGGTACCTATTGTTGATGGGAAATTCTATATTGTATCACAGATGGTACAACATTTCAGTCCTCCTTTGAAACACACTGCACAACATGATGTGTCCAGAGTAATGGCTAATTTTCATCTGTTAAAGGTAATATGAGGCTTTTTTTTGTGAAAATGACTTTATTTTTAAATTTGTTCTTGGTGAGGGACCTTTCAATCACTTTTACTTGATCTTAAAAGCCAATTTTCTGAGCAGTTTAGGTGTCTCATGAAGACTGATGTGCAATCAGCACTTATTTAAAACTGGACCGCTTGATAGTTTTTTAATACAAATTTCATTATTCAAATGCCTCCTCTGGTGCCATCATCAGAGTTAATTAATCAGCTGCTTGGCAGCTGGAGTAGACATGTCATAGGGCTACATCATCTGGCTGGCATTGCCAGTGACACCTTGTGTACATAGTTTTATGTAGGTTCACAGAAAAGTCTGCACTGCACACAGTGATTCAGGGTGTTGTGTCTCATCCCTTTTGACTGCATAGTAAATTATAATCTAGTCAAAATTCTACAGAATGTGAGCAGAGGACAAAAAACCCATATCAACTATTAACCAGCTTGACATTTATCGCTTCCAAATTTGTTTTGTGCAATGATAGTTCAGTGACAAGGGAGACATTTATTATTACTTTCCATCCCACTGAATCTGACATGCCTAAAGATTGATTCTCGCATGGTAGGCTGGGTTGTGTGTATGTGTATTGGAAGTGGGGGGATGTTAGATTCATCATTAAAGTCTCATCAGTTTTACTATGCAACAATTCTTGTTTTTGATAATGCATGACTTAACCATGACAGGGAGGGGAAGGAAAATTGAATTTAGCACTTTAAAAAGATTTTCATTACTCTAAAGTGTAGGGGGAGGGATTGCTCAGTGGTTTGAGCCCTAGCCTGCTAAACCCCAGATTGTGAGTTCAATTCTTCAGGGGGCCAAAATCTATTGGATGGTTTAATTGGGGAGTGGTCCTGCTTTGAGCAGGGGGTTGGACTAGATGATTTCCTGAGGTCCCTTCCAACTCTCATATTCTATGATTCAACAGATTAGCCACAGTTAAATCAAGGACAGCAGGATTTTTTTCCATACTCCAAAGTAAACGTTGCCTAGCTGTATAGTCTGACTCTGAAGTGACATGAAGTCACAAGCCTCAGCAGGGATATCAAAGTTAGAAGTTTCATTGTGACATGAACAGCCACATTGCAGCTTGTGGGTTGGGTAATTGCATGTTGAGTAGCTTCATGCACCTGCTCCTCTTCATGAATAAGAAGATGCACCCACAGAAATTAGAGGAGTGATTAAGGAAAATGTAGCTATTTTAGGCTGTATAAATCTTCTCCACATATGTTCTTGTGCCTTTACAACTTGCGTGAATTGTACTAGCCTGTGTCTTGTGAATCAAGTGGTAGTTACTCTTGAGATCTCAGTAATTCCACAGGCTCTTATGAGTGGTTCAAAAAGTCAATGAGACTTCAGATGTGAGTAAGGGTTTGTGCAAGAATATCACACTGAGAATTTGTCCATGTCAAGAAGAATCAACAAACTCACATGTCTATTAAGACTGTACTAAAGAGAGGTACTGTGGCATGGTGGATCGGGACTTGTGTTCTATTCCAAATTCTGTCATTGACTTGCTGGGTAATGTTGCCAAGTCATTTGTCTCTGTTTCCCTCTCCAGCTCTTTTTGATATCTATTTAGATTCAGCTCCGGAGAGCATCCCTGTTCAGGAAAGTACGTGCTTTACTTTAGGCTCATTGATTTCAATGAGACTTAAGCACATGCTTAAGTACTTTCCTGATTTGGGGCCTTAGACTGTAAGCTCTTTGGGGCAGGGAATTTTACATTGTGTCTTTATGTCTTTTATTTTGTGTCTATACATCCCTTAACACAATGGTGCTCCAATCTTCATTGGCTCTGTGGGTGCTGCTGTAATAAAATAGTAATAATAAAACTCTTTATCCATCACTTTTTTTTTTTAAATCCCTTCATGCTGGTCAGTATTGATATTTTCTTTTGTCTCCTGGCTGTATGCTTCTTTAAATAACTCCTCCATTTCAGTTTGCTTGTAATTGATCTTCATTCCTATACTTTCTTACATCAAATGTGACTTGGCAGTACTAAGGGAAGAATTCTTTAACTATGGACAGCTTTAGATGAAAATAAAATCTGTGGGATATGATGCTTTTATAACTGAAATGCTTTTAATCAGATCCCTTGGTCTCTGGTTGGGGTGATGGGCTGATTATATAAATGCTATGGAACTGTCTTAGAAACAAATGCAAATAAACAACCCCCTCTAGATTTCTTCCCTGGGATGATAAAGGACTTTCACATGTGGTCTTTGAGAGCAAAAGGGGACAAGTCTTAATGCACTGGCATGTTTCACAATATCCTGTTAATAGAAAATGACTGGTCATACACTTTAAAGCCTACTAAAGATGATGTCTCACATGCTACGCTTGGCTGCATATTCCCTCCTACTGTTGCTATTGGAATGGTACCTGCACTCTCATTGAACTAGAATACACGTGCACAGTGATGATACTTAATCCTCTAATAAAAATATTAGACTAAATTAGGAGCTGTTACTAGATGAGCCAGCCCTTATTAACTATCCTCAGTTATTTTGGTAGAAAGATGATGGGGATTTTTTTGATTGCTCTGGTTTCACTTCCAGACAAACAGGCTCCCAGTATAAATTGTATGTGATAGTATGCATTTCTTTGAATGTTTGTAGCAATCCATTCATAAAATGTGCATATTACCTTGCTAGATGTTTCCACATGCAAATTGGGACTTCTGTAAGGTACCGTGTAAGGTACCGTATAAGGAACTATTTATCGGTAAGCTCCCTTTAATGTCAACAGCTTGCACAGTCAGACGAAATGCATTAATCAGTAAGAGAACTAATAATCCAGGTAAGAATTGTGCTTGGCTAAGTAGTCGTCAGAGAAATAATTATTTCCATGTTTTTGTATGAGATTGTGTAGCTCAAAAGCTTGTGTCTCTTACCAGCACAAGTTGTCCAGTAAAAGATATGACCTCACCCACCTTGTCCCTCTAATATCCTGAGATCAACCCAGCTTAGACAACACAGCATCCGACATACTGGGCATTCCATTCCTTCATGCACTCACCTCCCAGTGGCTATTTCAGTACTGTAGCTAGCATAAGAAAACTAACCACCCGGCTGCCCCACTAACACCTCTTGAGTGTGCTCCAAAGGCATGCTCATAGTTTAGGAGAGTTGACACTTGACATTTTTCCTTGTAATAAGCAATTTGTGTAATAAAGCAGTGAGGAAATTGAACTTGTCAGAAAGTTAAATGCATTTGTCTCCCAGAATATAATAAATGGTTCCTGTGAGACAGATGAGAATTGCAGCTGAAATTCCCTGTGATGTAAAATCTAATTTGTCATTAGTTTATTAATCCTAATTACTTTCTTGAAATGTTAAATGTAAATGTAATATATGACGTAGCTCAACCATTAATAATAAACAGGATACAGCTACATCAGCAACATTGAAAAACTGTTTTAATCAATGTGTCCGACTTTTAATAAAAACACTATTTAAGCACAGTATTATAACAGTAAATAAATGGTAAAACTCTTCAGATTTTGGAACGAAGGATATATGTAATAGATGTTTTGATTGGCATTTAAATATTAGTGACCCAGATTCTTGGCAGGTATACACCAGTGTATCTCCAACTATTTCAATGGAGCTATGCAGATTTACGGCAAAGGCCTCTCTGGGCCTTGCGTTTTAATTTATGCTGCAGAGCATACTGTCATTGTGGATCGGTGTAAGCAGCAACATCCAATTGTCCCTTTACTTACCAACTAATGGTTACCTGGAAAATTGAACAACAAGAAAAACAAAACTAGATTTATGTGCTGTTAAAGTAGATTTTTGTTATGACCTTAACTGACAAAAAGTAAATTATTCTGCAGTTTACAACCATGAAGCATATTGTTTCTAAAGGGCACTAAAAGAGGAGTGGAGAGTTAAAAATATTGTGAAATTGACATATTTTTACAGGAGTTTAAATGTAGGGGTTTATATTGAAACCTTTAATCCATTTTAGCACCATGTAATATCTTTAATAGGAAAAGACTTACATTTTACCAGAACAAATTGCTTTTTTAATCTGTATTTTTTCTTGTAAGTTTGCAGTTCATCTGAGTACAGCAGAGAGAGCACAGAAGACCGTGGTTTTAATTTTTTAGCTCTGCTTACAAACAAACAAACAAAAATGAAATTATTAACAACTTCTCATGCTCATTTTACAATTTAAGGAGCAGGATGTGCATATATACTGCATCTGAAAACCCATTTCTCTCTAATGTGGATTTTCATTGAATGGGAATGAATTTACCTTAGAGCTGGCCATATTCTAAGAACAGGGATGGTCTTGTAGATGTTTTATTTATTTAAAGTTATACAAAAACTAAAAGGAGGGCACCTACCCAAGGCTTTAGGAAACCCTGACAAAAATTACCAAAACCAAACTACTTCCAGAACATTAAATTCTGCTTCCTCCCCACCAAATCAGATTTTTTCTCTAAATCCCTCCTTCCAAGCAGCCTATGTACATAGAGGTACCTTGCAATGTTCTGTGAAGGCAAGTAGATTCAGTCTAGGACTGGAAGAGGACTCAGAAGATCTAGATGTAGTGCTTGTCTCTGCCACAGACTTCTTTTGTGAAGCTGGGCAAGTCCTTTCATTTCTCTGTGCCTCAGTTCTCCATCTGTAAAATGGAGATAACAATGACCTTGTCATGGGGACTGGCCTTTTAAGGAGGGTCAGGGACTAACCTATCTCTGACAGATGCTTGTAAAGCAGAATGAGCCAACTCAGACCCATCTGGAAATAATTAAATCCCTATGTGATTGTTGGCAACTAATTAACTAATAAGCCTGATTAAGAGTTACAGGGCTCAGCTGAGGTGATTCATAGAGATAGGAAATTCCAGAGGAGAGGAGTTCACCAGAGCAAGGAACGTGGAAGGTGTGCTCCTAGGGACAAGGAACTCCCGAACAGTGGCAGGAAGTCCACCCTGTCAGGAATTATATGCTGTCCGACAAAAGAGTTGAAGTTGATTGATTCATCCCCAGGTAGTGGCAAGAAGCCTGATTCCAGGAAAGAGACCTGAGCTAAAATAAGCTTCCTGGAGGGGGAAGTGGTGTACCCAGGTGGAAACAGATGAAATTAAGACTGATTCTGTCTCCCAGCTGAAATGCTGGAATGAAGATTTGCTTGTATTTTCACTTGGCCTTTGGTTAATAAAGGGGATCCCTAATGAGGGATATTGTTCCCTACGTAAATCCTCAATAAACTTACTGGGGACATCAGGGAAAACTGAGGCAGAGAGTACCTACAGTGCCACAGTTGGCCAGAAGGGGGCACTCTAAGGTAAGAACACCTTGTGACATTTTACCTTAGAGGGGCATTGGGACAAATTCCTTATTTTTATGATGCATTCAGATACTGTAGTGTTGGGGCTACATAAGTACCTAGATAGAGTAAATCATCAACTTACATAAATTACTGCAGCTCCATTGAAGTCAAAGTGACCTTTGGGTGCCCAACTTGGGACACTATAATGAAAGTGCTGAGACTCCAAGTTATGGAAATCAGACCCTATTAAAAAGTCTCCAGGTGGGGATCTAAAACCTGAGTCATTCCGAATCACTAGCTACTTTCAGAAATCTTGGATATACTGTACATATTTCTTAAAAAAAGGGAAATTCATTGACTCATAGACTTTAAATCTAGAAGGAACCATCATGATCGACCAGTTTGACCTTCTGCACATCTCAGGTCACAGAACCTTACCCATAACCTCTGGTAGTTTTACTGAAGTCTTCAAATCTTCACTTAAAGACTTCAAGTTACAGAGAATCTACCACTTACTCTAGTTGAAACTAGCAATTAACCCAGGCCCCACATTGCAAAGTAAGGTGAACCCCTACCCACCATGGTCTCTGCCAATTAGACCTGAGAGAAAATTCCTTCCTGACCTAAATATGGTATTCAGTTAGACCAGGGCCATCCCTAGCTATTTTGGGGCCCTATACAGCCTCCCCACCCACTGCGGGGTGTTTGCGTGGGGCCTCAGGCCTCTGTGGGGAGGGAGCGAGGGGACAGGCCCCAGACTTCCACGGGGGAGGGGCGCTTGAGGGGCAGGGAGGACCCACCCCCAGCACTCACTGGTGCTGCCGGTAAGTGAAGACCCGGCCATGCTGCAGAGCTCAGGGGAGTGGGGGCAGGGCTGGGGCAAGGGCGGGAAGAGGTGGGACTGGGGTGGCAAAGGGGCAGGGGTGGAGCAGGGCAGGGGCCCTAGGGAAGAGCCGGGGCAGGAGCTGGAGGAGCATGCAGCTATGCAGGGCACAAGGAAATTTGGTGCCCCAAATTTCCTGGTGCCCTATGCAGCTGCGTGCTTTGCGTATGGGTAAGGATGGCCCTGAGTTAAACACTGAGCATGTGGGCAAGACCCACCAGCTGGACACCTGGGAAAGAATTCTCTTTCATGACTCAGAGCCTGTCCCATCTCCTGCCATTAGAGATATTTGCAAATAGCAGTCACAGATGGTCCATCATAGGCAACCTCACCATACCATCCTCTCCATAAACTCATCGAGCTGTCTTGAAACAAGTTAGTTTTTTTGCCCCCACTGTAGCCCTTATAGCACATAGAATATCCAGGTGAACCAGATTCTTAACTAGTAGAAAACTTGTGAACATTTGATATAAAAAGGATTTGAAAATCATTTTGCATGCATAAATTGTACCTTGAAAAAATGTGTTGTTTTTCTCCTTTGGGGAATGCAGATTAATGAAAGTCTTGATACAGCCGCAGAATAGGTTTCAGTAGGATAAAATGTCAAAGAACAAGGTCAGTAGTTCTCTGTCAGCAACTGTTCTCAGTTCAAATGAATTCTATACTATCAGCAATGTGATCGCTCCTGGGTGACTGTGTTAGAGAGGTAGTGGTTTGGTATTAATATGTGCCAAACCCAGATTTGTTTCCATCAGTTTTCTGAGGTTATACCATAGATTCAGTGCTTTATTCTGCCAGGCAAAACTTCCAGTGGAATCAATGGGAGTTGTACCTGACTAGGAAATACTCTATCAAGGCAGGTGTTCCAGGGTACTTTACACACAACTGGAACCAGATTGTCAAAGGAGTTCAGTTCCCATTTAGACACACAAATAATAGCCAGCTTTTCAACAGTTTTAACATGCAGTAGCTCTCATTTTGACATTCATAGCCAGACTGTCTAAAGAACTCTGCACTCGGTATACTGAGGGCTTTTGAAAATGGGGTCACTGATTTTGGTGATTAGGTGGAGCTGAGCTCTTCTAAAAATTTGGTCCATAATGACACACCATCATCTCTAGAGAAAAGGAGAACAGCATCAGGCAAGTTTAGGACTTTGATTAGAGTTAGAGAAGAAACATGAAAAATGAAAAATACTAATTATGATCTTTGAACTTCAGTCATTGCTCAGGCAAAAGCCCCCTCTTTAAGCACTAACTATTAGAGCAGGTTTCATATTATCTTATCCATTTCTCTTGAGAGTTTCCCTTGAGTAAGGATCAGACGAACTTTAAACAAAAACAACCTTTTTGAACTTGATCGTGCTACTTCTGAAATCAATAGGACTTTACCAGTAAGGACTGCACTTTCTGACCAATGAAGATTAAAGATAAAGTAAAACCTCATTTCTTTTGGAACCAGTGTCCTGCTTTTAGTCAAATAGCTCTGTCACCTCACTGATGAAACAGCTCCATCTATTTAATTTTGTTTGCATTATATTCTGCACTTTAGCGCTAAGAATGGGAACGGTAGTTGACTGTCTTGTGAAATGGTTCAAATGCATTTATTTTAAATTTCAATTAGGAAAAGTTGTGATGTTTTTAATTAAAAACTCTTTGTTCATATCTGATAATATGGAGTAAAAATTCTCACGGAACTGACTTGTTAACATTTTAAAACTTTGTCTTTTAATGTTCACGAAGCCACATCCCCACTGTTTACCTGATGATGGTTTACATTTTTTTTCACATGCAGTGTTTTGCACGTCATTAAACTGGAGTTTCCAAATGCTATTTAACTATTTTTTGGTGCTGAATAACCAATTTTAATGAAACAAATATGACTATAGAGACACTGAGTATAAATTAGAGAATGACCTGGTCTTTGATCCAGACACAGGCTTAGAGAACTGTTCTTTTGTTGTTCAGATTGTCAGCCACAAGAACAATCAAATCCACTCATCATGCAGCTACTCAGAAACTTAAATGTGTCTAAATTGTCATGATTATCCTCTCCTGTTTTAGGGACCCTTTCTTTCTAGCTCTGATTTATTTGAAGGGGCAGAGAAATATCTTGTACGTAATTTAAAAAATAAATCAGAACATCAGGCATTCCTTTTGTGTCCCCTGTACGATCAATTTTTGAAACAAGATGTTACCAAGGGCACTAAGTTGAAATGTGCATTCACAGATGCAAGTTTGCTAAAATCTCTCTCCTCTCTGACTTCATATGAGACGGTAAAATATAGTCTTACTTGGTGCATCAGAGCTCTAAGACTGGCCATGGCCGCTCTCCACCGAGAGTATGACCACTTAGTACTTCCAGCTTTTTCTTTGAAAAAAACCCTATCATCTTAGAGAAATGGCTGACAATTTTAACAGGGTAGTTCCTTTAAACTTCACTGTTAAAGTCTCTAGAAAGGGTCCTTTGGTTCTCTTATGACTTTTGAACCCCATTTTAAATACAAAGATTTTATTGATGTCAGTTTCCAGGCACCTGTTGATAATATGGTCTCCTTTTTTAAAGTCTCCTGCCTTTTGGCTTCAACTCAGAGTAGAAGAAAGTGAATGTGTTGAGCTCTGGGTCTGACTTACCTTTTGATTGAAAAAATAGTGTAGACACAGAAATATTTTGTAGGTTACTTTTTTTTAAAATAAGACCAACTCCTTAGCCAGAGTTAATGCACGTGACTCCACTGATGTCAATTTTTAGAAGTATTCAGCCCCCCAAATTCCAAATGAAATATCAGTGGGAGCTGTGGGGACTTAGCTCTTATGATAATCAGGTTATGTCATGCTCCATGAATGAGCTGATTTGAAAGGCAGTATTCAGATGGCACATGAATTTCCAGTGCTAGGAAATGCCCCAGGACTGTAGCACAGCACATGTCCTACATCTTTCTTTCCCTTTAGTACTTTTGTTAGTTTCCAGGATGACTATTTTATCTTTACATATTTGCTGAACTTCTGTCACTTTCACAGTTCAAACCAAAGATGTCTAGTCTGCATAAATTGTGTGTGTGTGTGTGTGTGTGTGTGTGTGTGTGTGTGTGTGTGTGTGTGTGTGTGTGTGTGTGTGAAAAACAAACATAAAAAGATGAAAAGTCATCAGACCTTTATATACGGGTAAGTCTCTCTCAATGTATGCGCAGTGTGTCCAGCCATTTGATAGCAGCTCATCAGCCAGATGAAGAGATGGTCTCCCACTGTTCAAGTAAGTCAACGGGCATTAGTCAAGGATATGCGACATAGTCTAAAGTTGACTACATCTACATCACAGGTTGTTAGAGAAACCCTGGCCAAGCTTATGTACAAAATACAGCTAAATACAAAATATGTGATCATGAAGCTTTATTTATAACCTTTCAGAGCTTTTTTCTGTCCTCTACATTTCCAGAGGAAGCAATTCCATTTTTTTAATGTCATTTTTCCTGAGAGTGGTAGCCTTGATGTCCGTGACTCCCTCTTTCCTAGATAAATTGTAAGAGGGCATGCTGTCAGATTTTCTTCTCTTTACATTCCCTTCCTTTCAGAAAGGATCTTGAAAAGTTTTCTGTTTGATTGACTTTTCTGAGCAGTGGTAGGCAGGTACTATTCTTTGATATACCCTAACCTAATAATCCAACTTCTCAGTGTTGGTAAAAATGAAAGCTTGGTTCCAACAATAGAGAGAGTGACTTAATATATATGAAATAGTCAAAGATTAATCTTAGAATAACAAAGAAATACAGAAGTTCTTTGGTTCTGACTTTCCTGTTGGGTTGTACAATTTGATTTTTGGGATACTGCTAAAAGTATAATTTGTGAGATACAATGATTGGTGGTAACACACGAAAGAAAAGCCATCAGCATGGCCAGATTCTGTCCTAAATAACCCTCTGTATATCTATCCTGTATAATCCCCATGTATATCCTTTGACTAAATCCTGTGATACTTTTAATGGGTAATTCAGCAAAGATTCTGTGGCTAATTACACCTCACAACAATTGCAAAACTTCTTAAACAGTGATGTCTAAGCCACACTAAACTGTTTTTTGTGAGGACTGCTTTATGTTTAGCTCTGTGCGTTCTGCTTTTCTTCAAATGGAGTAAATGCTGCACAGTGATTAAGCCTGAGTTTGAGGTGCTGAGGGCTCAGAGCTTCCATGACTTACAGAGCTGAGGGCACTCACTATCTCTGACAATCAGGCCCATAATTTTAATATTTCTACTTAATTCTACACACTAGTTTATGGGTGCTGTTCTTTCTTCAATGATTAATGACAATATTTCTTATGGTATTGCCTAACAGCCAACAAAGAATGGGGCTCCATTATGCTAGACAAAGGGTAGCAGACAGTCTCTTCCTTGTAAAATCTATATAGTCAAGGTACAGGTAGAAGGAGGGGTAGAACACAAAAGCAGAGTGAACAATGTGATGGCCGTAGGCCACAAATGCCATGTTAGTTCCACAGAGTTTTTGGTTTTGTTGGGGTGGGTTTCGTTAGGAAGGGGGAAACTAATAGACATAAAAATGAAGGGAAAGGCAACATTGAATGGTTGAGGGGGGACAGGGCAGATGAAAAAGGTGGTGAGAGGGGCAGGTGTGGAGTGAAGGTTAGGTGAAGAGATTGTGAAGGAGAACAAGGGAGAAGGTTGGAGGGGGGTGGAAGGAGTGTCTCTCCTGTACAGTTCTGCAGGTATTGCTGTGGGGAGCAAGGGCCCTACCCAAACCCCATTTTACCTGCTCCTCACTAGTGCAGCGGTCCTTGCTTTGGCTGCTTCTGCATTTATATACAATATGACGTGTACAGTTACATTTCATACCACAGTAGACCATCCAATCCAGATTAGATTGAGTTGATGATAGATGCTTAGGGAAAGCAACTGGGAGAGATGGTGCAAGTTATTTCTACCCATTTTGGCAAATTAAGTTTTCAGTCTCAGTGTTTGGTTAGATTGCTGCAGCTACAGCCAAATTGGCCTTTGTCCATCTTTAATTGCACTGGTTTCTTCTGGATGTGAAATTTGGAACTATTGTCTGTACTTTTGTCACCCTGTGATTAGATATTGTGGTGCTCTCTGCACGGGGCTTGTGACAGGTTTGGTCACAGAGACCCTCTTGGGACTGTCACCTGATGTGCTAAAATGATCTCTGAGCCCATTTTCCCTGCCAGCCTGGGACTTCCAGAACCCTGCCTTCTTGAGCCAGGCCCGCTAGCCTGTTGCAACACAGACCCAGGCTCTGGGCCACGCCCCCAAAGCTGCAGGCTTTAAGTTACCTATCTCCAGCACCCAGACACCCAGCTCCCAATGGGATCCAAACCCAAATAAATCTGTTTTACTCCATATAAAGCTTATACAGGGGTAAATTCATAAATTGTTCGCCCTCTATATCACTGGTAGAGAGAGATGCACAGCTGTTTGTTCCTCCAGGTATTAATCACTTACTCTGGGTTCGTTAATAAATAAAAGTAATTTTATTAAGTATAAAAAGTAGGATTTAAGTGGTTTCAAGTAATAACAGACAGAACAAAGTAAGTCACCAAGCAAAATAAAACAAAAACATGCAAGTCTAAGCTTGATACATTAAGAAACCCCTTACAGGTAATATCACACCCTCAGAGATGTTTCAATAAGCTTCTTTCACATACTAGATTCCTTCTGAGTCTTGGCCCAATCCTTTCTCTGGTACAGTCCTTGTTATTTCCAGCAGACATCTCAGGTGGTAAGCAGGGGCTTTATCATGACCAGCTGCCCCTTTGTCCTTTTCCACCCCCTTTTATAGCTTTTGCACAAGGCGGGAATCTTTTGTCTCTCTGGGTCCCCAACCCTCCTTCTAAATGGAAAAGTACCAGATTTAAGATGGATTCCAGTAGCAAGTGAAGTGATCAAATGTCCATTCTTCCTGGGCTGGCCCACATGTACACAGGAAGGTTTTCAAGTAAACAGAGCCATTTACAGTTCATTGATTCTGAAGCACCCTTAATAGCTTCCACTTAATATGTTTACATCAGTAATACAAATTTATATCTTATTCTCCGAACTTCAGACATAGAAATAATACATGCAAACAAACAGGATGGACTCATTCAGTAGATTATAAACTTTGCAATGATATCTTACAAGAGACTTTTTGCATAAAGCATATAGCAAGTACATCATATTCACATTCATAAGCATATTTTCATAAAGCATACAGAGTGCAACGTCACGGGGCTCGGTTTTAAATCTATTTGGAAATCGCAGCTGGTGCAGAGTTCAGCAGCCAACTTGTTAAATGGGGCCCCTTTTCCATCAGCATATTAACCCTGTGCTCTGCAACCTTCACTGGCTGCCTGTTGATTTCTGGATTGTTTTTAAAGATGTTGCTTTTGAGGTAAGCCCTAAATGGCCCAGGGCCTACCTGTCTGAGAGGCCACCTTTCTTCCCAGGACATACTGCCTCAGTGGCAGTCACCAGATGTGCTGAAGCTGAAGCTCCACCCCCCTCCATTTGTATGAGGTACCCCTTGCTGCATCAGAGTTAAGACTGAGCCATGTTCAGCGCTGCTGTTTCAAAACATTCTAAAATCTACGTGAGTAAGACATAGGCCAGGTCTACACTGCGACTTTAAATCGGTTTAATGACCGATATACCGATTTAACGCTGTATCCGTTCACACGACGTCGTCATTAATATCAAGTTAAACAGCTCCTTAAATCGATTTCGGAACTCCTCCCAAACGAGAGGAGTAGCGCTAAATTCGATAGTGATAACTCGGATTAGGGTTCATGTGGACGGAAATCGACGTTATTGGCCTCCGGGCGGCATCCCAGAGTGCAGCACTGACCGCTCTGGACAGCAATCTGAACTCGGATGCAGCGGGCAGGTAAACAGGAAAAGCCCCGCGAACTTTTGAATTACATTTCCTGCTTGCCCAGCGTGGAGCTCTGATCAGCACGGCTGGCGATGCAGTTTGAAATCGAAAAAGAGCTCCAGCATAGACCGTACGGGAGATACTAGGTCTGATCGCTGTATGGGGAGACAAATCTGTTGTATCCAGCTCCGTTACAGAACACGAAATGCCAAAGCGTTTGAATAAAAAACTCCAGGATACACAGCGCTGTGTGACAAGCGTAACGGGAAGCCAGAGACTCAAATGGACGCTCATGAAGGGAGGGAGGGGGTACTGAGGACTCCAGCTATCCCACAGTCCACAGCAGTCTCTGAAAATTATTTGCATTCTTGGCTGAGCTCCCAATGTCTGTAGGTTCAAACACAGTGTCTGGCGTGGTTCAGGGAACAGCTCCTCAGTTTATTTCCCCCCACCACCACGTGAAAAAAAAAAGGGAAAGATTGCTGTGCTATGGCGTTTGCTCAATGCACTCCGCGAAAAAGGCGCCAAAGGGTTGTCTGCTGCCTTCACAAAGGGAGGGGTGAGGCTGTACCCAGCACCACCCGGGGCAGTGTTTTCTGCCCCATCAGGCACTGTGCTCTCAACACGGAAGTGGGAACTATGGGATAGCTGAGGAACAGCTACCCACAGTGCACCGCTCCTGAAATCGATGGTAGCTTTGGACCATGGACGCAAACAATCGATTTCGGGATCCCACTGTGGACGCGCTAAACCAATTTTATTAGATCTGTTTTGTAATATCGGTTTAAGCTAATTCGAAATAATCGTGCAGTGTAGACGTACCCATAGATAGGGCTTCACAATTAGGACCCTAGATCTTTGGAACTGTCTTTCTCCCCAGGTCCATATTAGCCTTTAGGATGTGCTGCTAGGCCCACCTTTTCTCCCTACCCATGAAGAGATGGGTGTTAGGTAGGGTTTAGTGTGGGGCTCTGGGAATTGTGTGTGCTGTCAATTATTTTCAGTTATAATTATGTTGTTGTAAATTTGAAAATGTTCTCGAGAATCTGATGGGTCTGTGTTAGCATATTTTTAAAAAATTGCCTGTGGTACCCAGAGCACTGCATGAGTTTTCTTTTACTATAATTTGTATAAATTGAGATAGTTAAATAAAACAGTAACAGACAGATAGATGAAGGGTATGTTATATTCACCAATTTTATGAAACAAAATACATTTTTCTGCAGATTGAGATCTTGTAAAGTATAAACAGAATAGTGATTTTTGGAGCTGTTCGATGGAAGGACAGATTTTATTCTAAAGCAACTGAATAGGAGTTTTGTGATTGATTTCAGTGGTGAAGGATCAGGTCCTTAATTTTCAACTGGCACCTTGTATTGTACCTGCTTAACTTATTAAGCTGATTATTACTAGGGAAAAGATACCTTGTAGTTTGAACAATGAATGAATGAAACACTTAATTAAAACCAATCAATGTATATGGCACATGGCAACCTGATTAATTGTTGTTAGGAACTTATTGAGATTGATTACTGCTCATTGTCATTTAATGCTGCTTCCTTTCATTATTAGTCAGTAATACCATTGAATAAATAGGAGGATAGACAATCCTTTCATTTGTTTTTTCATTTACTGTGAGAATGCAAGTGTCTTTTCTCATGTTCTCTAACCAGTGAAGATTAATATCCAAACAAAAAAGAAACTATTTATAGGTGCTCTTTGTACAGAACTTCTATAAAGCATTAGAAATCACTGTCAGTCAAAAAGTGAATGGCATACAAAATCTGGAAATATATATAAACTGCTGAAATACGAGTTGGTATAATCAACAGCTAGTAATATAGATTCATGGATTATAAGGTCAAAGGGATCATCATAATCATCTAGTCTGACCTCCTGCACATAGCAGGCCACAGAACCTCGCCCATCCACTCCTATGTGGAAATAGATAGTGACAACAAGGTTAAACACAGCAATGTCAATATATAAAAGTAATTTGTATCTATTGCATATTAATTCATGGACAGTATAAATATGTTCACAGTAATAAGTCTTACAGAGACTCCAGCAGGGCCTGATCCAACTTTCATTGAAATCAGTGGAACCTTTCATTTTAATGAGAGTTGGGTGAGGCCCATAAAAAGCACAGTTTTTTCTAACCATTTCAGTTTTTTCCTTAATTTTGCTTTCATTCGGAACAGAGGACTTATTAATAGAGCTTTTCATTTTTTCAAATTGCCTTCCATGACTTTATTTAGTTACCTTCCTCTCACAAGCAATAAATCTAAAATAATATTGAATGCATTTTTTCCAGGAAAGAAGATTTATTTAAACCTGTTGAAATCCCTTGATTAACTTCAAGTGTGAGTTATTGTCCAAACTGTAAATAGATTGGGATTTTGTCTGTGCAGCCCTCTGGCTACATAGTAAAGAAGTTTCCTCTTCAAAGTGAAACTTCAGTTCTCTTCATGATCACATTAGTTAATTCTAAATTGCTATCAGATAGCATAGAAGACATAATCAGATTGCCTTAGCTATCTGCCTGGAAGATCGCTTTGCCTTTTTGCTGTTGTGATTATCTGGCGTTTCCAACTGAAATTCTTCTTTGCATAATTTCCCTAAAACTTTGGTTCAGTTGAGAAAAATGGTATTGTTGTTACCAATTAGTGGGGCATTACAGCCAGACAGTTGATTCCACATGGGAGACAGAAAATATTTCCACAGAAGCATGAAGTTTCTCTTTGTGGGAGTGGAGGGTCCAACTGACTAGAAGACAAGTGAAGAAAATCTAGAAAACTACTAAGTGGAAGAAGCTCCTGGTAATTACTGGACAAAACACTGGTGCCCATGGAATTTCTTATCTCCTTTACAGTTGAGGGAATGGCACAATAACTAATAATGTTGTATTATTTCCTTTCTCGGTTGGTTGAGTATGAACAAGATGGTATAAATGTTGGTCCTTCCAATTTATCTTTACAATTCACAATGATGTATTTTTTTAAAAAAGATAATCACATTTATTCTCTTTACCATGACACTAGAATTATATATCACTTCAATTGCATAGAAAGTTACTTATTCTGGCTTTGATTTCAATTGTGGGGCCTGTCAGTAATGTTTATTCCATTGTGTCTGAGACGTATCTTTAAAAGATATATGCTCCCTTTAATGAGTTTTGTTTTAATGTCCTTTAAATACTCATCACTATAATTCATATGAATGCACACTTGGTAGGTTGTCTCCTCATGGTTGAAAACATGTGTATTAGGCTTATAGAGTTTTTCATCTTAATGATGAAGCCCCTACCTATTTCTTCAAGCATTCATAATCAACAGGTACTCAACATCTCAGGTATCAACAGCTGTTTTAAGATTCTTGCTGCTGAAACATAGGTTTGGTCTTGTGTATTCCACCTCTACTACATTTATTTGACATTATGATTACTAGACAATAATGTGCCCTACCAGCCATTTATGCAGGATTTAAATTTTTGTTGCACAGAGTCGAAAACTTTTTATGGCTTTTCTAGTAGATATATGTAACAAGATTTCTATAATGTTGTGACTGTGTCTTTCTTACTTGCTATTGCCTCAAGAAGCTGTGAGAAATAGATGTTCTGTCTCTATAGGGATTTCATGGTAAGATGTAACTTTTTTTCCTTAGATGAGCAGATGACTCAGGGTATTGTAGAGTCTTTCAACTTCAGTCATTGGATCATTTCCAGTCTAACTTAGTAGTGAGTGAAAGTTTTCACTTTCTCTGTGGAGATGTGACCATGTTTCCTTTTAGTTAATACAGATAGGCAGCCTTACTGGTAGCAGTAGGGTTGCCAATTTCAGTTGGATATATTCCTGGAGGTTTCATCACATGACATAAACTTTAATTAAAGATAGAGCTTTAATTCCTGGAGGCTCCAGGACAATCCTTGAGGGTTAGCAACCCTGGGTGGCAAGCACATCAAATAAGCGGTGGATTAAATGGTTCATGGTCCTCTTGTCCCTGAAAGATGATCCCCCCCAAATGAGCGGTTAAGACAAATTTTCTGCTCAGGGTAGGGAAACTTGCCACAGTACTTTGTCCATACAAGTTCTGTAGTTAGAGGGTCTCACTAGAGCACAGAAACTTTAATGTGCACTAAATCTATTTATTTGTTTAGACTTATACACCCATGCTAAAACTAGTGCTTTGCCCATATGTGACGGGTGCCCTTGACATGACATGACATAATACAACACAGTGAATACCAAATCAAGTGTCACAGTACAGTTCTTTATATAAAGTCTTTTACATTTATTTCTTAAGGCCATCCTGGTTAAACCTAATTAAGATGATCTGGTACTCTATGAAATATCATGCATGACATATGGTGAATCAAAGGCACCTACTTCTGCACCCACATGGAGCCCCATTGAAATCAAACAGTACCAGGATCAAATTACAGGATTGGGGTTAAACTAACCAACAAACCAAGAATGGACTTGCCTTTCAATAGAAAAGCTTTGGTGCTTCAATGCTGACTTGCAGTGTGAACTTCATAAATCACGGGTTCTCAAATGGGCTCGAGACCTCTCAGAGGGTCATGAGGTTAATACATGTGGGAGTTGCGAGCTGTCAGCCTCCACCCTAAACCCCGCTTTGCCTCCAGCATTTATAATAGTGTTAAATATATTAAAAAGTGGTTTTAATTTAAAAGGGGAGTTGTACTCAGAGGCTTGCTATGTGAAAGGGGTCACCAGTACAGAAGTTTGGGAACCACTGTCATAAATGAAGCTACTTATGCTGATTACATAAGGCAACATAATATCTATAAAGTGAGACTGGTGTGGAGTTAATGTTTTCAGTACCACAGAAGGAATAAAGGATTTGGCAGTATTCAGTATTAACAAATTAACTTGTTTTGGGAAAAAGAACATTTTCCAATGCATGATGGAAAGCAGTTATCATTGTTATGAGATTTAGAGCAAATGACTATGTTTAAAATGAGGTGGCTTCGAAGAGCACTACTTCAAAAATTGATTTACATCATCCCCATCTGCGTTTCAAAAGGTCTCTGAGTACATGTTGGATATCAATTATCAACATTGCCTTGGATATTAGAAACAAATGGAGTTGAGTGGTGATTTATGTTTGTTCAAGAAAGGGAACGTGGCTTATCTATGTCTGTAAAGCACTGTGTGAACTTCCAGTGCCATATAAATGTTTATTAATAAAAATGGTTCTGACATTTTCAGGTACACAGATAATGTAAAGAAATCTCCCTCTGATTTCATTCAGTCTTTTCCCTATAAAAAAAAGTCCTATAGAATGTAATAGAAAACAGTTTATTGGACCAGTCATAGACATTTAGAACCTCCATTAGAATTAAATAGTCTGTTTAAAAAAATCTACAGAAAGACTGGCATATTCAATTGAATTCTACAGGATTTTAGTATAATTTCTGCAGAACCTTATTTCAACTGTACTGGAATATCCCTACAAGATAATCATGAAAAAAAATATTTTTATATCACTTCATGTTTTCAAAAAAGTATCTGTCTAAAAACAATAATAGTGTCCTGTTCAGTTTATAACTTCTTCTATAAATATTGTTGAGTTATACAAGTATCCTGTGATTTGAGTGATATTCATTAGAATTCCCATTTAATACCTTCACAGAGGGTCTAATCTAGCCCTCCCTTAGAAAAGGAAGAGAGGGCCGACAGTGGCAACTATTGAGACACTGCCCTCCTCTCTATCGCTGGGAAGATTCTTACTAGAATCTTACTGAATCACCTGATCCCTCTTGCACAGAAAGTACTTTCAGACTCCCATCACAGCTTCAGACTATCATAAGGCATAACCGACATTATTTTCACAGCCAGGCAGATCCAGGAGCTATATATGGCCTTTATTGATCTGACCAAAACTTTCAACTCTCAGCCATGAGGCTCTGTGGAAAATCATGTCAAAATTTGGCTGCCTTAGCAAATTTATCAACATTGTAAAACTCTGTGACCAGATGACTGCCTCCATCCTGTGCAGTGGCTCTACCTCTGAGCCCTCTGTCATCTGAACTGGCGTAAAACGAGGCTGTGTATTGGCACCCACCCTTTTCTCTGTTTTCTTAGCAGCTGTGAAAACATTAACCTAAGACCATTTACCACAGGGCATTGGCATCCAATATTGGATTGATGGCAACCTCTTCATCCTTTCTTGTCTCTGTGTCAGAACTAAAGTAATATTGGCCACAATAACTGAACTCCGGTATGCAGATGATTGTGCCGTAGTTGCACACTCAAAGGAGGATATACGAACAGCCCTTAATTGCTTTTCTCAAGCTTACAAAAGCCTACGGCTAACTCTGAACATCGGCAAAACAAAAGTTCTCCATCAGCCTGTCCCCAGTCAATCATCATACCCTGCAAAGAAGATCTACATCAACAAAGAAGAACTGGAAAATGTAGAACACTTTGCCTATCTTGGCAGCCATCTCTCACAGAGGGCAGACATAGATGTTGAGATCCAGCACAGAATTTACTATGCCAGCCTTGTCTTTGGCAGACTCTCTTGCTGGGTGTTCAACAACCACAACATCAGAACACTTTTAATTTATAATACAGTGGCAATCCCAACTCTCCTCTATGGCTGTCAGATTTGGGTGATTTATAAAAAACACCTGAAAAACCTGGAACGCCAGTACTTTCTTCAGAAGATACTCAACATAAAGTGGGAGGATCATCGCACTAATGTCAATGTCCTCACAGAGGCCAACATTTTCAGTGTTGAGGCCCTGATTATCCATCAACAGCTGAGGTGGATCAGGCACCGTGTGATGCGTCTGATGTACGCTGACCAAAACAACTGCTGTATGCCCTGCTCACCAAAGGGGAAAGGAAACAGGGAGGCCAAAATAAACACTTTAAAGACACCCTCAAGATAAACATTAAGAGATGTGGCATCAACAGCACACACTGGGAGACAGCATCCCAGGATAGGAATAACTGGTGAAGACTTGTCAGAGAGGGAACTTCCACTTTTGAGGAAAATCGTCTCGCCCTGGTCGCATTAAAATGCCAGAAAGAAAGGAAAGACAACTGTCACACAGCAATCATGGCCCGAGCCTGTTTTCCAACACCATCTGCAATATCTGCCAATGAGCCTGTGGCTCCAGGATCGGACTCCTCAATCACCAACGGACCCATGAAAAATAAAACCTGTGAACGAGATCATCCTCAATCTCGAGGGATCACCAATGAATCCAGCCCTCACTGGTCAATGGGAATATCTCCATTTTCTCCAGTGGACATTGGATCAGGCTCAGAGTGCCACTGTATTATCTACAAATAACCACAGATAGGAGTAACAGAGACACCAAGACAGGCTAATTTATTAGCAATTAAAAGAGACAGATAGGAACATAAGAATGGCCATACTGGGTCAGACCAAAGGTCTATCTAGCCCAGTGCCAGTTGCTTCAGAGGGAAGGAACAGAACAGGGCAATTGTTAAGTGATCCATCCCCTGTTGTCCAGTCCCAGCTTCTGGCAGTCCAAGGTTTAGGGACACCCAGAGCATGGGGTTGCATCCCTGATCGTCCTGGCTAATAGTCATTGCTGGAGCAATCCTCCATGATTTTATGCAACCCAGTTACATTTTTGGCCTTCACAACATCCCTGGCAATGAGATCCACAGGTTGATTGTGCATAGTGTGAAGAAGTATTTCCTTATGTCCATTTTAAGATCTTACAAATCTTTGTGATAGATGAGTAGACCTTACATCAGTAGACTCATTGATATCAGTGGACTTACTTCATCTACTTAGATTGTAAGGACACATGTGCCCCTTCAACAGTATTGCTTCTACTAATAGTAAATGAAATTATACATAAGGCGTAGTTTTCTTTTAACACTTATTTACCCGCCAACATTATGCAGATGGGCAGTATTCAACAAGCAAAGAGTAACTGTTCATTATTTCTGCCTTTGGGCCAGTTCATTAATCTCTTTGTTAAGTTTTATTTTTTCTATAAAGGGAAAATTCTCTTTTTGCGTGCAGTGAAATCACAAATGTGAATTTTCTTTCATTTACCAGCTGATTTCATATTGTGAGCCAGATCCTGCTGACACTGAAACCAATGACAAATCTCTGACTGACTTCATTGAGACTGGGATTAGGCCTGATATCTTTCCATTTGGAGAGTGTTCACACATCATAGGTTTGGCTATTCTACAGTAATTTGTAAGCAGTCAGTCAATTCAGTGTTTCCAGGTCTCTGTCTTCCTATGTCTCCCCAAGTTTTATTTTAAATTTCCATTTGCTATTTTTTCCTCAGTACATCTGTGCAAACAATGCATCTGTTTCAAGTCTCTAACTGGCAAATGTCCAGCTACTGACCAATCTCCTTTGCGAAACATGACAAGTGATCTCATACTGTCCATGTGTGTGTCTCAGCTCACATCGCAGTTACTGTGAGTGCCATCATTTGTATTCACTATGCCATCTTGTGGCAAAAATGGAGACTTTTAATACAAAGGCATTGACACAGAGAACTACATCAGGCTTATGGTATCACAAGTTCATCCATGCTGAGGAGACAGATTTACTGGCTTGCACTGTATTTAAACTAAAATAGGCATGATAAACGTTATCTAGCTTTATCCCAAGATGGAAAGAATGACCTCGTTCACATATGATTGCTTGATTGACTTTCAAATAACTCTCATAGTGGTAGGCCATTTTAGTCTGTATCAGCAAAAATAATGAGGAGTACTTGTGGCACCCTAGAGACTAACAAATTTATTTGAGCATAAGTTTTCATAGGCTAAAACCCACTTCATCAGATTTTAGCCCACGAAAGCTTATGCTCAAATAACTCTGGCACTCTTCAGACTTCTTGCCCAAAGAATGCTTAGGAGGAGATCTATAAAGATCCATCATTTTCAAAAGGTTAAGATGAATGAACTTAAATATTTGCCAATAAGGTTGCACCCCCAAGCTTTTGGAACCCTAGAGAAATCTACTTTCAATAGACAATCTAACAAAGTCTTAATTTTGCTACAACATAAAGCTCTCTGAAGCTATATTTGAAGTAATCAACGTTATCTCCATATTGCCTGTAAAGGCCTTACCCATAAAGTAGTGTATTGTGAACACTTCTGAAGCTGTTTATCTTATATTGTAATGCAATATATTAGATTGCAAAAAGATCCAAAATTTAAAAAAAAACGGCACCAAGCTAGTTTTTTGTAGAACTTTAAATCACCTCTATAGCTGTTCCAATAGTTTCAAAATACCTATAATCTTAGGGTAAATATTAATATTTGTTTTAAGATCCCATAAGCTTAGGTTTTGTATTTTGACATTTACTTAGTTATATTATTTGGGGCTGTGCTTTTTTACTTGATGATCCAGAACTGGATGGTGGATGGATAGTGTCTTAAAATATTAATGGAGATAAATTTTGGCATTGCTTTCATGGCAAATATGAAACAAATCTGAATATTTATGACAGGCAATTTTATTATTTGTTCCAGTACAGAAAGAGATGATCAGAAGTATATGTATAAATACATTTTTAAAAGCTGAAATTATCAGTTTTATAGGGCAAATATGCAACAGTGCCTGAAAAATTGATAAGGAAATATTTCCACGAGTCACCAACAGTGAGAATTTGAATCTTCTAAATTGATCGATGGTTTGTATCTTGTCTACTGTATAAAATATAGAAGACATGGAGTAAGGAGAAAATAAATATGAAGGATGTGTGGAGATTTACAAAGAAAAGGGATGGTAAGAAAATGTATATACCTAGCTGGATGTGGGCCTTTACTCCATGTGATGTTGAGGGATGGGGTATTAGTTTAGAGGAGGAGACTATTCAAACCTAAGTCTCCACATCCAGGCTAGAGGTTATTTTGGAGTGAGTCTCCCTGTCTCTTACGCTGAAGCTGTTCCACTGTGTACAAAATATTTGAATAGTCATTGAATCAGAGTGTGAGAATGACTCTGTAGCCTACTGGTAGGGTGCTTACCTGGGAAGATGAGGGACAGCCAATTTCAGGTCTCTGTTCCAACTGATAATTAATGTATACAAAATGCATACCCCTTCATCAGCTGAAGAAATTGAGATAGACCCACCCCAGAACAGCCTATAGCCTGCTGGTGAGAGTATTTACTTGGGATAGAGCAGACTGAGGTTCAAATCCCCATTCTAGACCTGGAATTGAACTAGGTCTCCCCCTTCCCAGATGAGTGCTCTTTCCCCTAGGATATAAATTATATGTGGGGCACTTCCTCTCTGGCCATTTTGTGAATTTAGCCCGTTTTTATTTGACTGAAACTATTCAGGGAATTCATGTCAAATTTGTAAAAAGTTTGGGGTTGACCGAAGCTGCATTTTGCAGTGAATAAACTATGTCTGAAAAACTCCACCCAGTTCTAGTCATCATCTCCAAACATTCACCGCTTCACCCATTTCCTGGCTCCTTGTGTACAATCCATAACACTGAGAGTTGTTATTGGTCGGTGCTCAAATTTAGAGGTCATAGTTCCATTGAGATACATCCCCTGAAGTCCCATGTTCATGAATGGATTTAATGTGCACACACCTCAGGGCGAGATCATTATTATTTATTTGTATTACTTTAGCCCCTAGGAGCCCTCATCGTGGACTAAGATCCCATTGTGCTAGGTATTGTACAAACACAGAACACCCCCAGCCTCCTTATTTAACATGCTAAAAGTGGGGACAATTAAATGAAACAATTTTGAATAAACAGCCCTGTTGGATAAGTTTTCAGAGGAGTTTAAAGTGTTGCAGGTGGGATTCTCAAAGGAGGCCAAAGGAGCGAGGCAGTCAGCGGGAGTTGGTGCAGACTCTCTGTCTCCTTTTACGTATCGTAGTCTAAATGCAGAACTTCTGGATTCTTGTTCTGACAGAAGTCAAAGCCTTATTGGATATCAATAGAACGAGAAGTGGGGCCTTTCCTTGAGCAAGAGGATTTATAGTGAGCAGAGTACAGGCAACCAGCTGCATCCCTGTGGTACCCAGTTCTATGGTTGTAGTCGGCCTAACACACAGGAAGCAACAGCTATCCCAAAAAACAAACAAACAAACAGAGTATCATATAATATATCCTAAGAAAACAAATGGAAGTAGCTGTCTCAAAACACACAATATGAAAACCTCATCAGATCTTCCATCTGTACCCCAGGCCTTCCTAAAACTGAGAACGTAGGCCCTTTTCTACAGATTTTAGCTTCCCTGTATCCGCCTAGCCACTGCAGAACATTCCAGTTGTGATTCATCCTTTTATAGGGTTAGGCCATTACCAGAATGCACTTCTGGTAGCTGGCCCTTTAAAACAAAGGAAGACAAATAGCAGCTGCTCTAAGTTACCCATATCTGCCTCTGACAGCCACATGCTGAACTAGCCTTCATTCCAACCGATAAATATTTTTAGATCCTAATGTATTTTCTCTTTCTACTTATCCCCTTCAGGAATGGCACATCCGTACAATAGCAATCTTACATTTTTATAGCACCTTTCACTAGAAGACACTTAACAGCCTAAATATATATATATTGACATGTTTTGAGCCAATACTAAAATTTATCCACCGCTAAGGTGAAAACACAGCATCTGTTCTTCACTAGCATTGCTACCCAATTGTTTCAGTGAAAATACAGTGTTATGACATTTATACAGTACTTTGAGACTAAATTGTCTCCGTGTGTGTGTTTCAGATCAGGTAGCAATGAATAAAAAAGGACAACCCTCTCCAGATTTGCCTTGATTTCAGAAAAACTTTTCAGTTTTACAATTTGAATTACATCTGAAAGAGTTTTTATTAGAAAAATACATCCCAGCAGATAAGTAATCTAATCTTATAAAGTACTACTTTGTTCTAGTGAAATACTTTCTTTTATTTTCTATGTGGCAATTTTTGTCTTTCAGCACACTTCATTTGAAAAAGTTCACTTTGCGCAAAACTGTTACATCCCACCTTAAGATATGTGTGACAGTAGGAAATGTCTTGAAAATTCCATTTTGTTTTAGGAACCTTATTTGTACTCGGTGCTCAGCACCTGTCCAGACTTGTCCAGGCAGTTTATGGTCATGCAACCCAGACAGGTGCCCTGCTTAGCAAAGATTCTTTAGACCTTGTTGAAGGACGATCATGGAGAAGCCATGGCAATTGAGGGCCATCATCTCTGATTGTATCTCAACTGCTGGCCCACTTCCCTGGACCAATTATTTTTTCTACACAGAGGCTCCCAAGGGTGGGAGTTGAATTAAATTATGTCTGCTTTATTGGATCATAATTATCAACACAGACTGAGGGGTTGATTTTGCAAGGTGCTGAACACTCATCACCCACTGGAGCAGTAGGGCACCTCGTTGGATCAGGCTATCATTTTTATCTCCAATTCCCAATATGCACTTTGGGTGAAATGCTGCTTCTTCCACCAAGGCACCAGAAGAGGCAAATATAGCAGAGCCACCACAGTTTCATTCTATGCTGTGTGGAAACAGGCTGTGGAGACAACATATGGATAGTCCCTTGCAGCCCCTTGCATACTGTGAAGCCCAGTTCCACAGAAGCCAACTCCAGGCAAATGGCATTCCTCCACACTGTGAACCAGGGGAATGGTGGAGCATGGCCAGTAAATCTTACTGGCTACAAACTGTATCAGTGACTTCAGTCAGCTGAGGTTGTTATAGTAGCACAAGATGTATTGATTCAGCTCAACACCTGGAGAACATCTGCCAATGTATGGAGCTGCAGTTGGATTTTGAAACTGCCTTCCCTGAGGTGAATTTCCCCATAAGCACAGCTAGAACACAAAGAAGAGCTGCTTGCCTCCCCGCCCTGCACCCCACACCAGTGAGGATTTATCTTGCCCTAGATGTGTAAATGTTAAATAACTAAATGCCCTGATTTTCAGAGATGTGAGCACTCCCAGCTCTCACTGAAATCAATTGGAGCTGCTGGAGCTAGTATGAAAATCAGTCTAATTGTACTTTTCTGTTAGATTTAACTAAATCAGTGTTCAGAGAAGTGATTAAAAGATCAATATGATCTTTCAACCTTGCTCTGAGCATTCTGTGCTATGAAGTCTATTTTTAGAGGTAAAAATTGTTGTCTCCATAAACCAGTAAGATGTGGAGATATAGCAGTAAAAAGAAATGATATCAAATGCATTACAGATAGACTTGAGTGCAATAAAACCAGTATTGCTTACGCTAGGCAGTGGGGTGTCTGGCACAGATCAAAAGCAGGAGAGAAGCAAACTCATTAATAGAGATAACAGCATGAACTGAGTTTAACATATAGGACTCCTAAGAGGGGATGTCACTCAAAAGTCCATTTCTCCTCTCCTGCTGCTGCTGTTATGGAGGAGAAATGATCATTCCCAGAGAACCAATCAGAGCCTCTGAGTCAATATCTGAAACTATATTTGTAGTGATAATGAATGGAAGGGATGTCATTTGTAAAATATCTGACCTTCGCCAGACTTTCAGGATTTAAGACTTTGGAATAGGCAGCTGCTTTATTCCACTTTCAAGTGTTAATGAGGTTATTAGCTTGTGATGAAGTACATTATCAAAAACTGCAACATGCATTCCATTAGGAATCATTATTAAACTCTGCTGCCAGTGCTGTTTGAAAAAAAAATGTTCTCGTGTGTGTTTTGCTGGTATTGAAACATACAACTCACTAAAGTGGCCACAGGTTATAGGGTAAATTAATCAAATATATTAACCAGAAAATGACTGAAGGTCTGTTTTATAAGCATTCAATACCACAGCATTCTGTGCTTTGAATAAATCCCGGGGTGAGGATATGATGACATTTAAAGCTTGTTTCATAATAAATTGGCACAAACGGGCAGAACTGAGCTTGAGCAGACAATCCGTAATTCTGGCTTTTCCTAACTGGCAAGTGCTTGACTTTGCAAAATGATGATGATTCTTCTATTGTACCTTTTTCATATGTAAATGAACATCTATTATAGACTTGCACAGTCATCTGATCGATTCACTGAGTCATGATAATTAAACACATCATGTAAGTGCAACAACTGTGCGCAGCCTTTTGGTCTCTTTTACAGAAAATTCAACCTGTATGTTTTAATTCCTCCCCAGACACATTGAGGATCCAATACACAAGCTGCTGGGCACTCAATACCTGGCATTACTAAACTCTTTGTTAGGATGATGTGCCTAGCCCTGAGTATGTGATCTGAGTTTAAGTATTACAGTGCAACTACTTTTCACAGTTACATGTTTGTGATGATAGCTCCCTAAACATGCTCCTTTATGTACTCCTGGGGGAATTCTGTGCCACTGCGAAATGCAGAATTTTGCAGAAATTAATGCTGTGTCCGCAGAATTTCCTTTTTTCCCCACAGAAATGGGCTGCAGAAATATTGGCCACCACTAGCGGCTGCTGGACCTGGCAGAGCCCAGCTCACAAATAGAAGACAAGGTCAGGGGGAGAGGGAGAGAACTGGAAGCTTCCCAGCAGCTGCAGTTCCTAGTATGCCCTGAAGGAAGGAGGCAGCGGCATGCAGCAAACTCCTTGCAAGCCCAGTACCCAGTGTCAGGGTATTTCCCCCTCTGGATCCCTGGGCTCCAGGGGTGGGGATGGGGGTGGAGGGTATGAGTGTCTGCGCTGGGGGGAGCAAGGCTGGCCTCTAGGGTAAGGGGGTGTGAGTGTCTGGGCCAGGGGGCCCCCACAGCTGGCCTCTGGTGTAAGGGGGTGTGAGTGTCTTCTGCCCCTCCCCCCAACTGGGCTCTAGGCAGGTAGGGGGCAGAAAAAGAGGAACTGGGTTATCATGAGGGTTTTGTTTAACTCTCTGCTCCTGGGGGGAAATTTTGTGTGTGTCTGTATTGTTACAGACATACTTGCTGACAGCTGTTTTGAAATAAATTACTAAAATATTTGAAACTGGCATGATTATGTAGTGTAGTTTTGACAAAATAAAATTTTGCAGAATTTTTAATTTTTTGGTGCAGAATTCCCCCTAGAGTATTTATGCTTCTCAGTGCCGGAGAGCAGGCTCCTGTGATGCAGAATGTTAGCCATAATAAAAGGTGGTTGTATGTATCACATTCCTTCTAGGGAGTTGGTCCCTGAGAACATGAATGGCAGATCAAAACAGAATCTATTCAGGTGTAGTTCAAGGATATGTTACTGGACAAAGAAACTATGTGAATGCTTCACTTTTCCATAAAATAGATATTACTATCCTAAAAATGTATCTCACTTTAACTTTCTATTTGCAAACAAAGTATTAGTACAGAAATTTACTCACTTTGAGCAATATGGCAGGAGAGCCTGAATCTCAGCAGGTGGCTTGTATTGCAAGAAGAGTGTCCTCTTAATTAAAATGTTTATTAAGTGGCTCTGAAATTCTTTGAATTGGTGACTTACATGCAGGCTTTTGGTGCTTCTTAAGGAAATGCAGATGCAAAAAGAGGATGGGGTCTGGGGCTCTCAGAACAGCCTGGTCCCTGGTTGTGATGGTTCTCTTCATCCTGACCACTACTCTGGGTAAGACTGCGGGGCTGGGTACATGTGAGAGAGCTTGGAGCTGGCTCTGGGGCAATGTGGGGGGAGAATGTGAGGCTGAATGTGGGACAGAGAGAGCTTAAGGTTTGGTACAGGGAAGGGAGAGCTCTGAGCCCCCTCTTTAGAAAAATTCTGAACTGACCCCTTGCTGGAAGTGGTATATTTTGCAAAGGAGTAGAATTCAGCTTTGCACATCAGGGGTGCAGGTTTCTCAAATTCCTGAACAAAGCTTGCTTTTGCCTTTTGCACTGGCACAAGGAAGGCTGAGCTGGGCCTTGGAAATTTAACTACTTATAATCTGCCGAGAAACTTTAAATACTTTATAGAGTGTAAAGTAATTATTATAATACAGGACTATGTGATACTCAAAACATTATGAAATTCTGGCTGTACTGGAAGCTAGGAGTTTTGGTATTGTATTTAATGTGGCCAAGAACTCACTCCAATGTATTCTCTGAGTTATGGCTTTTGGGTGGCCTAAATGTGCAAGTTCATAGATTAGGGGGATGGATCTAGCTGGAAGGAGACTGGGCCCTGGTCTGTTTCACCAGGTTTTTAAATTTCCAGTATAAACCCCTTACTCTATTTTTACAAAAACAAATATTTCCAGAGTGAATATTTTCTTGCAAGTAAAAGAACTTGCAGGAAAATCTTTTGATACCAGAAGCAGTTAACTCTCCTTTACCTTTATATGTTTGAGCTCATCCTGATTATAATTTCCTAATTTAACATAGAGATTTTTTTGACTGCCTGTGCCTGGAGAAATGTGCTTTGGAGCCTTTGGTGAAAATGAGCTAAGCTAACTTGACACCCCTCCCCCCAAACCTCACACTGAGATCTTCAACGGAGCTTGAGAAATAAGCCAAGGAGAAAATAGTGTAAGATTAACATATAAGTTATTTTACACCCTAATGCTCACTGGCAGTGATGACTGCATTGCGCTACAGAGGCTAACGCTGCACATGTGATACAGGAATTACACTTCTGCTATCCAGCTGCCTTTTCCCTGGTGTAAGTTCCCAACTAATATAGACATCACAATTAGAACTGTATGAAGAACTAATTTTTTGGTTTGGGGTCCAAACTGCAAAATAAAATAAATTTTGGTTTGGGTCAATCTAAAACTATATTTATTTTATTTTTCTGGTTAAATGCAAAGAAAATTAAAAAATATTGTTGATGATTTTAAGCCCTTTGTCTCAATTTTTAAAATAAATACAACTTTCTGAAATGAAAAGTTAAAATGTCTTATGTTAGAAATGTCAAAATGAACTGTTTTCATTTCTGATTTTTTTTTATGCAATTGAAACAATTCACCAAATTGACCCTAATTCACAAATGGTGTCAGTGAACACAAATCTGCATTTTTCTATGAAAATAAAAAGCATGAAAAATTTCACCCAGCTCTAATCACCATATAAATTACCATGTGCTATTGGGATGTAGTCCCCTTACAAGAATCCTAGTTTCCTTTCAGCAGCTATATTGTTTTCAATATTTTATTGCCACCTTAGTGTAAGTGTATGAAGTGTGCTGCATGGGGCACTCCTTGTCTAGTATCTGCACAGCTGTTTACCAATCTGCTTGCCTTGCTGCTACAAAAATAATTGTTCAGTCCAGTTCCTAATAAAAGGTCTGCATCTCCAGAGCCATGAAGACCATTGGCCTTAATATAAGTTAGTAACTAGTGCAAAAATCTATATCAGTGCACACTTGCTGTCTTTGAAAGGACTATCTTTAGGGATGACAGAGCAGATCAGTCTCCATGTCTGACCTTTCTCTGTTGAGACTGCCAATGGATTGTGATGGTAATTTTTTTATATGATAATTTGTCCCCTAAGCACTTGTCTGGGGCCACCTGAGCATTATACACCACTATCTCGATATAATGCCACCCGATATAACACGAATTTGGATATAGCGCGGTAAAGCAGTGCTCCAGGGGGTGCGGGGCTGTGCACTCTGGTGGATCAAAGCAAGTTCAGTATAACACTGTTTCACCTATAACGCGGTAAGATTTTTTGTCTCCCAGGGACAGCGTTATATCAAGGTAGAGGTGTATATAAACCAAAAAATAGACTGCAAATACCTTTGCCAATATTTATTTACCTGTGTCCTCAATAACAATTCTGATACTGCTTCTAACTTGTCTGCCTTCATCTCTGCCACTTCCTTTCAATTTCTTATAATGGAAACGTCTGTGATGAAACTAGGTTCTCTTGGTAAAACTTGCTAAGGTTTGCATGATCTTTTTGCCAAATGTTTTTCCTTAGCAAAAAGGATAGGAAGGGATAAGCATTTGTCAATTACCTGAAACCTGGTGAGTTTTATTGCTGGAGTGTAGCGGCACACAGACTAAATTGATCATTTTCACACTCTTTGTGATTAAACTAGCTGGTCTGCCCACATTTCATCTGGAGTTTTGAGGTTCGCATGAACCAAAGCTCACATAAAGGTCACACTTGTATAGTGTCTCCATTATAAATAGTTTATAAAATGTTAAAAAGAGATTAATAGGTGTTTTAATAAATGGTTAGTCACTTGATGGTTAGATTCCAACAGGGCAATATATAGCGTATTAATATGTCTTATAACCACCTATTACATTGTCTACTGATGTGCATATAACTATCTATAACCCTACTACTCATGTTGGAAAATGCTTATAACTAGAGCTGGTCAGGATTTTTCGGGCAAATCATTTTTTTGTTGGGAAGTGCCAGTTTGTCAAACCCCAAACTCTTGCTATGAAAGGGATGGTTTTGACACAAATTTCATCAGGAAGCTTTCTCAAGTCCAGGATGGAATTCCTGCGCAAAATGTGAGTGTGAATGCCTGGAATAGCCTGATGGTTATGGCACTCACCTTGGACATAGGGGCACCATGTTCAAACCATTGCTCTGCTTCATTCAGAGCAGGGATTTAAACCCAAGTCTCCAATATCCCTGGAGAGTAGCCCAATCACCAGACTATTGGCTGTACTAGGGTCAGGCCTTCTCAGTATTCATTTAGTATTATTAATTGGTAATATGATAGCCCCATTTCTCGTTTTAACATTGTACAAACGTAACGAAGAGACAGTTCTGTTTGCCTACTTTATAGATTCATAGTTTAAGGACAATTAGATTATTTAGTCTGACCTTGTGTAGATCACTGGCCATTAAATGTCACCCATTTACCCCAACTGAACCCAGTAATTTATGTTTGACTAAAGCATATCTTCCAGAAAGGCGCTGAGTCTTGATCTGAATAGCACATCTCTTGTAATTTGTCCCTCACTTTTAAAAATGTGTGCCTAAGTCTAATTTGAATTTGTCTGGTTCCACCTTCCAGCCACTGGGTCTTGTTATATGAATTTGTGTCTTTCCACCTTCCAGCCACTGGTTCTTATTATTCCTTTCTCCACTAGCTTTTAAGAGCCCTATTGTAACCAATACGTATGGTCCCCTCCCAATACTATAGAGTTATTCTGGTGAACTGAATGTTAGATCCATCTTTCTTCTGAAAATGGGGAATGTTTCTGATCTTGTCATCCCATTGATGGGATTGTCTCACTTCAATGTGATTTGCTTTTCCCTCGCTTACTTTAGCTGAAAAATCTTTCCTACCTAGGTAACAGCTATTGCTTCCTCTACTTTCTATAATGAAAACCTAGTCTGTGACATTCACTCATGTTTAGTTTCTCCTTTTCTGGGTTCAGCTACTTAGATTTTAGGAAACCTCAGGGCTTTTCCTAAATGAGAGGCACTGTTTGAGCTAGTACAATCTAAAAAACTACCTATAAAACTTTGTTGCCCTAAAGAACCCATTTGTGGAATTAGCTTCATCCTGTTAAACAATTTTTCCACTTGCACTAACCTGTCATTCCAGAGCTTTGGAAAGAACACATTTAAACTGTACTTTTTCTCTTCTTCCTACAATGCACTCTGATTACATATGTGATGTGGCTATGATATTTATCCATTCCTCACTGGGCAATGATTTATCAGTCCAAAATAAAGACTTCGAAAGGCATCAACGTATGGTGAAAAAAAATGTTACTTGCTCTTCCCAGGATCACAATTTTCAGTTGTTTTATCCAACAAATCTATGCAATCCTGCTGGAGTGGACTCTTCAAGTGGAGTTGCTCTAATCTCCTTTTAGGAGTTGTGGAGAAAGTTACAAGAGAAGCGTAATGAATGGATTAAACATAAGTCTTTGGGATGCTATAGAGAAAGATAATTTGAAAAGCAGGAGACAATTTATTAGAAGCTAGCAGTGAAAGGATAAAATGTTAAGGAGAGCAATTCAGATTGTGTTCTATAGGAGAAATTATGGTGAGGAGTATCATGGACAAGAGCCCATATTGCAAGATAAAGAAATTTTAATTTAACCACCTAATTTATTGTCCATTTTATATTCCAGTGAATTTAGAATAGAGAGTCAGAATTGTGTTATTCATCTGTCTCAGAGCTGTATACTTTATATATTGCAAAGCATGTGCACTCAACCAAAAAAAATGCAGTGCCCAATAAATTGCAGTCTGAATTTCCTTAATATTTTAACTTTCTCAACACTGCAATTTGCCAGACCCACAGCCAAATTAATTCAACAGGGAAAGAGATCAGTCTGATTCAGTGTCATAGTTCCTTCTGTGGTGGTGGAGTAGGATGAAAATTAAAAATCCCAAATGAAGATGTGGGGCTAGAATTTTTAAAAAGAGCCTTGTTTTCTTTTAAATATCTAACTGAAGCAGCCTGATCAACTCCATAGAGAATAATAGATGTTTCCTGAGTATAAAAAGTTTGTCTCACTCTAATCTTTGTCACAGAGGAAGTACGTGGTCTAAACAGTGCACAGGGATTTAGCCACACAAGTTCACTTGATATGATTAGTGAAAATTGTGTGTCTCACTCCTTATGCGGCCGAAACACCCCTAGGATGTTTCAGCTCTGCCCTAACTTTGTCTTCTTGCATTACAATGGACTGGCGTAATATACACTTTATTAATTATATATTGTGTAATTGTACTTTTCACCTTCTGCAGCAATGCTTTTCCATGTGTGCCAGTGCTGAGCTATCTAAGGTTGTGTGTGATGAATTGCATTTATCTCGCACCTTTGACTGCTTCACCTGCACTTTCTCCACTAATTTATCTCCCATGAGATTATTTGTAATATTCCAAACCTCTGGGCAGCTTCAACCAGCTGCCATTAAGAAAATAAATGACAGTCAGTGATTATTTAAAAAAAATTGGAAATAGGATTGCAAAAACAATTGCAATATCCACATTGTTATCTAGGTTGCCTATATAAATGGTAACTTTTCAGGGCAAGAATCTGTGCCTTACGTTTCTAAAATGCATGCTACTTGGGCAGTATATAACCAGTACCAAAAGGGTGACTGACTACATTCTGCAGTTTAAAATATTCACTGTTCAATGAAATGGCCTAGTATTTGGAGTGTTTGAATATCGCAGTCACAAAAAAGAGGAATTTGATGATGTCTGAGACTACTTGGCTGGAACAGAGGTAATTCTATTGATGTTTTTGTATTCTACATTTTTTTGGATGGAGTCTTCCCCACACTTTGATGTCAGTTGTCCCAAAAATCTTTTTGGCATTTTTTTCCTACAAAATCAGAGGCCCAGGAGACACACAAAGTGCTCTAATAGTTAACCCAGAACTAAAACCTAGTCAGTAAAATTCCAGCATAAAATCTTCTGGTTTCTTTAAAGCATTTTTTTCCTGTTAACATTTCTCTCTATTTAGCCTGTGTAATGCTGCTGTCTCATCCAGGAAAAGGAGAAAAACAAATCCCCCTTGATCTTCATCAAGTTTGTTGTCTTTAATTTTTTGGCTTGGGAGTTACTGCGCCATTGAAGAGAGTTTACAGGAGGGGATACATTTCGCTCATCTGTGGAACAAAATACATGAAGTGGCCAAAAAGTAAATCTCCTCTCCCTTCCCTTTTTTGCTTCAGGGATAATAAAAATATCCAAAAGAAGGAATATTGGTTTTGAGTTTTCCCAATCCAACCACTCTTCATTCCCCCCCCAGAATCTCATCATTTTTCTGAAACCATCGAGGGGAAAAAGCTACAAGTTCCAAGAAAGTAAAGCTGCATGTGACTCACTTCATCGGTATCTATATTCCTCGAATATAAAACGTTGGACGCTGGCATCAATAAAGTTAAAACTGGAGATAAGATGCACATTTTTAAGTGTATGTCATTAACCACAACTTGGCCATCAAAACTCTAACAATCTTACAGCTGAATATAGAGGGGATCTCTGCCCCTCTAAGTGATATTCTTCACCAGCTAGCTGCTAATATGATCACAGATGTTTTAATGCTTCAAGAAACGCATTCCAGCAGAGACACAATTACAGATCAGGGGTTATCAGATTGCAGCTGCCAGTCATTGACAGTTTGGAATTTGCACATATGTGAAACTTGGACTTAAATTTCAAGTACTTGGACAATCTGAGGAAGGCAACAACATCACCTGGCACCTCATACTTGTAAATGGTATAAATCCAATGAATGTTTACCATCCCCCTTCTAAACAATGGCTACATCCTCTGCTCCCTCTTGTTCCAAATCTTGCAATGGTGAATGGAGACTTCAGTTCCCACCAAACAATTGCTGGCCATGCCACTGATTCTCCTGATGGTGAAATGCTTCTCAACTGGGCAATGCTTCCTTTATGACCCAAAGTGGTCATGTACTTTCCACTCAGCCCCCTGGAGTACTGGGCCATCACCAGATCTTGTTTTTGTTTCTGTAGCTGCTCTCTCTGAGTACACTTTGAAACTTCTTAACTCTCAGTAATGGCTCCTTTTAACAGTGATAGCAGGGCTAGAGATCGCAGCAGCCAAAGTAAAACAGATTGGAAAATGGAACTTTCACCATGCCGACTGGGACCATTTCAGAGAGGAAACAGACTCCTCGTAGTCAGGAAGTCATGGCATACAGCTGATGAAGTGAACATGGCTTACAAGGTCGTCTGTGAGACTTTCAGTGTGGTTAGAAAGCTGATTCCACCTGGTTTTTGTAGGGCATATATACCCTGCTGGGATGATGTCTGTGACAACTTCTATCAAAAAGTCAGTCTGCTTTGCCTGAGGGGACAAAATAATATGTTAACCGAATGTCTGACTGTTAAGAAGCAGGAAAGGTGAATATGTTGGAAGTGTGAATTTCCTGCACTCAAGCAGTAGTGCTTGAGGTCTTGTTCATTGTCTTTGGGCAGAGGAGACCCCAAAACACCCTACATATGTCCCAGCCAACAGCCAACCAGTAATCACAGAGATCATGATTGGGAAGATATTGTCTGCTTTCCGAAAGAGTCAGCAAAAACAACAAGGAGTTCTTGTGGCACCTTAGAGACTAACAAATTTATTTGTGCATAAGCTTTTATGGGCTATAACCCATTTCATCAGATGCATGGAGTGAAAATACAATAGGCAGGTATAAATATACAGCACATGAAAAGATGGGAGTTGCCTTACTGGGTGAGGGGTCAGTGCCAATGAGGCCAATTCAATTAGGATGGATGTGACCCATTCCCAACCTCCTCAGCCAACTTCCGCTTAGCCTAGCCATTCGCTAGGAAGGAACTGGAATCAGCTATTTCTTTTTTAAAACCCTGCCTAGCTCCTGGGCTTGACATATTGATGGGAAGTTCCTGAATCACATAAGCTCATTCTGTTGTGACTTTCTGCTCAGACTCTATAATACTTGTCTGCAAAGCTATACGGTTCCAAAGGTCTAGTGAAGATCACATGTAGTGGCACTTCTTAAGCCTGGAATGAAGGCAAGTGACCCAAAGAACTATTGTCCAATTGGTCTGATCAGCATTGCTTTTAAGCTGTCTGAGAGACAGGTACTTAAACAATTGTTACCTTTAATTGACACACAGTTACCCCTTACCATGGTTCCAGCCAGGCTTTAGTGCTGGAGATCAAGTGATTAGATTGATATATTTTACTGCAGATAAGTTTGAGGCAGGACAGAAGATCAGTACCTCTTTTGTTGATCCTTTGTCAGCATACAACACAGTTTGGCATCCTGGACTAATCTGAAAATTATACTGCTTCGTCCCAGACAAGAAACTTGTAGGGTTTATCATGCAGATGATGCCTAACAAACAGTGATCATCAAGTGTGGAGATGGTTCAAGTCACCCATATGAACAGCAGACTTCCATAGCAATCTGTCCTGGTTCTGATTCTCTTTAAGTATATATGCAGCTGACTTGCTGCCCACTTCAGCAAATAAGTTTGTGTGTACTGATGAAAATCTGCCTGGCAATAGCCAGAAGGAGATTTGAGGAACTGGAGGCCTGCCTGTCATCAGACCTCAAAACCGTGGCCAAGTACTTTTCAAAGTAGTGACTTACACTAAAGGCACTAAAGACAGTGTCATCTTGTTTCCATCTCACCAACTGGTTATCTCATCGACAGCTGCAGCTCTTTCTGAACAATCAACCGATCATTTTTTAACCATATTCAACTTATTTGGGGATAAAGCTTGACCGCTCTTTGTCCTTTCGACACTACATCAAGAAGACACACATTGGAATTCAATTGAGAGTCATACTCCTCAGGGTTGCTGGCAGCTCCTTGGGACTCTACCACTGTAACTTTATGGACATCTACCAACGTCTAAATTATTGCACCTCCCAAACATTGTGCTGAAGCATGGGGTTTTAGTCATCACTGTGGCAAGTTGGACTCATTGATCAACTCTGCCCTCCGTATTATCACTGGTACAACCTGGAAAACTCCAGTTTCCAGCTTCCTGGTCTGGGCTGGCATAACCCCCAATGATTTAGGTCTGAAGGTAAGGGCCTGGTGACATTACTGCACATAGTGAACTATCAGATAGCTTACTTCAAAATTTAATCCCAAAGCCACAAAAAATATTTGGGCTAATGTCAAGATGACCATTTTCTGAAATAGTTGAGCTTCTCAGACAGGACATCAGACACAATCTTTCTAAGGAACAGCAGAAACAGATGGTACATGACTATCTTTTGGATCAATGGTACATTTCTTGGCAGATAGACAACTGAAATCCACATCCTCTAGTATTCCCAGATATGCTCTCACATGTCCTTCAGAACATCCATATGAACTCAAAGATCCTTCTTCATTACAACAGGGTACACATTGGCAGTTTAACTTACATCTTTCCCATTGGGGCTTCTTGAGCTTTCTGACCTGCCCCCGTGTAGCTCAAGAACAAACACCATGCCTTCTGGTTAAAGACTGGCATCTTTGTCATCAAAGTGCTTTGATGTCTCTGGATGATGCTGCCATGATAGAGGCTACATCATGTATCCAACATCTCTAATTCAGTTTTTGTGCCACCAGAAGCCATATACCAGAGGATGAACCATTGGAACAGATAAATCAAGGGGTGTGGTAAACTGTCTGCAGTGCTTGGAGTTTTTAAATCAAGACTGGATGTTTTTCTAAAAGAGATGTTATCTATTTAGCCACAAGTTATTGGACTTGATGTAAAATTCTGAGACCTGTGTTATGCATGACTTGAGAATAGATGGCCTTAAAATCTATGTAGAAGATGCATATATTTTCTAAAATGAAGTTTCACTTGTGTAAGTAAAACACAATAATCAGTTTGTCCTCAGTTTGCTAACTACTTAAGCTAGCTATTTTTAATCTGTAGCTGTCCTGAGATCCTGAACCACTTCTACCAACCTGTTTGGTTTTAGCACCCATCCAAATATGCTAAAACATGCTCAGTTGATAGCTGATCAGAAGTGTAAGTCTCTTAAATTCTGACAATTCTGATTTCAATGGTCCTGTCTCCTTTGACTTTATCTTCACCATTTTTCATGCAACTAGAAGCTATATGAGCAGCAGAAGAGAAGCCTGACATCTTGCTCATATTCCTTTGGCAATGTCAAAAGGTAGTTGTGTGAAAAAAGGCCGCCATAAGAGAAAGCAACTGCAGAGACAGTTGGGGGAAGATGGGAAACCCAGGTTTCACTGAATACAAAGAGGTGGAGGAAATAAAAGGTAGGAGTGTACTGAAATCATTGTGTGTAATGTGTAAAGCTCCAATGGAGCACAAAAGAGACTATGCAATATTTTAGGACAGTGACCAAGGATGCTGCATGCAAATGAAGAGGTAGGGAGAATATAATTACCCTATTGGAATAAAGAAATTAACTAAATCTAGCCACCTATAGGCAACTGGTGATGGTGGTCAAATGCTTGCCAAGTAATTTAATTAAATTATTTCATGAATATTGCCAATGTTCATTCAGTCTGGGATTTTCCAGTCCAACTCCTTTAACTCCAATTGATTTTGAGAGCTGGGTACTTAGGGTAATTCCTTTTAGGCTTTGTGAAAATAGCTGCCTTCATATTTTATTTGGCAAATACTATTCAATGAGATTTAGAAGTGGTCAAATACTGAAAAACATTGTTGAATAATATTCACCTAATGTCACTAATAATTGTATAATATATTAAATGAATATTGTTCAGTTTGATCTAGATGTGCAAGAAATGCCCAGTTGCTTTAAGAAAACAGCTTGACCATGAGAGTTCACATAGCTTTTAAATGTTATGTTTCTATTTTTTTACCTAAGTTACACATGCCAAGGGTAAATCAGAGATATCTCCCCTGAAATTATTAGGTACAGGAATCAGAACAATAGAATAACCATCATAAGCAAGTCAAATAAATCAGTTCAATGGGCTTTTTTGGTGTTTGTTTTAATTAAAATATAAATCTTTAAATCATGCTACATTTTTATATGGTAGGCCATGTAATTAATTATGGTAGAAGCCAGTATTTCTGTGAAATAGAATGGGTCTAAATA
This sequence comes from Chelonoidis abingdonii, assembly GCF_003597395.2. Lineage (NCBI taxonomy): Eukaryota > Metazoa > Chordata > Testudines > Testudinidae > Chelonoidis > Chelonoidis abingdonii. The sequence goes on along the minus strand of NC_133782.1, from coordinate 13,830,898 downwards.
TGGTTCTTAAAGTGTTATCAGGATGAAGTTTAGTTTATTCCCAAAATAGGTTCTTTAGGTTAAGAGTTTATTTTACAAAAGCAAACAATATTTAAGGGAAATTTAACTTTTGTTCACAACTGTTACTAGAATCCCTGAGTGGCTTTGTATGTAGATGAGTCCTAAAAACACACACTGTTGCTGAGTTGCTAAGGGCATGTGCTTGGAAGAAAAGGAAGGGGAAGTGTACATGTTCAGAATTGCAGATGAGATAACTCTGTGTTTCCGGCTACAACTGGAGTTCTGAAGAGAACTTAAATAGAGACAAAGAGTAGTGTATGGCCATGAAAGCATAAAAGTGGAGAAGCAAAGAACTGAGAAGCAAATTGTTTCTCATATCTTTGTATTTGGGGAAGGAGGGGGAACAATATATTCCCAAGTCTGAGCTATGGAATGTAGCTTATTTCAGAAGTTGAATGCAAAATATATTAATTGTTTTTTTTCTAGCCTCATTTATTGTCCTGGTAACAATAGAAAGCTCAGCTTAATTTGTACCAAAGACAAATATCATAGCAAATGTGAATATTTCTTCTATGAATACATATATTTGATGGTGACCTTTGTATTAACTAAAAGTGTTTTGGGGCAAATTTTATCTTGATACATAAGTGCAGATCTCATTGAATTCAGTAAGATCCATGTGCAATCATCCAAGAGCATAGGTTGCCTCTTAGACAGTGGTGGTAGACTTTAAATGTTTTACTATGACACCAGGATATTAAAGCTGGGACTTTCAAAGGGTCCTAATGGTTGGTCTACATAGGGAAGTTATTCTGGAATAAGATAGGGTGTGAATTTAAAATATTATAACAACTGCAGAATAGCTCTTATTCCAGAATACAAAACCTGAAACATCCATTAGAGTCTTCTTAGAAACCTGGATTCCATATAAAATCAGATCAAGCTTCTTGACTCTCATCAGAAAACAATATGATGCCCTGAAGTATGAGATTGGAATATCCTTATTACTTTAATTTGCATAAATAGGACACCTACATATGAGGGAAGGATGTTTTAAGAAGGCTCAGCTAGCATGGATTATTCTCTCTGAACTGTTCTTGCATTTATGGATTTAACTCACACCTTTAAAATCTGGACATATTTGTTTGGAATAACTAATACATTTGTGTTATGTCTGTGAGTGGTATAGAATAATTAGAGAGATTATTATGTCCTCAGTACAGAATCAGAAGTTCAGTGCATTACCTAAGAAAAAGAATCTGGGGTAATAAAGAGGTTTTTTTAATCAGACTTCCTTAAAATGCCATTTTACCTCCAATTTGAAATTTACAGGCAGAGAATGTTAATGTAGGCTTTGAGTCTGAGTCGTCAGTGATAGAATCTACGTGTCATCTACAAAAAGGTCTTTCATACATTTATTGACAATGGGATACCCAGAAAGTACATTGGGTAGTAATCTGAATATGTATTCTACATACATTCGTTTTTTTTCTTTGTACCTGATTCTCATTATTGTTGGGCCAATGGTAGTATCCAGTTGCCTTCTGAGGTATGTCTGTCTTTAATCAAGTATAATGGTTTAGCTACAGCTCCATAAACGACATCTTTCAGTTTGTGTGATGAAGGCTAAAACAGCAGTTTGTCAGTTAGATCTTCTCATTTATTTGAGTGAAAAGTATACTTGAGAAAAGAGTGAGTTAAAACAAAGTAATCAGAAACTACTTTGGTGAGGGAAAATAACACCCAAGGGACCCAGGAAGGATTCTGCTATGCGATTATATATGAAAATTACCACAGTCCTTAAATTCTTTTTTGAGCAAATTGCTGTGAAATTTCCCAGGGGTACCCAGGGTTATGAGGCACCTTGCTATTATCTGCCTTTAGCTTGAGGAAGTCTTGTCTGTGCCTGCCAGGGGTCAGCTCTTTGACTCCACCAGCCACAAGGAACACAAGCACTATCTTCCAGGCCTCCACAGGCCCCACTCTCTCTGGACAGGCGGGCCGTGAGACAGTTTGTTTACATTGACTGTCCACAGGCCCGCAGCTCCTAGTGGCCATGGTTTGCCATTCCCAATGGGAGCTGTGGGAAAGTTGCCCACCATTGCACAAGACCAGCCAGGATGGCAGCTTGTCTCCCTAGATGAAGGATGCCCAGGGATTTCTTTGCACCCCTAGATATATTAGGTCAGCTATTTGTTCTTCACCTGTAAACCCCTGCTGTTTACTCTTCATGTTAATTTCTTTCCTGAATTCCATGCAATCTCTTCCTCAGCATTTACTCAATATGCAAATAGATGTTCATTGTAAGACACGCAATAAACAATGGTCAGCCAGGAAGATAAGTGTCTAACAACTCCTGTCTGGGGAAACCTGTCTTAAGGCATGTACCTCTGGGTGACCTGCCTTAAACATCAAGGCTTTAAGAACATAATTTTATCTATCCATCTATCTATCTATCTATCTATCTATCCTCCTTACATATTATCTGGACATATATTTCACAAAGATTATGATGACCAGTGTGACACTGGCTTTCAAAAGAGACCTTATGTGACTCTCATTGGTAAGCTAGTCTGTAGATACCAGACCCGGGGAACCTCTATAACCATTGTGCACTCTTGTCCTCTGCCATTTGGCATCAAGATGTCCTAGGGTCACAATCTCCCCCAATGGGAGAGAAGATTGAGTCATAATTTCCCAATTTGGCTTCATTGGGTTTTGGTTTAGCTAGGTGCAATTGACCTTGGGCTAAGTTTGGTCGCATGGATACAGGTATAAATCTGTGATAACGAAGAAAAGAATGTGGCCTAATAGGAATGTGCTAGATCAGGACTTTTCGATTTTGAGCAACACCTCTTCTCGTCAAACTTGCTCAGCAAGATGTCAATGTTCTGTACAGGATCATTAGACCATAATTTAACAAGGAAGAGTTAACTCTTAGCCCCTCATTTTAAAAAATTGTTTTTTAGACCAACACTGAATAAGAAAACCATATGATCTAAACTATGCATCTTATCTATTGCACTCTGAGATCACTTCTCACTGTATATTATTAACTATGGCATTTTCTAAAAACAGAGATTAGGGCCCTATTGTACTAGACACTGTACAGACAAACAGTATAAAGCCATGCTTCAGAGACCATCTAATATAAGATTTAGATGACATCTGAATAGAGGATTGAGTGGGGTGATGAAATGTTGTATCTGTCCACATTTTTATCACACCGACTACAACAGTATCTAAGGGCTAAATCCTTTAAGGTGCTGAGCATTCTGGATACTGCAAGACACTTAAGCATCTGCTTAACTTTAAGCATGTAAAGTAAACTCATGGGTAGAGATGGGCTGACAATGTGTTTCCTGTCCCGTGAATATCTTTGAGATTTTTCTTAATATTTTTGAATATTATTTTGAACTTTTTTACCATGCTGAATTGGGACAAAAAGTCAAAATCTCAAATATTCAGAAATCAAAAAAGAGGCTGTGCATGTGTCAGTCGGGGGGTGAAGGTGTTCATGTCAATCAGTGTTTCATTTTGATAATGTTTAGTTTTGATTTGGACCGCTTTCTCTTTTTTTATCAGTCTAATTAGCTTACATTTTGAAACTAATGCATTGCAGACTGGAAAACTGAATTTTTTTTATTTTGAAAATGTCAAATTTCAAAACTCTTCAACATTCAAGTCAGAGATTCATCAAAACTGATCCTGTTTCATCAACAGTTTTGAATTAAATGAATCGAAATTTTCTGATAGGGAAAAAAAGATTTGTCAGTAAATTCCTGACCTGTCGTACTCATGGGTTTAAGGTTAAGCATGTGCTTAATTTCTGGGGCCAGGAAGTTCAACATCTTTTAGGTATGAGCCTTGAGTGCTGAAAAGAAAAGAAGGAATGATAATGACAAACCAAAAATGGGCAGACTTGTTTGACAAATGGCCTATTCTTGTTCTGAGACTTACCCCTATAGTCTAAAGGCTTGTCTACAAAGCAAATTATTGAGCTGCAAGCCAGAGAGCCAATCTACAGTACACCAACTAACCGCACAGTAATATCCAGTGGGAATACTGCCGCAGTACTGTCAAAGTCTCAGTGTGACTTAGCATTAAAGTAGTGGTACACTAAGCTGCACTCTGAGACTTTGATGGGACTCTAGCAGTATCCCCACAGGATGTTACTGTGTGGCAAGCTGGTGCATTGTAGATTCACACACTGCCTTGTACACATTCCCGAAAAGGAACATTTGTATTCACACACACTACTGGCCTAGCCCAAGTCAGTGTTTTATAGTTTTTAGATGTTTCATGAATTAAATATTTCACTCTTCCTGCTGTGGAAGATCTGCAGGAAAAGGCTGGGGGATGGGGAGGAGGGTGTGCGTGTAAGTACATACTAAGGGTTAACATAAGATGGGGATGCCAGCAAACAAAAAGGTGCAAGTGGTCCCAAAAGTGTCGTAACTGTTGACTAGACTCAACCACCTTACCCACTATTTAAACTCACAATTGACTCATCCACCTTAACCACTATTTAAGCCTAAAACACATTTTATAGACATTAAAATTGTAAAATCAAGAAAATTGTCTCTTCAGGGATTTCCTGTCACTGCCATGAATTACACATGCAGTAATAATACTTCTATGGCAGTTTTCATCTAAGAAACTTAAAATTGGTTTATGAGGTTGGTAATTTGCTGGTCTACCCATCTGACTTGTGAGTGAGGTGTACAGAGATATTAATTTACTTGCTCAAAATCAAAAAGCAAGTCAGTGGCAAAACTCACAAAGGGACACAATTGTCCAGACTTTGTCACTTGACAAAAATACCTACCTACAACTGCCATGTGGCTTTCTTTGCTAGGGTATGATGACCTAAAACCAACAAAAAGCATGTCAAATGTGTGCTATCCTGTAGCAAATATTTGTATTCTCATTGCACTTATATTTAATTTTATAAGTGTAAAATGATATACTTCTTTAATTGACATGTTATTTACGTGATTTGGGGGAGACTGTGAAAAGTGTAGCAATTTTTTGTTGGGCTACAGTAATAGTTAGAGTTACTATGTTAGGGTTTGTTTGTTGTCTTGATCTCCAGGGCCAAACGTGTTATAAACTCTTTCACTGTCCAACATTAAAACAAAGATTTGGGTTTTTTTCTAGAGACCCTGGTTTACTCGATTTCCTGGCAAACATCCAAAAGCATTAATTCTAAAGTGGGAAGTTTAGCAAATACAAGAAAGAACAAGAAAATAAAACAAGCATTTACACTGAAACCGAAATGGATTAATTATACAAATTAAACTTAATTAAGACCTATTAAAGTCTCTCTCCTTCTACAGACAAAATATCAGTCTCTTATTTTCATTAACAATCTTTTTTTGACAAAAAGGAAAGATTTCAGAGAGGTAGCCGTGTTAGTCTGTATCAGTAAAAATGGCAAGGAGTCCTTGTGGCATCTGAGAGACTAGCAAATAAAATTTGTTAATCTTTAAGGTGCCAAAAAGGAAAGAGTTAATTTTACTCTCAGCCCTAATGTGTAATGTGTATTCACTTCTTTTGTTTTTGACAGAGGGACACAAGGTGGAGGAGAGACAGGATAGAAAAGGTGATGTTCTTGGAACACTGTACAGTCACAAATGGGCGCATTAGGTTGACCAGAGTACCTGTTATTTGGACCCAGACTCATATTGCAGTCAGGGTCCAGGATGACATCTGGTTGTGTCCTTTCTCCTCAGACAAGGCAGATCTGGATGGGCCATGTCACCTCTCTGTGGTAATATGTACAGTGTAGTTAAGATAAGAGGAAAACAATTGTGGGACAGAAAGTAACACAAGAGGGCAGACAGAACAGGAGCTTACATGCCTCTTCAGTACTGACAATTAGGAATTCCCACTAATGGGCTGAGGGCTGGATATCATGAGGATTACACTCTGACCTATCAGTCCTCATCCTCAAAGGAAACCTTCACAATGCTTTCAAAAGATGAGCCTGGGAGCTTAAATTCATAACTTTGCTAAGCACTAAAGTTTATGGACTGAATAAAGAGACTGGATTTATGGCTTATTGCAACAATTTGTAAGTCACTAACCCCCCTTTTTGTCTTACCACTTCATCGATGTTAACAGGCCACTTCACTTTGAATGGTCCCTTAGAATATATGCAAACTACTTATGCTAAACTCTGTGTTCGACCTTGTATTTATCAGTGACCTTTCCCAGAGCTCTGTGAAAGCTTAAAAGCTTATTCCTCTCTCATCAACAGACATTGGTCCAATAAAAATATATTATCTGACCCACCTTGTCTCTCTAATGATACTATGACGACTTTCAGGACTCACAGATGAAACGAAATTCCTTAAATAAGAGCAAGGCCTGTTGAGCTTTCTCTTCGGAAGAAAATCTTTTGGTCTAGTCTGCTCCTTCTGGCTTGGAATCAAGGAAGATGAGATGATCTAGGATGTCATTTTTTTGTAGTCTCCTTTAAGGAACCCCAAAATGAGTTGTGGGTGGGGGGAGGAGAAGAGAGAGTGGGTGGCATAGTTCATCCCCTCATCATTTTGCTCACCATTTCCATAAGGCCAAATTTGGCCACATTTTCTTATTTATTAAGTCCAATCTCAACATTGCCCTTGAACCATATCAGTAGGCCCTCTTCATTTGGACTAATTCAATCTGTATGTCTGGTTCTCTTCCACCTGTTTATAACATTGATTCTCAAAAATTACTTGATTTATTTTTCATGGTTAATTTCCAAGTAGGCAAAAATTATATTACCCAATTGTCACAACTGGACTTATCCTGCCACTCTGTGTGTGTGTGTGTGTGTGTGTGTGTGTGTGTGTGTGTGTGTGTCTCTCTCTCTCTCCCAAAAAACTGCCATTGACTTCAGTGGGAGACCAATGTGTAGAATGTTTCCAGAGTCTGGCCAGAAGGCATTTGAAAATGAGCATCAGCACATTTTATCCCCAAATCAAACAAAATCAGTATTGTTCTAAAATAAATTCTTCATCAGCAGATCACACACCACGAACTGCTGCCCTTTATGTAGATAAAGATGTAATATATTTCAAATACTTGAACTAGTCAGAGGCAAAAAGTGAAACCTTAAAGGCAAAATCAGATTCAAGCTCTTCTGGTCTTTTAGTATAAACTCCTTCCAGAGTTGACGCAGGTGTAAAATAGTATGCTTGGTTGCTGCAACCATACTCATCTACCTCTATTGCTGTGTCTCAGGAAGAGAAAGATGGTAGGGAAAGTGAATGGCTGGCATTTGAATCTAGTTTGAAGAGAAAGCTGAAGAGGAAGTGCAGTGCATATGAGAGTTCTCCAAGACCAGCTCTGGAATGTGTACCCTTAGGAGTGGAGCAATACTGTAAGAGACTGATTGTCCACTTCAGTCAAAGAGAAAGGGTAATTACATGGTAGAAGTAGAGCAACGAGGGGAGAGTCTGCTTTAAACATTTGTAGCAAGGCTCGATGATCTGACTCTACTAACCTGAGCCACCTGTTTTACTGCAGATTTGCTCTGGGAGTTGTGGTAAACGTCTCTCTCAAATCTGGACTTAGCATTCAAAATCTGAGTGTTTACTGTGAACCTCCCCCAAGCTTATACCCAGCTTGGATCTGATATCGCTGCCACCAACCAGGATTTTTAGGTTCATTGGGTCACTCGAGTCCCCAACCCTTATGGGACCCTCCCAAGACTCCGAGAAAGTATTGCAGTCTACCGTGCAACGGGAATGATCTCCCTCCTCATCTCCGTGAGGGAAGACACTTACTGGTACAGATTTCTAATCCCCTTGCCTCACTAGGAAAAGACTCCCACAAGGTCTCTACAAACGCAACCTACATAAACAGAAAAGAAAGACTTACCATCACTTACCACACTCTCGCATTAAAATTCAATACAGGAATATGCTTATAAGAAAAATAGGCTAAACAAAGCCTGACTTTTCAAGCAGAGTAGCCCCCCATCTCAACCAGCTCACCAAGCAACCACCCCAGTAATACCATCCAACAGGCCACACCCACCACATTACTATTGCTTTCCTCTAATCTGACCTCCACACATCGATGAGTTAGTATATTGAAAGAGATGGATATAGAAGAAAGCTTGTAATTACGCACAGCGAGGAACACAAAAAACCCCGAGTTTCCAGTTCCCTCCCAGACTTTAAAAAAAATCCAGGTCTCTGATTGGTCCTCTGGTCAGGTGTTTGGTTCCCCCTTTGTTCACCCTTTACAGGTAAAAGAAAATTAACCCTTACCTATCTACTTATGACAGGAGTAATCATGGGCTATGGCCTTTTGCAAAAGCAGTGTTTTAGTTACTTACAATAATTGAGAGAATAATACCAAAACATTGTACACATTGATATTTACTTCTTAAATGCTTTGGGTTTGACCCTCAGGTGTACCTGAGAGCTGTTCTCCACACACTCAGGTGGGGGCAAAGGTGGCATTACACCACCTTTCTTGTGTCTCCTCTCGGCATCCTCAACTTTTGGGGGCAACTGGGATCTGCCTCGTTGCTCAGTTCAAGTACAAACCAATTCATGGTTACTTTAACTTGTGCTGGTTTGTACTGGTACCCCAGTGCTGCACTCTGGCCGCACCCCTTTCTTCCCGGGCTATGCCCCAGAGCAAGGAGATAGGGCAATTCTGGATCCCTTTTGCACAACTGGCGTTCCATAAACAGGAAATGTTATAGAGCAGAATCTGGCCATTTATATTTTTAAATACAAAAGGAAGTTGCTGAGAGATAGCCGATAAATTAACATATAGTGAGTGTGAACCACAGCTGGAAAATTCTGTAGCTGAGGCATGAGGTGAATGAAAGTAGTGAAAACAGATGACAGTAGTACAATAACTCAGTTGGCCCTTCCTGCTTTACAAAGAGCACACAGAGTATGCACCCAGCAGCACAAGAGAAAGAAATAAAGAAAACTGCTCTCGCTATATTAAACCCAACACATTTTAACTGGATAGCAAAAGTATAAGGTGCAATGATTTTCTAATAGGTGGTAAAGTAAGTAGATGCTACTCAGAGCAGGACATTCTGGTGTTTCTGAAAACATTTCCTGGTTGTTTTCACACATGGATATGTGACATTGTCATATCTCTAATTTGGGTGTTCATTTCAATAATCTTAGAATAAAGCTTTTAGAAAATAAACTAAAACCTTGTAATTTTTATCAGTGTTACAGAAATACTGGATCAAAGCTGACTGCATTATACCAGCTCTCTCACTTACCATGTATCTGTCAATATTTCTCACAGGTAGTTACCCATATGTTTCAGATGCAAGTGATGTTTACAGAATAATTTTAAAGAAATTCCCCTGTTTTTATAGACATACATGTAATCCAGGATGGTCAAACTTTTCAGCTACCAGTTACCCCAGTTCAATACTAGCTGAATTATTCAGTAGAATAGTGGTGTAATACATGGAGCCCTTTGGCTGCAAGCATCCCTAATGCTTTTGAACATTGAGCTTCAAGACCACAGTTCATCATCACAAGGAATTTACTAGGAGGAATATAGTACCAGTTCTAATCAAATACAGTTTGAAATTAATTCAGTTGTGTGGGCTGTGAAATCATATTTAAGAGCACAAAATATGTAGTTCAAAAATACGCTACTATCTTATTAGGGAAATTTTTAAAATAAAAACCTCAATTTGGACATCCCCAAAGAATAAGACAAGTATTTTTTTAAATCAACCCTGCACATCATAATGCTAGTCTGAGTGGCAGTTTTTAGAAGAAGGTGGTTGTGATATAGCTTTGCCCTCACATACATTTTTTGCAAGAAACATTAGCATGCAGTGGGGGTTAGCAATGCACATGTTTGCGATGGCTCCAGAGATGACCTCTTAGTGCACACTACCTCTTGTAGTCCCACTTCCCCAGTGTGGCCCATTCCCAGTATTCTGTTACATAGGAGTTATCTATCTGTATGTCATCATTAAAGGGGACCCCTCTCAAAGGGGATCTCAGGAAGCCTGTCACTGCTACTCACTTGTCAGGACTCTCATGAGAGACAAAATGGGTAGCTATGAAAATGGGGAAGGTGGGAAGGACAGATGTTTTCTGACTAATAGACAACATCCCCATCTGTTAGCAGGAGTCCCCTGCAGTTTTGAACACTGGCCCTCATATCCTCAAACACTGAACAGATGGTAGGTTACAAAATGTCTAAATTGAAGTTTGGAGGAAAAAATATGCTCCTTTCTGAAACATGCAATTGCTGTTAAGTTGTGAAACAGAGTTGTGGCTCTTTTTAAAAAAAAATATTGAAAACTGTCTTGTGTTCATTGGAACATTGCTCCTTAACCCAGGAAAGTAACACAAACTGCAGCAGGAAAGTTTTAGCATCATGGTCGCTACTGTATCTGAAGATCATTGTGTTTCTCTCTGTGCGTATGATCTCCAGCGGTTCAGAGGGCTGGGGCAGGCAGCTAATTTTGTCAGGTGGGGAGTTTGAGACGCACTTTCTTCGAAGCTAAGCATTTTTCAAATTGCTTTTACTTTTTAAAGTAAATTTCCCCTGAGTCCTGTCAGCAGTTGTTACTTCTAGATGGGATTGGAAACAGGCTGGGGAGGAGCAGCTACCAGTTCCAGAGAGCTCAATCCCTTCCTTGGACTTAAAACCAAGTTGAAGTGGGGTGATAGATAGATCACTTCTTTGTTTAATGACAATACCCTTGGAAATTGCCCCCAGAATGCTTCCATTTTCCCCACCATTTTAGGGTTTTCCTTGATAAACCAAAAATCAAAAATCTGTTGATTGTTGAAAACTCTGGGGGGGCGGGGGAAGGTTTTGGATTCACAGGGTGAGATTCTGTGCTGCACTCTGAGGCACAGCATAGAACTCGCAGCTCTGGAGGGAGGCTAAGCAGTTTTTAAGCCACTTTTGTGCCTTTCTGACTCTGGGCTGCTGCAGAGGCCTGAGGACTGTCTTAGTTAGGACAGCCTTCCCAAGCTGTCCTAAAAGCTACTACACTTCTCAGAATATCCTGTAGATTGTCCAGTTAGTAGTTTGATTGCAGATGCATCTGCTAGTAACATTATGGTTAAGTACTGTGAAAGTTTCTATTTTAAACGACTATTTTCAAATTATTTGGGGATCTTTTAAATAACTCTTAAAGAAATCTGCTTATACATTTATAAATTAGGAGTGAAAATACAAAATGTGTCAGTTTTATCCTTAACTTACAACTTCCTCTTTCCCCAATTAACTTCACTGATCTAAGCCAGGATAAAGGTTAGCCCAGTGTCCACAGAGGGAAAGAGCATTTCATATAAAACAAAATAAACCAACAAAAAGGATATCCAGAAAGAGAATAGCTTAAACAATGATGATCACAAGAATTATTTCATGTATGCATTGTTTTTGTAGCCTTATTGATCCAGAATATCGGAGAGACAAGGTGGGTAAGGCAATATCTTTTATTGGACCAACTTCTGTTGATGGAAGAGACTAGCTTTCAAACTTACGCAGAGCTCTTCTTCAGGTCTGGGACTGGTACTCAGGGTGTCACAGCTAAACAGAAGGTGGAACAGTCTGTAGTTAATTACTTGTGGTAAACAGTTTGTTCACCTTGTATTCAGCTGTGAAACTCTAAATAGATTTCCCAGATCTGAAGAGCTTGTCTCTTTGACCAATAGAAGTTAGTCCAATAAGAGGTATTACTTCACCTACCTTCTCTCTAAGGATTATTTCAGTCAGAATGCTTCCACTGCAGGGGTGGCTCCAGGCACCAGCACGCCAAGCGCGTGCTTGGGGCGGCAAGCCACTGGGGGCGCTCTGCCAATTGCCGCGAGGGCGGCAGGCAGGCTGCCTTTGGCGGCATGCCTGTGGAGGGTCCGCTGGTCCTGCGGCTTCGGTGGACCTCCAGCAGGCTGCCACCGAATTTGCGGGACCAGGGACCTCCTGCAGGCAAGCCGCCGAAGGCAGCCTGCCTGCTGTGCTTGGGCAGCAAAATGCCTAGAGCTGCCCCTGTTCCTCTGGCACCTAATACAACAGTCTTTAAATTGCAATGTCTAAAACTTTAAATCAAACTGAAAAATACCCTGATTGTCTATATTTATAGTTGATAGATTGGCTTCATTCTTTTACTGTTTAGTAAGCACAGAAAGCAACTCCGTTCAAACACAGAAAATTTATCATAGGAAAGTGTTTGATCAAAGGTATTGTTATGTTGATGAGTTTGTAAAAGTTATGATGATCTACTTACGGGTGCTGTTCAAAAAGTATGTTTGTTAAAGGGAGACTTGCTTGCTCTAAATCCTACTATCGTCTTTCAGTTGACTTCAACAGGAGTCAGATTAAACTCTTAAACTAGAGATGAATAAGGAAGCCAAGTTTTTGGTTTGGTTTTGCAAAACCAAAATTATATGGAATTTAGATTTGGATCATTTTACCTGAGCCAGCAAACTTGTAGGGTGTGTGAAATAATATTTTCCAAAAAACCTAATGGGGAAAATACTTAAAAATAATTGTAAGCATTTTGTTTTCATTTTCTGACACCTTGTTTACAGTGTTACTATATGAATAAGAAGTCGTTCTGCTATGTTGTGTCAGCCATGTTGAGATTGTTTATCAGCTGCACTGCGATGTCTAATGGTAATTTTACAGACTGAGTGTATCAGGAACTGTTAAAAATCTATCGTTTTCTGCTTTGGAACACTTCCTTGCTGCTTCCATCCTTCCAAGACTGATAAACTTGGTGGAATTTGAGAAATTAAAAGAATTTTGGCTATGATATTCTGCTCTGGGCATTGTTCAAAACGCTGGCATTTTTGACATTTTGCCTCAGACACCTACAGAGCTATCCTGTTAAAATGTATAGTGTTTATCAGTGAGTAATATTTCCATAAACCTTCCAGATGTGATGGAATTCAGCTCAGGAGCTAGTTAGGTTTTAACAGTCGGGTGGAGATAGTCAAAAGCCCAAATAAATAATATCAGTTAAGAAACAAATACAACAGACCACCAAAAAATCACCATATTCCAAAGCCAAAAGTGTAGCTCAGGAATTCTTAGAATGACAGCATTTGAACACTGAAAGATTTGTTGTTCATTTTGATTGCCTCCCCTCAGCATTGTGGAAATTATATTTGGCACTTAAGTAGCAAGAAGGAAAAAAATATGGAGAACACATTCACTTCAATTAGAGACTATACTTCTGGATTTCAACCTGGGGGAAGGGCATCCTTCATCCACATATGTTGTAGCCTGCATGGAACTTGAAAGGAGAAGCATAGGTTGCAAGATACTGGTTTTTCAAGCATGGAGATTTTTCATGGCTTTTATCCAGAACCCAGTACATAAAACCTCATGCACATATCAAAATGATGACGTTTATGTTTAATGTGAAAATATTCAGTGAAAATTGCAGTGATTAACTGCTGCTGATGTTGTGCTACAGGTCATTTGGAAAAGCCAGAAGCCCAAATTTTCAATGTACAGCATGCTACTTAAAAATGTGAAAGGTGTCCCCGCTTGTAAAACTAAACTGGCTCTTTATTAATAGGACTATTTACAGAAGTGCTAGAACTGCAGCCAGCGTTCTAACAATATGTGTGCAGATTGACTTCCTGGTGCCTCCTCTAAACTCTTCTCTCCAGCAACCTGTACTTCTACCTCCAAGTTCCTTGCAGGGTGCTCCAGGCCAGCTTTCTATCAAATGTTTTCAAATGACCACTGAAGATCTGCCTTTTCTGTGATAACACTGAACAGCCCATCAGAGCCTGGGCTGCTGAATCCCTTGTGAGGCATGTGAATGTTGTTTAAAACTAAGCTTACTCAGACTGTGGATGAAAAAGGATACAGAAAATTGAGCATGAAACTAATGATGCATTTGAGCTTCTCCAGAAAAGAGAGGAAATTAGTTATTTCAGATCCTTGGACAAATGATCAACTTCTACCTTTAAAGTAAAGGGGGGAAAAGGGATTTTAATAATATGGACATATCTCCAATTGCTCTCTGAAAATGTGTATGCAGTGTCTGAAAGTACACTCATTGTGTGTAAAGCCCTTATGTCATCTGTAAGTGCATTGTCAGAAGTCCTTTAAAGATGTGACCCTTCAAGTAAATTTGAAAGGGAGAGAATTATAGCAATAACAACATCCAGAAGTATTCTTCAGTCAACTAACTACTGATGCTTTAAGCAGCTCTGCTTCCATTGGCACCATTAAATGTAACATTCTGGAGTGAAAGGTGGCTATCGTTCAGCAGCACAACATAACAAATATAAATAATTGAGCTTGGAGTTTGGCCTGTTCAGCTGAGGGGTGTGAGGAAAAGTCCCTAGATTTAATAATGTAGCCTCGTGGTAACATGCTCTTAGAGGAGGATCCTCAGGTCGGGAAATCACTAAAAGAATCTCAACTTCAGGACACAGCATGGCCTATCTCTTTTCAAGGGCCTTGTCTTTGCTATGGAATAAGGTGTGTTCTTAAATCAAAGTAAAATCCTAGCAAACTTGAGTTCTCTAACTATCATTAAGAACACATCTTTTTTCATAGTGAAGACAAGGCCATGGTATTAATGTAGTTGGGGTGAAGTGAGAATGGCTTATTTTGAGGGGGGAATGCCCTTTTCTATCTCTTCTTGGATGAAAGGGATATTCATACATTATACATGTGTCTCGAGCCAGGAACGTTATGTGCTTTTCTGAGGAAAAATAAAAAGGATGCATTTTAAAAATACATGTTTATAAGTATATCTAATTACAAAACTGGATTCCACTCCTCAAATGAATTTCACCTCATCCTGATAAAGTGAATCCATATAGGAGCAACCACAGTATGAATTTCCCTCATTCATCTAACTTCAAAACTCAGTTTTGAACATTTAAATGCCTAATACTTGATAAAGAAAACTGATCAAAAATAGAATCATCTAGCTTAGATCATTGAAACTTAAACACAAGAAACATTTACTTTCATTATCCTTGAATATAATGCAAATATGTTTGAAGTGCAATGGGATATATTTTTAAACTTTAAAGTTATTGTATTTGTCTTTAGATCAGGAAGAGTTAGAAAGGTGGCATTATTACCAGATTCTGAAATATTTCATTTATTTCCTCATTTCAGTTCCTCTGAACGTCTCCTAAAAACCTAGTTTTAATAAGAGGGGCAATTCTATAAAACATGAGGTGTTCATCTAATGTTCCACAGATCTTTATATGAACCTTCACATATTTTTGTCTGAGTTTCTTCTAGATTTCTTTTCACACAATGACCCTATCCTCTTTGTTTTCAAAGCTGCATACACTGGTTTAGCTATGCAGATCCTGGTTAAATCCTTGCACACATCTTTGAAGATTTAGGTGTATGTGTCTATATCAGTGAATATATCTTCAGGTTGAAAGATGTGCTAACGTCAAGGATATGCTTCACTTTTCATTGCAGTAAACTCCAAGTGTCCCACTTCCAACATAAGCTGAAAGCTCCTATCTGGAGCTGTTGGTATCACTAATAGAGAGAACCACATTTAATGCAGGTGACCTTTTTCCCTCTAAGATCTTTTCAGTTTCTTCACAATTAATCTGGAAAATTTCCCAAATTCTGCCTGTGCCAAATATTTTTACACTTTCCTGGGTGATATTGACAAGTGAGGATTAATGGTCTCTCCCTCTCTTTGCAAGAAATTTGAAAGTTCTGTGTAAAATTGCTGCTGGCTACCTGGTATATCCATACCTGAATGTTCATGTGACATGAATAGCCATGTATACTTTCTTCTGATCTATCCACAGCCCAATGACAGGCTAGCCACTTCGGTTGGATCAATTAGGGAATGTAAAGCCGGGAGGGCCAAGTTCCCTCCCCTGAAGTCAGGAGAGTTCTATGGGTGTAATGAGGGATCTGAAGTTAAATTAAGAAGCACTGGCCAAGATTTTCAAAGGTGCCTACTGATTTGGGGTGCTTTGTTTTTTGGGTGCTCAACTCAAGACATTTTAGAGCACAGATTCTCAAACTGGGGATCGGGACCCCTCAGGGGGTCGTGAGGTTATTACATGGTGGGGTCGTGAGCTGTCAGCTTCCAGCAATTATAATGGTGTTAAATATATAAACAAGTGTTTTTAATTTATAAGGGGGTGTCACACTCAGAGGCTTGCTACGTGAAAGGAGTCACCAGTGCAGTAGTTTGAGAATCACAGTTTTAGAAGCTTGTGAGGGTGAGTAACATTATTTTCTGAAAATCAGGCCTCAGATGTCTCCATTTGGATACCCCAAATCACTATTAACATAGTTGTTGTTTTCAATTTTCAGTGCTTTTGAACTCCTGTGCCCTCCTTGGGTTTTTATTTTCTCTTTCATCTTTCTAGAAGGGTAGAAACAAATCTCACGAGATAAGCTAAAATAATAATTGGCCCCACTCCAGCCAAGCCCCCCAATAAGTAGCAGCAAGATTTTGATTTACTGCCTCTGCATGTCTCTAATTTTTCAATTTTCTAGCATATCTCAACAATAGTTTAAAAGAATTTGATAAGCAAAGCAAATACATGTGGGTTTGCCTATGAAGGTGTGCATGACTCCATCGCCTTGTGAGTGTAGTATACCTGCAGTGTATACTGATGTATTTGTCTGATGAATTATTCACAGTGCAAAATCTGATCAGCTCTAAGCAAGAAATTGTTGCCTTTGCCTATTGCAAAGCAAAGACCCCAAAGAGAAAATACTTTAAATGGATACAGAATAAAGCCCATTCAGTTTGATGTACTTTACTGTTCAGTACACACATCACTGTCCCTACCAGATTATTCAAATTAATTGATGCCTTTCCAAGTTGTGTATCCCCAGGTATCATCTTACATGACTTGTCTCTTTGAACTTATAGCAGTTCATTTTAAATTAGAGTTCTCGTTGCTAGTTTACTTAAGGATGCTGAATTGCATTGACATTACTTTTAAGAGATTAATGGACATAGAAGTTTGTGGAGCTTAGTTCAAGTGTGTTAGAAAAGTCCCTATTTTCTTAACATTCAACCTCGCTTCACTGTTTTTCATGGCACAACCTCTGATTGTTTTACATGTGTTTAGCTCGAAAGCTACTATTCTCAGTGCATATTCCAGGTAGATCTGGCTGGAACCATGACTTCACATTCTGTGGGAAATTCTAAACTTTTGTATTTTTTTTCATTTAGAATTGGAAAAAAAAAAATAGAAATTTCCTGCAGAATGAAATTCCAAAATTTTGTTTCAGAAAAACTAAAATGACATTTTGTTTTCATTTAATTGACTTGCCTTCTGTTTTATATATAAGTTAAAAGATTTCAACAATTATATTGTCATGTTATATCATAGTTGAAATGTCTTGAATATAATATATAAAATATAATTTATAAAATAATGTGGCATGGTACTGATAAGTAGAAATGATAAAGCCAAAATGAAAGGTTTTGACCTTATCAAAATAAAAACTTTACGTGAAAAAAGCATTTTTACCAACGGAAACACATTTTGTGGGGTAAAACTTTGGCCAGCTCTAGTTCCAGTTATGTGCTGTTACAATCTGACAGTGCTTTGATTCCTTCATTATACTGGGCTCTGACATAGCTATAAAATGAGATGGGAGGTGTTGTATAGACAATTCTGAATGTGGACTGAAAAAGCAGTTGTTCTTTGATGTGATGTCCTTACTGAACTTTTTATATATTTGTGTGTATAGCTCCTCATATGGCCTCCATCACAGTAGTTCCATTATACTACTCTATGTTCAAGATCTTAGCTTATGCAGGAGGCACCAACATTAAAAATGGCCCTTAAGTAAATGCAGTCCTCTCTCGGTTATCTATTATTTATCATAAGAGTCAATTTGTCTTACACAACGTCCACAGCACAGGTGAAAATGAGGAATTCTTTGTCTAGATTAGTGGGACAGACTGAATTATTTCAATGCAGTAATTGCTCTAAGTGGCAACTAACGGAAATAACTATTAACGTTTTCATATTATGCTCCTCCCTTGTAGAGCTCCTTATCCTATCAAATGAGTGAGGAAGATTCCTTGGCTGAAAGCCCTACACTTGTAATTCAAGAGATGTTGTACTAAATAAACCACCAGAGTGAGGGAGTTACTCATTGCATTGGTGTGCGTTGACATCATCAAATACCAGAAATATGAATTTTATTTACTGAATGCCTTGGCCACAGTGCAGGAAGCTTTTAAAGCAGATAAAATAACATTTGAGACAAAGACCAGGATGCAGGGATATTGGAAGAAAATTCAGAAACATCTCAGAATCTTCAGGATAAACAGAAACTGTCTATTCGGTTGGGAAGTATCAGTACTCATTAGACAGGCTAGAATGGGAATCTCAGAGCTTCAATTCAGACAGTAGCGAAGAAAATACACTTGTTGAAAACAAAGGGTTCACACCAGCTAGACAAGGTTGTGCGATTTTTCTTTCTAGACCACTTGGAGGTGTCACGCTGTGAGAACTGAAGAAAAAGCTTATAACAATGGGGAAGTTGCCATTGTTTGCAGGTTAGTTCTGGTTTCAAAATCTAAACTGTATTTTGAACACCTTTGTAGGCTCGAGTGCTGTATGTTTTCAAACAAGTTACTGCTTATTTGTATTACCCAGACATGAGTCCTAATTAGTGAAACCCCTCAAGTCTTACAGCAGGAGACAAGTGCATTCACAACAGCTCAGTGATAATTTCTAGAGTTTATTCGCTCATTAAATCAGCCTGACAGAACTCTGATGTTCAAAACTCATTGAAAAATGACAGCCACGAAACTAGCTATGACTGTCCATCAAAACCAACCTTTGTTGGGAAGTGTAATGCTAAGCTGTACTGGAATCGAAAACATTGACACCAAGCTATTTCTAAAAGTAAGCGATGCTAGCTGAGACAATATTTTAACATCCATTGAATAGTTCATGTGACTGTGAAGGTTGGAAAAGTGGCTCTGGGGAAGGAAGCTGTAGTGTCCTCAAGAGATATAATTGCCCAGAGATTCAAACAGAAAATAAAAGCTTTTTTTTTCTTCTCCTCCTGTACTTTGTTTCTGTGGATTTTTTCCTCAGTATTCACAAGTAGCCAGAGGAGGTATAAAAGGAAGCAGTGTAAATTATTATGTTAGGCTAAAGAACATAGAGTATGTTTCAATGTTTCTATTCTTTCCCTATCTTAAGACTCTGTAGCTGCATACAGATGACTTTCCCAATTTGCAGTGATCTAGGATCTAATATTAGAAACACCACTATGAAGATTTGTTACAAGCAGGGAGGAGAATACAGGTTTGTACCAATATAAGAGTCATCTATTGTTGTTGTATGGCCTTAATCATACCGTTTCTCAAGTGCTTATTAGGCATGTCAGTGTCACAAACCTGTTAAATCCTATCACCTCTGAGTGAACACTTTTCACAATACTATCACTCTATGTCCAACCTTTCCATCGTCATCCTCAAAGGAAATCTGCACAACACCCTTAAAAGATGAGCCTGTGTAATAAGCCTCTGTCCCAAATCTGGACCTTAGCGTCCAAAATCTGGGTGCTTAGCATGAAACTCCCCCAAGCTTATTACCAGCTTGGATCTGATATCGCTGCCACCAGTCAGGATTCTGAGTACCTGATCAACTCCTGGTCTCCCCAAAATCTTCTCTGGGGGACCCCAAGACTCAGAAACCCTGAGTGTCACCCCAAAGGGAAAACAACCTCCTCCCCT